>NC_133896.1:13749926-14067488 GCF_964199755.1 Larus michahellis
TATGACCTGCCTCTGACCACCGATTGCTTTTTTCTTAGCCACATAATTATAAAAATGTTTCTGGTGATACAAGAAATGGTGGAATATATAGGTGTGGTTGTGAGGAAAGAAGGCAAGACGCTCTCTCCACAACAATGTTACCATATACAGTCTTTAAAGCATCAACACTACATTCTGTTGTCCAAATGATGTTACCCCTCCTTTCCTCCTACCCAGCAGCACATTACAGACAAGGAGAAAGTCTCTCAAACATAAATTTTTCACACCCTCCCCAACAGATACCTCCATAACACAAGGCATGTTGTAAATGAATCACCTCAATTCCTCTTAAAATGATACATCTTTCATATTTAAGATTATGCTTTACATAAAAATTTTGCCTGCTTACAGTTCCTGCTTTCCACACTCCCCAGTCTCCACATCATAATTTCTTTATGTTTTCATAAACCTTTACCTACTTCTAAAAACTACTGATAGCAGATTTCATCTGATCTTTCTTAATTGCTGTTGGAAAGAAGCATAGATGCAAATAAGGGGATTACCACCACTAACAAGAGATTGCCAGTTGCTATTCACCAAAAAACTGGTTCTGTGGAAACCAAACAGGGGAAAACCTAGCTTTATCTGAGTTGAACTACCTAATGCAGAGAGAAAAATGGAAAAAAACTTGAGGAAAAAAACCAAAACCAACAAAACCCAACTCTGAGTTAAGATAGATCCTTTCACAAACAATCAAAATGCTCTGGCTTGAAAAGATCACTAAGGAGATTAGGGATCAGAATTTCTTACAGATAATACTTGGGCATAATTTCTAGTTTCACCTGGCATGTATACACTCCCAGAACAAATATGCACATAAATTCCTTCTGTGTTAATGACACTAACTGGTGGGGTTCTTACAATAAGGTACTGTCTGTATTATACTACAAATGGTCTTTTTTACCCAACATATTCACCTGAGAGACTTTTCTGCTAGCATTAGTAAGACAAGAGTCCAACTCTGAACACGTTCACACTTTACTCCAAGGTAAAAACTAGACATCTACTTTCACAATCTGGCTGCCCGCAGACACTGCTGGCCCAGCGTCACTAAAACGAAATGTACAGGGCACGTGCACCAAACGGGGTAAGTGGACAGGAGGAAAAATTCAGCCTAGAATACCAGCCTTTCACTGACAGCATATATTTTATATTAAAGTGGTAGCAAAAACATACATTATTTTACCTTTAGATAGGACCTGAGAGAAAGCCACATTTTTATATTCTGTACTTTTTTCAAGCGGAAGTGAGGAACCTCCGATTTTCTTGCCCTTCTGGCAGATGTTAGATGACCAAAAAGTTTGGCAAAAAGTAGCCTCTGCAGAGGAGAAAAAAAAAATTACTTTAACTGTGAATTGATTTTCAAGGGCATTAAAAAGAAAATGGTGAAAAGGCTTCACTTAATATGTCAAGGTAATGTACCATGTATCAGCATAAATTAAAATACATTAGTATAGTGCAGAAATAAGAATAGCATGTTACTTGAGGAGATACACTAAAAAGTTTTAAAAGTCTTCATATTCTAATGATAAACAAAGTTTAGCTACACTTTGAGTTCCTTTCTTCAAATTTCAGACAACAGATCTGCTAAAATTTGGGAGAAAAATCAAACCTGCCAATCATTTCAATTAGAGAATGCCCATATCCCCGAAGTTCCCTGCAACAGGAATGATTGTTACAAGCAGGTTAATTCTATTCTACTGTTTTAAATCATATATTTTGGCTATAATTTCATAAAAGGAATTATAAACATTTTTCTTTTGCAGACCAGTAAGAATCTATACTCTGCAGCCTAGTAAGGGATATTGATACTCTCTTAAAAGTTTAAACTGCAATAACAAGCAATAAATTAACAGGTGTATTACTTCAGATAGCAGCTCTTACGGTCTCCAGCTGTGGGACTGATCTACCAGCAAAGCAGGCAGGGCTCTTGGCTAGGGTCTGCACTGAACTGTTTTGAATTAAACTGAAGGTTTTGAATGAAACACACTGGTACAACAAACTGGAAATTTATAGACTTCTTTTATTGAAACTCCTTCTCCTTGGGGAAAACTAAGACAAACTGGGACATGACTAAGAGCTGGGTTAATAAACTGAGCCAGAAATCTGAAATAAAAGATTAAGAAGTTTTCCCTCACAAACCTTCTCCAGGAAAAAAAGGTTTAGTTACAGAGGCTGTACAGAGACTTCAGTCCATTGCGACTGAGTCATCTCCTAAACTGTAAGCCCACTGAAGTATTTGTCATCATTCATCTATGAATCACTGAAGAAAACAAGTTTAAAATATCCACAAACTCAAAAAAATGCAAACTTTAAACCTTGTTTTGCTTTGGGTGAAGCCTCTTGGTTTGCTGTCCGTACCTGTTTATATGTCCTCTCTGCTACACACAGCAGAAAAAAGAAAATCCACACTAGAGACACACGGACCACAAAACTTATAATAACCATTGAGAGAACCAGAACGTCTCCATTTGACCCAAATGCCGTCATACAAAGTTCAGTGGCAGAATGTGTAGCTAGTTGTTCCAAATCTTTAGCTTGGCAAAGTCGAAAGACAAATGGCATTAAACCCAAGATCAAAGATATGACATTTCCAAAAATCTGATAACCAATTCCTGGTATATAGCTGTTCACCTAAAACCAAAAGAAAACAAGGTGTATTTTTAATTTTGTAATTAATTTGGAATTAAGTCAATAAATAAATTATTAACGTTACTGTCTTACTATCACAAAGAACACTTTATAACCTGATAAGCTGTATGAAACCCTCAACCAAGCATCTTCACAATTTACTATTAAGAAAAAATAATCATGAAATGACAGAGTTCAGGATCACGCACAAAACATCAAGAAGTAAAATTAGAACCTTGGATTTCAGGAGGGCTAATTTCGACCTCTTCAAGAAACTGCTTGGAGAGATCCCGCGGGCTAGGGCTCTGGAAGGCAAAGGGGCTCAAGAAAGCTGGTGGATATTCAAAGACCACTTCCTCCAAGCTCAGGATCGGTGCATCCCTAAGAGAAAGAAATCGGCCAAGGGACGCAGGAGACCTGCATGGTTGAGCAAGGAGCTTCTGAAAAAGCTCAAGTGGAAGAAGGAAGTCTACAATAAGTGGAAGAAGGGACTGACCCCTTGGGAGGATTACAAGAATGCTGCCAGAGCGTGCAGGGATGAAACAAGGAAAGCCAAGGCCGCCCTGGAATTAAACCTGGCCAGGGATGTCAAGCTCAACAAGAAGGGCTTCTACAAGTATATTGGATGCAAAAGGAAGACCAGAGAAGTTGTGGGCCCACTGTTGAATGAAACAGGAGCCATGGTGACGGAGGATGCAGAGACGGCGGAGTTACTGAATGCCTTCTTTGCTTTGGTCTTTACTGCTTGGCCCAGCCCTTGGGAGTCCCAGGCCTTGGGGAAAGTAACGGGGAAAAAAGACGACTTCCCTTGGGTCGAGGAGGATCGAGTGAGGGATCATTTAGATCAATTAGATATTCACAAGTCCATGGGCCCTGATGGGATGCACCCGAGAGTGCTGAGGGAGCTGGTGGAAGTCCTTGCTGGGCCGCTCTCCATGATCTTTGAAAGGTCCTGGAGAACAGACAAGGTGCCTGAGGACTGGAGGAAAGCCAATGTCACTCCAGTCTTCAAAAAGGGCAAGAAGGAGGAGCCAGGGAACTACAGGCCAGTCAGCCTCACCTCCATCCCTGGAAAGGTGATGGAACAGCTCGTTCTGGGCGTCATCTCAAGGCATGTGGAGGTAAAGAAAGCTATCAGAAGTACTCAACATGGATTCACCAAGGGGAAATCATGTCTGACTAATCTGATAGCCTTCTACAATGGCATGACTGGATGGATAGATGAGGGGAGGGCGGTAGATGTTGTGTACCTTGACTTAAGCAAGGCGTTCGACATGGTCTCCCACAGCATCCTCACAGGGAAGCTTAGGAAGAGTGGGTTAGATGAATGGACAGTAAGGTGGATAGATAACTGGTTGAAAGACAGAGCTCAGAGGGTAGTGATTAGGGGCACAGAGTCTAGTTGGAGGTCAGTGACAAGTGGTGTTCCCCAGGGGTCAATACTGGGTCCAGTCCTCTTCAATATATTCATCAATGACCTGGACGAGGGGATAGAGTGCACCCTCAGCAAGTTTGCTGATGACACAAAGCTGGAGGGGGTGGCTGACACAGCAGAAGGCGGTGCCACCATACAGAGAGACCTGGACAGGCTGGAGAGTTGGGCAGAGAGGAACCTTATGAAATTCAGCAAGGGCAAGTGTAGGGTGCTGCACCTGGGGAGGAATAACCCCATGCACCAGTACAGGTTGGGGGCTGACCTGCTGGAGAGCAGCTCAGCTGAAAGAGACCTGGGAGTCCTGGTGGACAACAGGATGACCATGAGCCAGCAATGTGCCCTTGTGGCCAAGAAGGCCAATGGCATCCTGGGGTGCATCAAGAAGAGTGTGGCCAGCAGGTCGAGGGAGGTCATCCTCCTCCTCTGCTCTGCCTTGGTGAGGCCGCACCTGGAGTACTGCGTCCAGTTCTGGGCTCCCCGGTTCAAGAAGGACAGGGAACTGCTGGAGAGGGTGCAGGAAAGGGCTACCAAGACGATTAGGGGACTGGAACACCTCTCTTATGAGGAAAGGCTGAGGGATTTGGGTGTCTTCAGTCTGGAAAAAAGACGGCTGAGGGGGGACCTTATCAATGCTTATAAATACTTAAAGGGTGGGTGTCAGGAGGATGGGGCCAGGCTCTTTTCAGTGGTGCCCAGGGACAGGACAAGAGGTAATAGGCACAAACTTGAGCAGAGGAAGTTCCACCTAGACATGAGGAGGAACTTCTTTACTTTGAGAGTGGCAGAGCACTGGAACAGGCTGCCCAGAGAGGTGGTGGAGTCTCCGTCTCTGGAGATATTCAAAACTGGATGCGTTCCTGTGCAACCTGCTCTAGGTGACCCTGCTCTGGCAGGGGGCTTGGACTAGATGATCTCCAGAGGTCCCTTCCAACCCTATGATTCTATGAAAAGGAAGTCCTCACAGAGCACTTAATGCACAGGAACCAAATAGGACAAATCATTTAAAAACCCAACAATGTAAAATTGTAGTTAAAAGACTCCAGTGCACATTCCTGTATTAAAAATTAATTCAACGCTGAATTAGCAAAATGCACCAATCAGACTGTGTTGCTTACATCCTGTATGTAGCTCCTATTTGTGTTTTGCTTTTAGGTTGTATGTTTTTTTTATAGGAATCAAAGTGCAGAAGGACTGGAGTTCTGTTGTGCTGGCTATGGCTTTGTTAAGTTTCCTTCTACCATGGATTGCACCCAAAACTGTATTGTCGCTGAGTCAGGTACAGAGATATGAACTAAGTGTGTGAACACATTGCTTTTTAACAAGTTGTAGATGGTAAGTATCAACTTGTCAGAATTAGTGATAGTTTTATTGAGCTAGGATTTTATGTTCAACTCTAAAAAATGCCTACGTTTGATATCAATTAAATGCTTTTACAACTGTTTCCTCAAGAGGAGTACCAGGAAAAAGAAGGGAGGACTAGTGAGACATCCCACACATCCTCTTAGATGTTTGTTTACTAAAGAGAAAAGCTTTCTTTTCCAATCTGAACGTTACCATCCAAATACTCAGCTCTGTATATTCCTAACCCAACATATTAGTTGTTCATTGCAATCAAGGAGTTTCATAAGAATATTCACAGCACATATCCCTTTGGAACAATAAAACAGAGGTTGGCTATGTCTGTAAGCACCTAACAATGCAAACACATTTTATTGCCCCAACCCTTAAGATTTGGTAGCTCTTTTATCTGATAGTAACAAGTAGATCAGAGTGATGTAAGACATGGAACAATAATGTCAATAACAGATATTTTAAACAAACAAACAAACCCCCACCAAAATAGAACAAGCTTATATTTGGTAGTGCTTAGACTCCTAAATACATTATTTGCATAAAGTAAAAAGAGTACTCACTCTGTTCATTATCATACCACTGATTTCAAGCACAGACATATCTGCCTTCTTGCAGTCATTACCCTCCCATACAATTGCACTTATTTTTTCTAGTCCTGGATTCAAACTGTGGATCCAAGGCAAATGACTCTGGGGAAGACAAGGGATATATTTCATCAGACAAAAAAAATCTATTGTCCTGTCAATATGCCTTTGTCAGAAATATCCTGACAAAAAATGCTTTAGACTGACACGAATATGGTTATATAGCATTTACCTCTAACATATGTTACTATATGTTAACCATATTCCTCAAAATGATCTACTTTTCCAAGAAATAGCTGTGAGTACAGAGATCTCTCCCTCCACATACTTAATTTTCTAATAGCGTTGAGTTATTATGGTTGAGGATTAATTGGCTTCTTTTTATCTCAAACATACCAAAGAAGAGAGAGGTATGAAAACAAAGGCCTACTTATAAACCATATTTAATTTTGCTACGTTTAATGGTGTATTTTATTTTTCTGATTATTATTTTTTTCCCCTAGCATTCTGAAAAGTACTCTTCACAGGTTAAGCCTAAGGCAAACAATTTTATTATTTGCTTTTAATGATACATGTGTACTTCACAATCCTTGTTATAGATATATCCCCCCCATGCTAACTGTATCTGGCAAGACTCGGAGAAAGTGGTAGGAGTCTAATTAATACACGCTCCTCCAAGAGCCAAGCAATCCCAGACTAATTTACTGAACGCACTTATGGCTGAGGCACCTTTACCCTAAACAGCCAGCCAAGTGAGAACTGAAGGATTTGGAAAAACGCTGAGACAACAAGTTCTGCTGCAGCCATTTCCTGACTTCTCTCAGACCTGTCTCACTCCCATTCAGGTGATTAAAATTGCTCTCAACTCTGCCTCATCAGCCAGCACTACGTGCACCAAACTATTGGAAGTGGTGGGGACAGGGGACAGGGCATGAGGTTATTTTTAAGATTTAATTTATCACTGATTAAAAGTAAAGTTTTTTATTTTTTTACTTGCTTTATCAGTATTTATCTGAAACCTTTGTATTCTGCTACGTACTCAATTATCTCCTTTTTTTCCCATTGGATGAAAAAAGTTATTTATATTATTAAAACAATGCAAATATTAGTTGCAGGACTTTCCTAATCACAGATTTCCAAGGTCTCCCTCTAGAGGGAGTATCAACACCAGGAGCTGAATCTCAAAAATTCACAATCTACAATCAAACAGAAAAACACTCAACTGCAGGAAAACAAAGTCAATGCATATGCTGCAATTCAGCTTCCTGTTGTGAGGCTTTGGTTTTAGTGTTTGTATGGAATGCATGCAAGAAGAACTAAAAATAAATTAAAAAGTGAAGACTGCATGAAATCCAAATCACTATCTCTGAGGTTTGTGGGGGTTTTTTTGGGGGGGTGGGGGTGGTGTTTAAAAATCAACAAACACTCTAGTTATGAGTGAGTGAAATGCCTGTCTTTTGAAATTCTCTTCCTTAGCTAATATTAACATCATCTCTTGCATGGCATTCCGTAGTAGTGATGATGCACTGCCAACACATATGACATGTTTACCCAGAAGAATGTTTCACATTCTCCCTATCTCTTTACTTAAGTAGTTCAAAGTAGCAATGCAATTAACACACAATTTAAAGATAAAACTTGTACCACAAATATAACTGTCACTGTGACATCTGTATGAATTTTATCAAAGACTAATACTTGGATTGTTAATGATCCAGTATTAACAATGGATTCTGTCCAACATTAACCTAAGGCAGGCTCAACTAAAGTGTTGCCCAACAAACACTAAAATTTGCAGAAATGACTGAAATGACTGAATACATTGCTACAGATTAGCATTAAAGAAGTGAAATAAAATTATTTGCTTTAAGGTAAAAATAAAAATGTTATATATAAATAGAATTTAGACATATATAATACACATGTAACATCATATATACACATTATATATACATATATAACATTAGATACTATGTATGTTACCTTTCTGTTTGTTTTTTATGTATACATTTATGTATAAGCAAACAGAAAGGTGTCTGATATGTGCTCACAAAAAAGTAATTCCACTAGAGAAAAAAAAACACCACACAGAGAACCATCTACCACAGAGGAAACTTAAATCAATCAGTACTTGTCCTAACCTAGAACTAAGATTTAAACACTCAAATATTCTATCGGCTATTTCAGTATATTGTCATATCCTCTTCATTTGACAAATTAATAACTGAGTTGCAGAAATCAAATTTTCCTTGTTTTAATTCTATCAAATCACTTTGGCTTTGTTACTTTCTTTTAATATAGAGTTCTTTCTTCCAGGCCTCCTGACATATGATAAAGCTGACAAAACTGAATTTGTGTGTAGTGTAAAAAAAAAAAAAAGAAAATCAAAATTGGTGGATACCAACCTGATGAAATGGGTCATCTCTGTATTCTTTCTTCACACATGGATTCACTTGAGGGCTCTCTACATCTGACTCACTGCTACAGGAAGAGTGGCACTCTGCACAGTGCAAGAGGTCCTCCCACAGCACATCTTCGGTTTCTGATTCCGGCCTCGCACTCTCAGAATCTTGTCTGGAGCTTGAACACCGAGAACTGCAGCTAGTACCTGATTTAGGTGTATCCTGAAATTAAAATATGCATTGGAGTTAATGCAGCTTTTTCATTCTACATTGTTCCCTGACAGAACAGTTCTAAAGTTCAAATTAGCGAATCCATGTTTATCTGGTTTTTATGTTCCAGTCCATTACCTATTTCACCAGAAAGAATTACATGTTTATTGAAGGAATGTCTAAAAAGTTGCACATTTTTAGACACTGTATAAACAAGTAACAGTCCATGGTCCCTGCTTTGTGGAGAGGGGGTCACATAGTGAAGAATCTAATCATATCGACTATTAAAAGGAAATAACTATTTTACAGATTTTTAGAACTCAATAATTTAGACTTTAACAGCAATTATGTCTCAAACTTCTGATTTTATAAGCTATAAATTAAGCCTCTTCTAAAACACTTTATAGTTTCATTATTTTAGTGAAAACGTGAAAGACACGAGTGTGTGAGGCTTAAAGCCATATACACCAGACTAAAATTGTAATACAGAAATGTGACAGTGGGAAAAGCATCATTCACGAAGTATTTTATTTTAATTTGGCATTTTGATTTTCTGCCTCTAGCTGTTTGAGCTGAAGTACTTTAGCTACTTATTAACGTCTCTAGAAAGGGCAGGGCCCTGGAGAAAGAAGGGACAGATATTTCTAGTCATCCAAGACCCGAGGCACTCAAATAGCCTTTCAAGCAAGTAGTGTGGACACACTTTAACCAGTTTTAAAAGAAAGCTTGGTATGTTCCAGAAGCACATTTCTAAATGTAAAAGCCTGTGATAAAGGAGGAATTGACACTCAAAGTCCCCTACAAATCACACTGTCCCATTGTTACTACCAACATACCTTCTCAAAGACAAAAGAGAGAGTAAGCTTGTTTGAAGATGGTTGCACAGGTGTAGAGATAATAAGCAAGAGCATACATAGCTACTGCTAGGTGTATGTGGAATCTACAGTCATACACAAAATTTTCAGTATTTTATACAAACCGTACTTGAGAAACAAGCATGCCCTATTATGTTCAAATTTTACCTATATCTCCTAGATAATGAAAGAAAAGTATTAAGGTTGGGACATTCAAATCTTCCCATGCATACATATGAAACAATCTAACATTGTCTTCGGAACAAAACTAATTTCTACAGTAAGCAGAATCCATTTCCTGCAAGACAGATAGGTAGTCTTAAAAACAGTACCATCCTACTCAGTGCCATCCTCTGCAATTTCCGTTCGCTCTTAACACAACATTTATTTCTACTAGTTTCTGTCAAGAATATACACAATTTTTTACACTGAAAAAAATAACCATGCAATATTTCAGCAGACCTACTAATTTAATATGATTTGTAATGCATTGCTATCTGAAGAAATGTTCTTTGTTCTTCCTGAAAATCATGCTTAATGTATTTTACGTAAGGAACTTTGTAAAGAAATGTTTAGAAAAATTTGGTCTGAACTCTTTCCCATTCTTTTACAAAGTGAAGGATAACATCAACACAGAAAGAGTCTGAACTATGTTTTTCTTAAAATAAAAAAAAAAAAATATTTATAGAAGGCAGTCAGTACTGGGTATCGTTGAGTCCTGAAGTTAATAAAGTAAAAATATTAAAAAAGCTTGCTCAAACAACAATTAAGTAGACAAGTAAACATGAAGATAAAAGAAAATGTAGGACAGAAGTTGAGAGTATATCCACTGACTTCACTATTTTATTTTTTTTTAAAACACAAAGAAAGCTTTCACAGATTTGAAAACTATTGTTTCCTTTCCTTTGTAATCATGTATGGGGGGTAAGTTGGTAGCAACAAAGGCCTCCTCTTTCATGGCATCAGCCAGATAAGTAAACGGGGAACAAATGAAAATATTACTGCCAAAGCTACACACAGAGCAAATTTAGTCTCTTCAGTTTCTGAATATATCTACACAGTCTTCCCTAGCTCTGCAGCACTCTATGCAAGAGAAAATATATTTAAGCTGAAAAAAACCTGACTGTAATAATTTCTTTTTGCTTCCTCTTGTCAAGCACTACCAGCTGCACAAGTATACAGTCAAGAGACATCTTCTATCTTATGAAATAAACAGTTCCATGTATCGACCTGTTCAGTCGACAGGTTCAGACCTAAACCAAACATGCATAAGGCATTAAATGCTCAAATCAATTAGCCTTCTGGATCTTTTTAACCAAAGTATGTGATAAATAAAAGAATAGACGAAAAGATTATCTAATGATGTTTTTATGTAAAGCATCAAGTTCAAGGCTTTGCAACTGTTATCAGAGAAAGCAATTTCTGAACCCTTCCAAGGAGACCTTTTTTATATCGAGTAGAAAGCTTACTCAGGAGGCTCTGCCTACTAAACCCATCTGTAAGTGGACTTTTGTCAGAGCTGAAATAACTCTTTACACTATTTTCTCATAGTCCTTGAGAAAAAATGGCAATACAGCCTTTAAAAAACAATGTTCCGTGCATCTGCTCGGGTGCATACCATTAGCCAAAAAAAAAAACAAAACCAAACCATACACACACAAAAAAACCCCAAAAAACCCTACAATCTCTGCCACTAGAGCATGCCCTGAAGTGCCACATCTAGACGTTTCTTAAACACCTCTAGGGATGGTGACTCAACCACCTCCCTGCGCAGGCTGTTCCAGTGCCTGACCACTCTGTCAGTAAAGTAATTCCTCCTAATATCTAATCTAAACCTCCCCTGCCACAACTTCAGACCATTTCCTCTGGTCCTGTCATTATTCACTTGGGAGAAGAGGCCAACACCCACCTCTCCCCAACCTCCTTTCAGGTAGCCGTAGAGGGCAATGAGGTCTCCCCTCAGCCTCCTCTTCTCCAAGCTAAACATGCCCAGCTCCCTCAGCCTCTCCTCATATGACCTGGTCTCCAGAGCCCTCACCAGCCTGGTAGCCCTCCTCTGGACACGCTCCAGCACTTCAGTGTCCCTCTTGTACAGAGGGGCCCAGAACTGAACACAGGACTCGAGGTGAGGCCTCACCAGTGCCGAGTACAGAGGCACCATCACTTCCCTGCTCCTGCTGGCCACGCTATTCCTGATACAAGCCAGAATGCTGTTGGCCTTCTTGGCCACCTGGGCACACTGCTGGCTCCTGTTAAGCTGGCTGTCAACCAGCACCCCCAGGTCCTTTTCTGCCGGGCAGCTTTCCAGCCACTCTTCCCCAAGCCTGTAGCGTTGCTTGGGGTTGTTGTGACCAAAATGCAGGACCCGGCACTTGGCCTTATTAGACCCCATACAGTTGGCCTTGGTCCATCGATCCAGCCCATCCGGGTCCCTCTGTAGAACCTTCCTACCCTCAAGCAGATCAACACTCCCATCTAGTTTGGTGTCATCTGCAAACTTACTGAGGGTGCACTCAATCCCCTCATCCAGATCATTGATAAAGATATTAAACTAAACTGGCCCCAAAACTGAGCCCTGAGGGACACCACTGGTGACCGGCCGCCAAGAGGATTTCACCCCGTTAATCACAACTCTCTGGGCACGGCCATCCAGCCAGTTTTTAACCCAGCGAAGAGTACACTTGTCTATGCCATGATTCACCAGCTTCTCCAGGAGAATGCTGTGGGGGACAGTGTCAGAGAGAAACAGCAGCACTAGAATGATGAAAATTTGCATATTGACAATTACTACTGGTTTTGTAACAAATCAAGTTTCCAGAGGAGATAACTGGTGTAAAAAGACAGCAACAGAGTTGCCCATAACCTAATGCAAGATCTACAGAATATATTTTAGGCTCCTTACAACAAACTGAAAAATAGAATGAAACTCAAATTAAATAAAAACATCTTAATTCAAAATGCTGTAATTAAAATTAAAAAAAATAAATTAAAATCCCTGTCCACCACTAGCATGACTTCCAATTAACAGATTCCTAAAATCCAATATAGGAGAAAAACGTTTGAGAAAAATTTATCTATTCAATAAGAAATCAAGATGTTTTAAAAATTTACAGAGAAGAAGCAATGGAAAAGAACATACCTCCAGAGGGTAATGTTTCTTATAATGGTGAGATTTCCTGTTTCGAAGTGTACAATCACTAGAAGTGCGTTCTACATTGCGACGTAAAGAATATCCAGTTTCAGGCCCTTCCTCACTAGAAACTTCATCTGACAGATTTGTCACAGTTCTGTGAGTATCCTAGTGCAAGAAATATAGTATTAGTAAGACATACACTCATACTTACTAGGTCTTGTTATAAACTACTGGAATCAAATTTCTTTCTGCAACATTATTATCTATGCTCAGTTAAATCAGATATTAATGCATTTCCAGTTGTCAAAATTAAGTGGTACAGCAGGAATTATAAAACAGAAATTGTAATATCAAAATAAACACTTCTCAGATGAGGAAGGGCCAGTTCATATTATACTAAAGAACAGTCCTGACATGGCAGTCAATATATGTTCAAATGCCAATGATAAGAGAGTCAGGAAAAACATTCTGGAAAAGCTATTCCATAGAACGGCAAGACGAAAATAGAATATCCAGGAGATAATCAGACCCAGCCAAATTAGAAGTTCTGCTTTCTTTCATGACCACTTCTTATGCTTCCTGCCTACTTCACTGAGAGGGAAATCATGCTTTCCTCATCTCCTACAGAGATCAATAAAATAAAATTAAAAAAATAAAGGAAAAGGAAGATAATTCACAGGCAAATGCTCAGAATGACCTCAAAATTACAAATTGTCAGTAATCCAAAATTTGTTCCATTTTAGCAGAGACAGACCTGTACCCAGAGTATCAAAGAGGCAGGAAAAGGTACTGTGTGTTTAGCTGGTGTGGAAAAACACAGATAAAAGACAGCACACAAATTTGTGCACTGAGATACAGAATGACAAAGAATGTCTAGATGTCAGTAAGGATCCTCTTCCAAGAAAAAAGAAAGACTAGGAATATAACGTAAAAATACACCTGACATATCATTTGACAATCCTGCTTGGAAAGCAACAAAGCACACTTACTTTGTGATGACTGTGATTGCTGAAGGCATCTCTCACTGTTGCAGTGCTCCACCCTGACTCTTCTGGCTTAATCACTTCACAGCGACGTTCATGGGCCTGCATACATTCTTCGCTGCTTTTACCTGTCTTTTTTCCATCAAGGGACACGTAGCCATTATCAGTCTCAGTGGATTTATCTATTGAATTTTTTGCTTTCTTAGATCTATATTTGAAACAAATATAAGTATTAAATTAATGATTTTCTCAATTTTTTCCCCAGTCTAAATCCTGCTTATCCCTCTCAACCCATGTTAGTTTAACTAGATGACCCCAAACTAATAATATTAACATTCGATGCAGTATTTATAACTATTTCATCTTCTAAACATTCCCCATTATCCTTTCCTAAAATTGTTAACAAAAGAAACTGTCAGTGTCTGAAAGAAAATTATATCATTAGCTACTGAAGGAAAAGGAAGAAAAGGAAACCTATGTTTTAAAACCAAAACTTCACAGCAACTTTGTCAATAGAAGAATCACAAGCCTCAAATGTAAATGAGAAACTTCTCTAGTCTATCTTAACAAAAAAAGAGGTATGCTACAAGTTTCTTTAAGTATTATAATTCAAAGCAAGTACGCCATTTCCTGAAGCTGCAAACAAACATGCTGTTTAGTACTCTGTAGACAGATATTTTTTGTTGTTGTTATCTTACGAACACACTAATTAAGCCTGTTTTTAAATTAAAAAATAAATTTATGAATTATGCTTCAGTATTATTCTTAAGACTACTAATATTGATGAATAGTCTTCCATAACATTCTCTAGAGGTCCAGGCCCTCATCTAGTCAATAGATGTAGCAGCAAGAATAGCTAATGACAGAAAGAGGCTTTCTCAAGCAGGCATTTGGATGATTACACTTCCAAATTAGAAAGTGCAATCGATGAAGGAATGAAAAGGAATAGCAGCTTGCTATCTTATTGATAGAGACTACTTTAAGTCTGCACTTAAGCTTCTGTATTCTCAAAGTAAATGACACAGGAAAAAAAAATCAGAAAAGCAATGAACATCTTGCATTTATTAGATTTTGTTTGTTAGATTCCCAGAATACTTGTGAGAAAATAAAAAAAGTGTTAGAAATCAAGTTTCCCAATTTTTGAAATTTTTATTAAAAACTGAACATAGGTCATAAAACTATCAAGAATCTGTTCAGCTGATCTTGTCCTCCTATGAAGGAACATGCATTGCCTTTGTCTTTAAGGACTGAGGCACTCTGCGAGAGCTTGGATTACATAGACTAAATTCCTCTTCAACATGTACATCAAATAAATTGGGAGAATTGGGATAGTCACCTCACATTCCTCGCAAGATAAGGTATTCCACCTATACAGGGGAGACCTGAACACAAAAAAATGGCTAGGGAGAGCTGGATAAAACGGAAAAATCCAAAAAGGAACAATTCATCTGTTAGAATGCAGACAAAATAATGAAGAGACAATGTTACAAAGGTATTTCATCCTCCTTTCCCATCTTTAATCTCATTCTACTTTCTCTCACTCCTTCCTGGAAAAAAGCTAATAGCAATTTATATTTTTTTTTTTAAACTAAAGTAACTGCTGCTGCACTTCTCTTGTAGGAAGCTCTAAAACTCACCTACTATTCCCTGACCTATTCCCAAAATTCTTGGTCAACTTTACTTCTAAATAAGTACAAAACCAGCAGAAATATTTTCTGTAGTTATTATATACTTTTGTGGATTAATTTTTATTATAAGTGTACAAAGGTCAAGAGAAAACAAGATGCTTTAGCATGTGTTTTGTGGTGAAGAAGCAGTTAGTAAGTCTCCTGTTTGCAGATCACCAATGTGCTAGTTGACATACAGAGTTTTAATTTTCTACGTCCATTAAGATGATCGTTATTGAGGCCAATTTTTAATGCATTAAATATACTTTTGCCACTTTGTAAAAATTTCTTTTTAACAGTGCAAAAGGGAATGCAGTTCTCATCGCACCCATCCATCCATCCAAGTCAGAGAGACTTACTCCAGAAGTTACTAAACTGTATGAGTGGAGTAACAGGACAACTCTTCCAAGTTGGATTTGAGAAGTTTTTATACATTTCACATGAAACTTGAAAGCTACTAGGAAGAAGTAGCCTCAGACAGTTGAGTAGGAATAGATAAGAGAAAGAAAGAAGTATGTATGTATGATTTGTTCAGATAGGACTTCAATACTCAAGCAATGTTTTTAAGTGCTAAAACTGTAGGACAAACACTAGTCTGATATAAACTAACGCTCATTTTGCGAAACAGGTAACTTGACTGAAGTCCTTCATTCGTTTCTAATGTAGAAACCAAAGTTATTTTTTGTAAGAATGCCTAAATTTAAGTGTAAGCCTCAAGCCAGAAAAGCATAAATTTAGGCTTAAAGTTAGACTTTCATGCACTATACTGTGTTAAAAGAAAAAACAAACATGAACAATACTTCCCTAGTTGACATAAATGTATATTTTCCTACAATCACTGCATATACACGTCATTAATCAGCTTTTAAAATTTTATGCTAGATTTAAAAGTATTTAGGAGCAAGACAGGACAACACCATTAATAAATCCAAGGTCTTAAAAAGCTTGAATATATGAAAAAGCTAAGTCAAGAATGTGACTTTCAGACTTATTCATGCATTAGCTAGAGAAAATATTAAGGAAGATTTAAATCAAGTTTCTAGAAGACTGTAGATTTTCACTGTTGAGTATACTAGTCCCATGCGATTTCACTGGGGTTGATAAAAAAAAAAAACCCTCTCCTCCCTGTCCATGCTGCAAAACTTTTGAAGAAGCTACTACTGTAAGATTTCCATAATTGGAGTAAGGACACACACACAGAGCAAAGTCCCAAATCAGTACTACATTCTGAATAAATTGCCTAATTGAATATTGCCCTCCTTTCCAGTGAAATTAGTAATTAGTATTTTTTAAATTGCCCCTGTGCTGGATTAAAGTTTAGAATTATATTTTATTAGTCAGACCGAGTTCTGCCATTCCAAAGGATATTTACTGAATACAGTTCCAGATTACGAATGACCTGAGTGTAGGCAAATGGTCTAGGTACTCATGGTCCTGCCCTAAAGCAAAGAACATAATTTCTGAGGTTAATTTTGAAACCATGTGTTTAAGACCTATATTTAAAACTCCAGAAAATGCAGAAATCTCAAAGCTTAATATATAAGAAAAACTGTTGTACGTAAACACTAATGAGACATTCTAATGCGTTTTCTAAAGAGCTTCAAAACATGTCCTAAGAAACAGGACAGATGTCACCGTACAGCTTCCTTGCACTGAGGTTTCATAAGATTTTCTTCAGCAACAAGACCGAGTAACGTAGTCAATGAATTCCACGCAGTGCTCACTTCCAGCCCCACTCTGCCATCCCACTGTGATGACAAAACTGTTTGTATTACCATGAAAAAAACTACTGATCTGCATGATCTCCTGGGAAAGAAGGTCATTTTTCACCTGGACAAGTTCCTGATATCGTTTGTATGGCTCCAGACATACAAACAACTGTACCTCTGCAATTGAAGGGGTAACAAATGACTAAGGGCTACTTACAGCATGCTCAGTCACTCTGTGCTCTTTATCCTTTGAAGATACTATATATACTAGTAGTCATCATTGAGGCTTAACATCTCTCTCTATATATATACACACACACTACCTACAAGTCCTTAGAGCAAGTCCCACACAGCCCTCCTTGACTGAAAACACTCTGAGCCCAATACGAGGGAAGGGGGAAAAAAAAAAAAAAAAAAAAAGAAAGAAAAGACTCTTGCAATGCCCCTCTTCTTATTGCAGATCAGTGTCTTCAACGAATGGAAAATATTCAAAGGTTTACAAGATTACACTCCAAACATACCAGAAAGTAATGCATACAGATGCAAAGAACAGCAGTCGTGTCTATTAATATGACTCACAGTTTGTCAAAGCTAGCTTAATACACAAAGGAAAAAGTCACATGAATTCTCCTCTTGCAATATTTTTAAACGTTTTTAAAACTTCTCCAGAGTTTCAACTAGATATTCCCAGAACATACATAAGCTTTACCAGTGGTTAAGAGCACATATCACAAGTATGACAGACATGTTAGCATTGCCATAATTTAAGATGCAGCATGCACAACAAAACATCAATGTAATAATTTGCAGTATCCCTTTTCTCACTTCCATACTTTTTTATGAGCAATTTTCTCTTGTTAATAAATGCTGATACATAGTGCTCACAATGCTGCGTGTATAGAATACCTTGAATGCAGACTGCTACAGAATGTTTTTTTAAAAAACTTCTTAATTGCTCAGAGCACTGCATTAGCAGATCCATCATTTGCAAAACAGCTCTTGAATGTAACAGGGTTAGATGTTTCTTCCAGTCTTTCAAAAATGTATCTTCAATGTTCATTTATAAGCTAAAAGCTGTGCCTATTTGCATCCTGAAGGCTTTTCCTTCAGAAAAAGGGTGTGATTTGATGACAGTGGTGAAGTTCAATAAGCATTCTCTCAGAGTAATAAGCAGCTAATGTAATAAAGTAAAATTAAAGAATCAAATTTTCTCATTGGATTAAAATTGAGAAACTGAGTTCATTCCCGACAGCCCACACAGAGCACTCCTACATCAAAATATAATTTAATTAAATGTTAATTCCATATCTTTTCAAAATTATTGCATCAGCACTTGCAAAAGCCAAGAAACAACACATGAGTACATGTTCAAATAGTGAGATGAGTTCACCATTAAGAACAAAACCTGGATCAACAAAAGCTTAATCATTAGGTCAATGTTTACTTTAGAAAAGGGATAGTGCATCTCTAACACATATGTAGCCTTGAATAAATACAAACCCTGATAAAAAGAAAGCAGCATGCCAGATATCTCTGAAGACAGCGCCAATACTGCAAGAGGTGCTTGTACCGTAGCTCTGCACTGTTCCCTCCTGTGTGTTATCTGTGGTACTAGAGCCATCTCCTTCCCTATGTACTTCCAAATGTGCTGCTTTCCTTAATTTCCTTCATCAGAAGAGATTAAAATTGGAAGGTAGCTTTATAAGTGCAATCTACTGGTTCTATTAATGTGTTCAGCAGTTTAAGCATGCAAAACCAAGCAAGATTTCAAAATGTTTTGCTAAAGTTTTATCATGTCAATTTAATAAACTCCATTTAATAAAACAAAGCACAACATTTACTCATTATCATAATACTTAAACCCAAAATACATTTAATTTCATCATCAGAGGCTTAGACCTGCAAAATTCACTACTGCAGGTTTTCCAATTTTAATGGGACAATTCACTGTAGCAAACCATATTCAGTGAAGTGCTGGAAGACTTAAGTTCTACACTTCCAATAGCATCTTCTTTAATGTATGTTTCCCACAGAGATCATCAGTCAGTATTGCACGGAGTTCTAAAACTAAGTTTTCATAAATACTAACATAAATACTGACACTCCACCACTATTCAGATACAAACTGTTTTGAGGTAAAATGTCAGATTCGATTTAAACAATGCATAAATTACTCAATGCATAAAATTTAAAGAGCACAAATTAAGCACCCATTTTAAAGATTCAGATAAAAACAGAGCACCAGTTTCTCATTTCTTGCAAAGCAGAGACTCTAAACCCCCACATTTTTTTCATGCACATTCTTTAGAATAGTTTAACAATCCTAAATGACAAACACTTTAACACAGACTATACCTTCTTCTTTTACCCCCTGTGCTGGGAGGTGGCTTAGGAGTTCGTGTAGAAACAATCTGACAATGCACAGTTCCAAGTAGCAACATTAGCCATATTGGCCCAATTACTTCAGTCAGAGGTATATTATGTGGGCTTTGGGCTGTATAGAATAACACTACAGCAGCAACTGGAAAAGAAGGGAAATTAAGTTGAGTTCAATATTTGAAATGTCTGAAATGGCCAGCTGACTAAATGGTTTTTGTTAAAAAGAGAAGCAGTCAGACTTTAAACCAACCCATGTAATTCCGAGGAGGAATTATAATTGCAATGAAATAGGCAGTAATAAAGATTTAAACAGTTACCTACTATCTTAATATCCATCTCTTCTTTTACACTTGTGATATTATAGCTATTGCTCAAAAAAAGGCAGCAGAATGAAGTAAGGGTGGGAGGGGGGAACCATTTGTAAGTTAGATCTGTCATGAAACAACATTAAATTACAGTGAAACTTCAGTAGGAGATAAAAACAAAAAGTAAATGCCATCCTTAAAGCAGCCCAAATCAATTTAATTCTGTATCAACTATAAAGCTGCAGCACAATTCAACAAATTAGGTGAGTGTAGGAGTCATCAAACCTGGAGCAGATTGTCCAGAGAGGTTGAAGTCTCTCCATCCTTGGAGATATTCAAACCCTGACTGAACATATGGCCTTGAGCAACCTGTTCCAGCTGACCCTGCTTTGAGCAGTCGTTCTGACCAGATGATCTCCAGAGGTCCCTGCCAACCTCAACTAGCCTGTGACTCTGTGGAACCACGTATCTATTTCAACGCTGTAAGGACCAATAGACTTGAGACTATAAACTCTTTAAAATGCTTTCTACTAGGGAATATAAACTCCATATTCCAGTCAAAGGACAAAACTGATCATATGGATAGACAGACAGGCTTAAGTGCAACCCTGTATGCATTTCATATATACTTGTGTGTGTATTTTCTAGTAATGAGAAAAGATCAAAGACAAACCGTGTAAACCATGAGGGAGTCCAGCTGAAGTGACCAGGACTCCAACTAGCACTTGCGGTTGGAAAAGGGGCAACTTCCAATTCCACAGTTAACTGTTAATTTTGTAACCCTACAACCAGCTTTCCATATGTAGCCAATACCCACACAGCTCTTCTTGCTCCTGTACCCAGAGCCCAACCACTGCTATAACTCGGAAATGTCTTTACAGGCTTCAGGTCAACCTAAAGACATTCAACAGGCACAGGGCAGACAGAAGAGGCAATCGCTCTCTTTTCCCTGCTTATTGTACATTCTTGTTGCTCTGCTTCTATGGCTTGAACTGCTGTGTTCTGTAACTATGTTCTGTAACTCAGCTGAGAGGAGCTCCCAAGAGAAAAAAAACAAAACAAAACAAAAAACAAAACCCAGAAACTCCAAGAAACAATTTGGGAAAGAACAGGAATAATTCTCTGTACCTAACATCTGCACATAACAACCATGAGAACTTGGTTTTGTTCTTGTACCAGTAAGAAGTGAAAGTCTCGTAACTTAGACCTACTCCTAGCACAAGAAATACATGGTACAAGTTCAACAGCTTTCACCAGTTCTCTCCTAAAATTGATTAAAAAAAAAATACAGCCACATGCAAATTTATGTGCCCCATTCAAACACCTAAGATATATCACATGAATCCACGCCTAACACAGCACACACCTGGAGAGATTAGATATGTTTTTCATGAAACAATCTTTAGCAAGGTTACCAGTATTAGAAAGCCAATGAATGTACAAAACAATGGAATTATTTTTGATTGTGGTAATCTAATTCTAATTTCCCATCAGTCTTTTTCCTAAATCAAAGCACAGAAGTCTTACGTAGAACACATAGGGTATCTTTTATTACTATATGTGTCCTAAGTTCTTGCCGTATGAGGTTTCCCAGAAAGACGGCATGCATCGATCAGAAATCCAACTTATTAAAAAACAGACAAAAAGAGGTACAGATAGTAAAAGGTACAGATAATCTTACCTCTTCCTAAATGAGCTTATCTGAGTTTCTCACACGTACAATTAGCTTTATAAAGTGTAAATAAGTAGCCAATTTTGACTCCTACCATACAATTTGGATAAGCATATACTTTCGAGAACACAGAGCGCCACAGATCCATGCAAAATGATTTGCAGCAGTGTGTCTCCACAAAATAATTTCAAACTTCACTACAAGATTTCTTCTGCTACTTAAAAAACATTTATCAAAACAGAGTGACCTAGAAGAATCATCTTCTTCCAGAAGATACAAGTCTGTAGATTGCAGATTCCCACCATGAAGTTTCACGCAGATTTAAGAATATATTACCAATTTCCTGATCTTTCCAGTAGGATGGGAGGGAAATCCAAGAACATCTTTCTGCATAGCGTGTCAATATGCTGTAGTTCAGATTATCCTAGAGTTGCTCCTACCAACAGCTAGGTCTCTGAACAGAATTTCTCACACCACTTTTAATTATTTCTTTACTTATTTATAGTATTTGGACTTGTACTTTTCCAAAGTACAATGGCTGACTTTGCAAAACAGACACAAATGAAATTATATCAGAGAGCAACAAGCTGTATCAAAGAAAGCAACTGTACATCTCAAAGACCAACAGGCATTTATTTTGATAGCATTTAAACCTTTGAAATATTTGTATTACCAAGTTTAAAAATGCATACATTCATATATATGTATCTCACCACAAGAAACAATCATCATACCACTATTGAAGTTTCTTCTTTAATACTTAAGAAATACACAATAGAGATAGACACTATAATTTCACACTTCCTTGTCCTATTAAAATATAGAAACATTTTTAAAGTAACAATGAGGTAATGCTATAAACTAAATGGATGAATCAGAAGAAAAAGGTTTTACTTCTACCCTAATTCATCTGCCTGCTCCGTGACCTTGGACAAAAAAACCATTTCTCTGTAGTTCTCTTATCACGCGTTTTGCTAATCATACTTTATACTAAAGGAAACCAAAGCAAATAAAATCTGGAGTTTAAATCCACAGCCAAGGAAAGAATTCTTTTCTGTAGACTCATATAAATGTTACCAAGTATCCTGCTAAAGCTAATCCATTTCAAAGCAATAATTCCAAGTACTGCAGTTCATAAATCTACAGAAAATACTTTATACTTAAATAAAATTATTCAACTAAATATATATAAACAAAACAAAGCCAGACCATTTTACAACAGTGTCAGTGAGAACCTGTCATGATGACAAAAAGGCCAAGCTACAATACAAAATCCAGATTCAGGGCAGAAATACAGCCACTGGAGTTTGAAGTATTTTGGTTTTAAGTTTTCATAACAGATTCTTGGTGTTTGGGTGCTGCCTTTATGAATTTATACGAAAAGAATAACCGAGCACACTTTCTGAGTAAAATACAAGCAAATCATATATAGAAGTGCTAGAAGGATAGGCTTGAGGGCGTTGTTTTAAATAGTTTCCAATAAAAATTTTGTCAATTTAATTTCATTTGCGTGTACATTGTAAGTCTTTCAATTTATTTCAAAAACCATCAAAAACTCTGCAGTTAATTCAGCATAATTTAAATGTCAAGTGTTTCAAACAGTTGGATTATAGTGTAATATGGAATACTATTGATTCTTTTCCAGCATTTGTTAATTCACAACCTCAGAAACATCAGAAATATTTCGTCACATTACAGAATATATGGATTAGGGAAATGATGCATTCCAACCATAACTTTAGTAAATCATAGATCCCAAGAAATCTGAGGGGGGGAAAAAGAGTTAATTACAAGATAGCTCTGTAAACAATGTCCTCAAAAACTTGCTTGTGCTTGCACTCAGAATCTGCATTGTCTTATTATTTTGCTGCTTTTAGAGTCTCATGAAGGCTCCACAAAATAAGTGTGGGTATATTTTTAAAATAAATTTAAGAAAGTAAACGTAAAAATTTACTATAACAGTGTTTCTCAGAATAAACTACCGTGAACAGGATAACAAACAAACTATAACTTACATATTTTACTGCCTATATTACTACAAATGAGATTAAAATTATTAACGCTATGGGATCTCTTACCATATATACACAAATGCTAACATACGCAACAACACTTTTTAAGCACCTATCTCAGAAATGGAGATAAGGAGAAGTTTTGACAGGAGACCACATGAACGTTTCAAGTTTTGGGGCACTGGCACTGTGAAATTCATTTTATAGCTGCTAACATCATCGCACAAGAGGCGCTGTTGTCTTTTTTTTTTTTAAACTCCGTTTCTTTTTTTAAACTCCGTTTCTTTTTTTAAATACAATTTCCAAATCATATAGTGATTCACAACTGCTAGGACAGATGGCAAAATTGAAAAAGTAATATTGTATTTTAATTGGATTTCAGTGGAAAACTTATCAGTCATTTAGCTTCTCAGGGTACTTAAATTTCTCCCAACTTTCATTAACCTTCTGTTCCAGTTCTGTTATACACACTTCTGATACACTTATTCTTTTCGTCACTTTCACACTGTTAGATACTGACTCACTACATTACATTCTTCCCTTTACTAATTTTCCTCTTGTATATTACATATAATTAACAGAAGCACAATGCCAGATTACTAGAACTCGAGATCGAGCACCCCGAAAGCTGTGAATTGTCTTCTCTTTCTTAACAGTTGCCCAAAAGTCCTTCTATAATCTAGGAAATATAAAATTAAGATGCATAGTCTCACCATTGCCATGGAATAAATAGCAGAAGCACACAGGACAATAAGGCCCCATTTGCCAGTCATTCAGAAGCACGGCTGAGGTCTGACTAAAGTATAAGCTAAAAGTTCATTGCCTCTGATGTGACAAAATAATGCATGGAAGGACAACTGGAAACCGGTGAAACAGACATCCTACCAGACTGCACAAGCTGCTCGCACCTTGGCAGGTTTGGCCTTTCTTGCTTCTTGAGCAGAGTTTTTGATGTACACAAGTATCAGAAAGACCAAAAGCCCAAGACAAAATACACTGCCTAAGCCAAAGGTTTCTTTGATATTGCTCAGCCGTGAATTAAATTACACAGTCCTGGAAACCTAAATTATATACAGAGACGACAAACTAACATGTATGTTAAATGCCGAAAAAAGCCTGTGAGGAAATCCTTAAATTTTCAGTATGCCGCCTTCATATATGTAAAAGAAATGGTAACGAAAAGACCCATGCTAGTGACTGTGTCATTCCAACATTTCAGAAAATATTGGAATGAACTTTAACAGCATAAAGTGAACCAAGTAACATACAGCAGCTTCCATATGGTTAAAATAAGGCATTTAGTCAAAGCTGGTCCTGCAATCCAACTCTACCTTGAAGAAGGTAAAGAACAAGCAGCCAGAAAAAGATGACCCTTGATGTCACTTGTAGCCACCACCTGTAGAAGAACGGAAAGAAAACAACTCTCACGATTCCTTTGCGGGTCAGAGATGTCCAAGGACTTTCAGGTTTTGCTTTAGCAAAAGCAGATCCTTTGAAAAAAGAAAAGAAATTTCGATATATTTCACTGTTATGGCTAATAATAACTTTAGTTGTTCAATAGCACAGCAGTTAAGATAGGTATTTAAAGGAGCAATTATTAAACATAATTATTTTGATAAATGTCATTTCACTATCTATTCAGTCTAAAATTTGAGTAATTTGTTGGTGCCCTCTTGACTGCCATTATCGGGAACTTCTACAACATTGCCATTTCTTACTATGTGAAAATTATTTTAAAATAAATTATTAAAATTTATTCTGTTTCACTGAGGTATGAGAAACTTGATATGAAGCAATAGGAAGTCATGAAAATTCCACATGCCTGTGCAGGCAGAGCAGAGCCTTTTCCCAACAGAGCAAAGGGATCTAAAACATCAACATATGTAAATTGCTCCAGCCACGTCATTCAGGAAAACGGAATGAGGTTGAGAAGTATAGAGGAGTATCTGTCCAACTGAGGACTGGCCTCAGGAGCAGGGAAGCCACCCAAAGAATAACTTATCTTTGTCTCTTCTTCTACACCATTTTCCATCTCACTCATTCAAACCTCCTTTCTCTCTCATATTTCTTTTTCTTCCTTAAAATTCCCACTTCTCTGGGAATTTGAATAGAAAACTGTGTAACATTTACTTAATGGAGGTGTGACTTCAATTATGACAAGGTTACTGCTTGGAAAGGGCAATACTGTGTGCTGCTACGCCATTTCCACCTTGTTTACGAGCAGAACTGGCATTAGTGACCTCTGTGCTGGCACAGGTAAAACGCTGCTAGTACTGGAATCAATTTAATGCCAGCCTAGACCTATATGCAGAGGAGTCATTTAAATGTTATTCATGTATATCGCTATCTTGAAGTGGGCTACTGCTGTTCCTTAATTTCTATAAACATTTAGTTTTCAGTTCTGTTTCTTTAAAGTTCAAACATTATTTGGTTTTGTTTCTTTCTCCCACATTCCCATTTTTAAAGACTTATATTGCTAGGTGATGTGATAAAAGCTCATCTGCACAACCAGAGAAGTTCAAAGAGACAATGACAGGAGCCCAAATAATGCCCTGATAGCCTTCTTCTAGACCCATGACTGGAGCCATCAGCCCATGGAAGGCCCATCTCCAGAAGCCCAGAGCAGGTCAGAGGCACAAGGGCAGGCGAGAATCCAAGTTAAGGAAGGAACACCTTGACCAGCCCCTCCCAGGGCTGTCCCAGCAGAGCCATCAGCCCCTTTGTCCAGGTGTGAAAAAGGAGGTGTTTAGGTGATTTGGGGAGAACCAAGCGTGGGGAAATTGACGCTGAAGGGGAAAAAAAGGACTGGTCAGGCGTAAATAGCTGTGGCTCAGCAAGCTGCTTGTCACAGAATCATAGAATTGTCTAGGTTGGAAGGGACCTTTCAGAACATAGAGTCCAACCATCAACCTAACAATGACAAAACCACCACTAAACCATGTCGCTAAGCACCACGTCTACCCGCCTTTTAAATACCTCCAGGGATGGTGATTCCACCACTTCCCTGGGCAGCCTGTTCCAATGCCCCTTCTGTGAAGAAACTTTTTCTAATATCCATCCTAAACCTCCCCTATCGCAACTTGAGGCCATTTCCTCTTGTCCTATCGCCTGTTACGTGGGAGAAGACAGACCCCCACCTCTCTACAGCCTCCTTTCAGGTAGTTGTAGAGAGCGATAAGGTCTCCCCTCAGCCTCCTTTTCTCCAGGCTAAACAACCCCAGCTCCCTCAGCTACTCCTCATAAGACTTGTGGTCTAGACTGTCTGGCTGTGCTGCACGCCTGATCAGCGCAGTCTGTACTATCTTCTTATTAAATTCCTTTAACTCTCTCCCGAGCGAGGGGCCATCTATTCAATGCATACGGGGGACTGAGTGCCAGCACTGGGAGTCAGAGCATGAGCCAGAGGGCCGTGTGTCCATGATGCCAGCAGCCCAAGGGAGTGCGGGTGTGCGAGTGAGTGCTAGGGAATATCAAGCCAGATGAGCTGGTGAAAGGGTGAAGCGTCCTGGGAGCAAGGGAGTGAGGGGGTCTCCAAAGGCCATCTCTGGGCGTGAGTGTGCCTGTGCGTTTCTAAGGGCAAAAGCACAGCGAGCCTCTTTGGTTAATTCCAAACTGAATGCAGAGAGCACCACCTGGAATGGATTCAGGAGACTGTGCTGGCTGCTGGGCTCATGGAAAAAAAAAACCACTAAGTAGTATCTTCCCTAGTCTGCATGAGAGAAATTAAATAAAGATAAAAATAAATTAAGACTAAATACTTTTTGAAAAGTTTCATATCATCTGACCTTCTGTAGCTGTTTTGTTATTTAAAACAGGCAAGAAATATTCAAGGACTATACAATTTTTGCTCTCCAGAAATTTCAACATAACCTTTCTTCTAGATGTCAGAAGATTTGGAAGAAGTCTGAATGCATGGCAATAGGAGATTTCTGAACTATTAACTACAAAACTTTGATCCATGACAATCCACTTGTTTCTTTTTTTCAAAATCTAAATCTATACAATAAAATTTAAATCAAGCTTTTAAATCAAGCTTCAGTTTAACCTTGAGGTCCCCCGTTAATATTTCCTATCCATCTTCTTCAGAGAAGAGTTACATAGGGTTGGTTGGTTGTTTTGGTTTTTTTTTTTTTTTTTTAATACTTACTAATACACTCTTGTTACAAGACACAGGATGGCAGTTATTTTTATACCGAGAAATTCAGCTTTTCCTAGTTCAGGACCTACCTCTCACAAGATCAACGTCTATGAGGTCTGGTTTCACATGTCCTGTTTTCTTTGGTTTGTTTCTCAAACCCTGCAATATGCAAATACAATCAAAATACATTCATGCAGATGACAGACATTGTGAAAGAAAAAAATATCAAAGTGGTCAGTAATTGTATTTAACCTATACCACTATTGAAAATTCAGACAAATGTCAACTTCATAGATTTAAAGCACTATAAAATAAACATTCCACGGATCAAGGTACAATAAATGCCTTTTACACACTTTACAATCTAAACAAAACCCAACCAATTACTGACCCATTAGGTAATTTTTCAAACATAGTTAAGCACTGAGCACTCATGTCCCATGGCTTGGGGTTACGCAGACAACGTGCACACACTTGCAAGTATTAGTAATACATTTATATTAGGTTTTCAGAACTTTTGCAACAAATTACTTTTCTGAAACTCTTTTGTCCTCGGATGTCTAATTAAACTTCACAAAATGCTTACATTGCAACTCCTTAATTACAAACCTAGATTAGCAAATAATGCTAATCAGCAAGTTCCACTGTCAGAAATCCAAATTCTACAAAAGTATTGACTTTTTCTTAATAGTGAATATAGATTGGACTACTAAAAAGAGGAAAAATAATACCACACAGCAGGAAAGCACCAGGAAAAAAATAAGTTTATTTTGTCTTTTAGAAACAGCATCTTCCTTCACTGAAGAGCCAAACTATCTTGCAAAACTTTCAAGTTTGCTTTTAATGCTAAAATGTGATGCTGTACTCTCAAGCCTCAGAGACATCTGTGAGTTTATTCTGATCCCTTTAGATTAGGCTCTTGTTCACATTAGGCAATAGTGATTCCACAGAGTACAATTCATACAGAGCAAAATACAATATTTCAAAAATATTTTGGGTACAAATGGAATTATGATGGAAGTGGTTTAACTGTTTTAATTCAAAAAGCAGTTAAATTCACTGGTGAACCATAGATTTCCTCCATTGTCATATTTCACACACATGTAAAAACATTTATTACTTAAATGTAAACATTAAATTCAGGTGAAAATGAAATTGCTATCAATGAAAGATCAGTGAAAACTGGTAAAGTTCCATAAGAATATTCATAAGAATATTCTTCATAAGAATAATATCAAGCAAATTGTTGAAATAGGTAGAGTGTAGCTCAAAGTATTTTTCACATATAAACTCAACTGGATTTATTTCTCATGCTGAAATAAAAAAAAAAATTAAACTCTTCACGATGAATTAGATATAGAGTCATCACCAGATGTGTCTATTGGAAAAATGAGAGTTTGATTTAAACAAAGCAAAATTAATACACAGAATTGAATTGGTAGGACAAAATGTGCTCTTAGGGTGACAAATAAAGACAACCAGTTGTATTGTAGACTAAAGCACTGCAAAGAGCTTAATGTGCAAGATTTTTACAGAACAGCAGTCTTGAAACTGCAGTAATTTTATTTGGAATGAGAAAAGCCCATAATTAGAATTGGAAATTCTTGTAATTCTAGAACCAGCTACAGACTCTTGTGAAAACTTGCATGAGTGAGTCACTCTATTTCATGACAAGATCTAAAGCTTAAAAATAAAATGCTGAATGATATAATAATTTTCAAATAAATTACTGCTTATGGGCCCCAAGATTTTTCTTGAAAGTGTAAATAAAGATGTATGTGCCTCTTAGAAGAAATAACCCTCTGGAAACACATGCACAGTCCTAGAAAAAAATTTACCACTGTGGCTAAAATTTTGTTTTCATTTTAAAGAAAGAATTCTGCAAAAAATAAGTCAACAGTATTACTTGATGCATCTTTATAGGAAAAGAAGTGGTGACGCATTCTTTAAAATCTCTGTCGGTCAAATCTCAAATGCTTTTAGTGCCCATGAACTACACTGAATTCGTTCTTCTACTTTTTGCCACGTGCAGTGGAAAACAGCAGTGTTTCAAACTAAAGTTAATTTAAAAAAAAAAAAATATTTACACTGTTCGGGCCCATCCAGTTAGTTCATATAATTTCTACTCAGCACCAAACACATTTCAGCTAACTAACAGCAAAAAGACAGTTTAAATAAAAATGCTTATTGTAAAAATTCTTTTGCACAAATTTTAAAATTAATCTGAATAGATTCTATTGTAGTTCTAACTAAACTATAAATTTATAGTATCAGAAACAGATTTTCTACTAAAAAATTAATAGTTTTTTAGATTTTTAGTGAAGTTCATTTATAAACAGTACTATAGTAGCTTTGAGATTAAAGCACTAATATGCAATACTTGAATTTAGCAGTCTGTTTCAGTGTTACCATTATTACACTGAACTCGGTCAAACACAAACTCACGTAGACCCCATCATTAATTTGTTAGTTATTGGACTCCTGAGCCAAACGAGATGCATTTCCAATAAGCATAAGGCATTATTTGCAATTTGAGTAACGTCCTATTATATAGTAATTACAAGATCTTCTGCCATAATGGCGCTTGGTTTTCATGGTCCTGGAAAGGACCCTGAAAACAATTTACACACTCGGGTCTCAGTCTGAAATCAGTTGTAGTGATTGTCAAGAACATTTCTGACACTTCAAACGCACGGCACCACACGACAATTTTCCTGCAATAGACTCCTGCTTGGATTAACAGCGTTTATCCTGGCTGTAGCTGGTGCTGCTGACAGAATCCCGCCCCCTTTATCATCCACCAGGCACCTCCCAATAACCCGAGGTGCCTGGCACATCCCCAGCTGCCCGGCTCTCCGCCGAGCAGCTGAAGCAATGTACATTTTGCTAATGTTAAGAATTAGCAATGCCTTAAAACTCATGCAGCAATAGCATACTTCTTGTGTGCAGTATTTGAAGAAAAAAAATGTTAATGGCAAGAAAATGTTAATTAAATTAACTTCAACATCATGGAGTATGATATAATATACAATCCAAAAAACTCTTACATGTAGGATTGATTTCTTTTTCTCCAAAACAATTTAGCAATGTGGCAGACACTGATGGCACTGTTAGTTAAACCAAAATGCAAAGAACACTGTTAAACTGCTTGTTCAGGGAAACAAAGCCTGAAGTACTTACCAGTCTAATAAACTGTACAAAACAATGACAGCATCATAAAGGAGGAAAAGTAAACTGCAGGTATAAGGTAACTAACTGAAAGTAAAGAGAGCTCAGATAACTGACATTAGAATTCATCACAAAGAAAACTGAAAGAAGAGGCACTAAAGCAACTAAGCCCTGGCTTAAGATAACTGAAAGAAAAAAAATGTACTGAGACACAGAAAGATGCAGCACTTTAAATGCTGCAGAGTTATTATGTGAAATAAATAGAGTATAATATGCTGGTTACATTCGGTTACACTCCAGAAGTCTAGTTTTACTTCACCAGCATTAAATACCACCACATACATTGTAAATTACATCAGTGTACACAACCACAGACAGCACAGCTGATAACTGGCAAAAAAAACCCAAACCAAAACAAAAAAAAACCCAACGTTGAAATGTTATCATATTACCTTTATTTCTCTTTGCTCTACTGATTTTTCCCATATTTGTTGATCATATGCTCCAATCTAAAAAGAACACAAAAAAAATATCTGATTATGTTCTAAAAGACACTGATCAAACAAAAATCAATCAATCTTCAACTAGACAAGCATGAAGACAGCAGGTTATTTCCTTGGGGAGACTTATTTACAAGGAAATCTTTATCTTCTTCATCCCATCTTGGCTGGACTGGCTCTAGCTAACCTGTGAGTGAGTTGTGATGGAAGGGCAAGGCGAGCAGACGGCTGCAGCCCATTGCAAGGCTTGTGCAAGCCAGAAGACCAGGAACACCAGGCTGCCTCCCATCCCTGGTTGGGATTCCCGGCTCCACACTGACAGAAAACAGACCTACAGCAGCTACGGTCCTTCAGTCAACTTCAGAGAAAAAACCACATACATCTACTTGAACCCATACCCTCAATTAATTTACTTATTATTTTTAAAATCATCTCCCTCTATAGTTCCTGTTCCATGAAACCCATTTTTACAGCTGCATTGCCTTTATCACTTTAGATTGCACAGCAACAAAATATATGGTCAGGCTGGTAATCAACTAGATTACAGGCCAGTGAAAACTCAGAGAATATCAGGAAAAGGCACTTTTCCCACTGAAGCGCTGATGAAATAATGTTCCTAGTAGACCTACTCCCAGGTTTGTTCACTCTCATTAAGATGCTAGTTTGTTTATTCATGAAACTCTTCTAAAGATCTTTGTTTTGTCTAAATGTGAACAAGTTTTCAGTTAAAAAAAAATGGAATAAAAAGGAATTATTTTCTCCCAGGCTCTAACCTCACCACAGCATTGTAGAAAACTTTGTGCATTTATAAGAGCTGAACCACAGAAAGACTAAAGGTTGATACTGCAAGCACTCACTAAAATCGTAGCACTAAGACCAGTTTTGCTTAGTTATGTAATTTTAAATAACCATCAATACAGGTGACTATAGTTCATTTAAGAAATTACTGTGCACTTGTTTATACAAGAAAGCCATTCTATATGACTGTCAGATATTTTGAAGAAGGACAACCTTATATTCTCAAAATTCACATGTAAGACAGTGCCAAGAACAAGTCAATCAATATATGAGACAATATCTCCAAGTTTTGTAAGAAGTTATCAAAGATCATCAGATTGCTTTGAACTCTGCACAAATAGTATTTCTAGATAATATTCGGTAATGATGTCTTTTACTATGTCAATTTTAAAGCCTTTCCATCGCAGCAGTTCTGCCTAGACATACACACGCATGTGCACACACGCTGCTAGATAGCTGGAGTTTGAGTCACATCACAAACTCTGAGCAGTTAAGTGCAAGATCACCGTTAGGTCACGAGGACAGACAGACGCACTTCCCCAGACTCGAAGTCCCTTTAGCGGCTGTGCGGAGAGCTGATACAAGCAGCTTAGTCCAGACACCTGGCAGAGAGGAATCCCCGTCATCTGAGCAACCATGCTTAAATTCAACCTTACTGTGAAAGTGTGACTTCTCATTCCACTTCACAAACTGCAACAGACATAAAAGGCCTGAGCACAAGTGCCTACACTTTAACCCAGAAAACATCCTTCTGATTTGTCTTTTGCTATTTCAGCCTTTAGTGTTAAATTAGAAGACATTACAAAAAAAAAAAAATTAAAAAAAAGTCATTCTTGGTTAAAAATGATCTTTTAACTAAGGAACCAACATAAATGCAAAAAGATATACAGGGAAGCCAACAGGCAAACACACCCATAAACAAAAAAAAAAAATCTAGAGGCATCTTCTGTGCCTCTAAACCTGACCCATCAGGGAAAAAAAAAAGAAAAAAAAAAAAATCTAATTTCTAGCAGTGAAGTCCAAGGCATATCTAAAATTGAAAGTGAGAACAGTTAATTGAATTACTGAATTACCCAGTCTCAAATTTAAATAATAATTCCCATTCACAAGAGCTAAGCACCCAAACAATTTCCATAATTTGTTACCTTAAAACTCTGGGGGGGGGGAAAAAAGGAACCACCCCTACCCCCACCCAAAAAAACCCACAAACCACACACACACAAAACCAAAACAATAAAAACCAACCAAACAAAAAACAACAACCCTGGCTATTATTATTACTATTACTATTATTATTATTAATAATAATATCAATAATATTACTAATAATATTAATATTATTATTAATAATAATAATAATAAAATACTTCACACCTCTCATTAAAAAAAAATGTAGACTGTGGAAAATAATTAGGGAGTCAGGCACTGTACTGGACAGAACTAAGCACCTGCTACAATTAAAGTAATTAAACCAAAGGAAGTTTAAGAGCTAACTCCACACGGGCAACAGCCAGCAATTAAAAAGTCAGTATCTTGAATAACCACTCCACCCAGACACTTATATCTAATTGTTCTGACTTTTTCTCTAAATACTTTTAAAATGAAATTTCAGGCCTTCCTGTTTTTCTTGAAATTTACTCAGAAGAGCCCCAAGTGAGGTTTTTTGTGCTGCACAGTACTGTGTCCTCCCCCCCTCACTTCCAAAAAAGACTTCATTCAACAAAGAGAGAAAAGGGGATGCAAGTCTGTCCCCCTCTCAATTATGCAAGAAACAAATGCAGAAGGAAGCCTTTGTGCCAATAAAGCTGTCAAGCAAACTCTGGATTCCAAATTCCATTCACAGCTGAAACCACTGTAGAGTTGAAAGAGTCTTTAAAAGAGCATTCTTCTTTTAGACAAAAACCAGACCATTTATTAAAGGAATTCTGGGGAAACACAGATCCCAGAAGATATCTGAGGCAAAGAAGTTGACTGATTTAAAATTTAACAGATATATTTTCCTACAAACTTTTCTTCTCCCTCAAGGCGAGGTAGCAGCTTCTTTTTCCACAAAAAGACAAGAAGTAGGGATTTCGCCATTCACGTTTTTCTTTTAACGTTGCCCCATAAAGCAGTTCTTAATGGGAGAGCCAGAACAACTTTAAGGAAGGTACTCTTTTACAACTGTTTTATTAGCCTAGTGGATCTGGTGAACCACCTTTGACAACTTTAATTATTAAAATCTGAGCACAGGGCTATTCAGTAAAGGCATACTGTTGCAAACTGAAAAGAGTTAAAGGGATAATTACAGACAGCAAGTATCATTACAATCTCTCACTTTTTTTTCTTTTTAGTTTTTTAAGCTACCTAATTTCACCTCTTTGTGCTTTAAGAAAGTTTTAAAAGCACTTTAGGCAGCAGGCGTACGTGCTCAGCACATGAAATTCAGAGCTGATACTCAATTTCCCTTCTCTCCATCTGCGTAAGCATCCCTCCATGCTTCTCTTGCAAGCGTATCAGAAGGAAACACACAAAAACAAAGGCATCGTTATAAAGTAGCATACTGGCACACTTCATTTCCCACATTAAACAAAAATAGGTAGAAATAGTGTTACTGAAACAAAGCGAGTAAAAAAAAAAAAAGGCAGTATTTTTTTTTCTTCTCTACCTTATGTCAGGAAAACACATTTACAGTTTGTGAAACATATCTTGCAGAATTAATTGAAAGGTGTTTTTCATTTACAACAAGCTAAATTATAACATATAATGATTACCAGAGATGCTAGACGCCTGTATGAATTAAATTCAAGAACGTAACTCCTGAATTAATTCAAGAATGTAAGTTAATACTAGCAAACCTTCCCAGTTTTAAATTATTGACAGCACCAGTCAATTCCATCTTCAAAGAGTTTTGATTTACAAGTATTTGCATCTAAATTATGTTTCATGTTAAATCTAAATATTAAGTTGTTAAAGGTTTGCATGTAGGCTCTTAGCTATTCATGCAATTCTTTAAAATTGCACATACCTGCAGGACACTGAAAAGAAGTCTAGCATTTAGCATTGCCAAAGAAATTAAGCTCTACAGGCAAATAAAATGAAGGAATAACCTTCTAGAGATAAGATCATTCATGCTTCCAACCTGAAGAATTTAAATATACACAAAACTTGATCAAAGCAAGCTTTCCCTCAATATGCAACAGTCCCCAGGGCTCCTCTGCAGGTGTTCAAGCTTCCTGTGTCTGGAACTGCTGGGCCAAGGTGAAGGCTCACATCAACTCAAGTACCCACCAACTCCACCTGGAGTCCCATCCATGATAGCTGCAAATTCTGCAGTACCCTTCAAAGAAAATTTAAAGTACAAAATACAAGGGTCCAAAAATTGTCCAGTTTTTCAGTATACAACAATAAGTAATGCTTTTAAGAACTGTCCAAGAATTAGTGCAAGACTCTCTGTATAACAGCTTGTCACTGATATTTTCAATCCATCAGTCTAGTCTACAACTGGCAATAGACTTTTTTTTTTAGCAAACTACACAATATCCCAATTTTAATCTGAATTTACCACAGATATTTATTTTAATTTAGTGTATAAAATATTTAATCAAAGAGGATCTGAAATTTGTATTCATAGCATTTATTTACAATTTGGCAGAAAAAAATTAACAAAAAATCTCCCATGATAATTTTAAAATTATTTGTTAATTCAAGTTAGATAAGAAGCCTATCTTATCATTTTTAAATGTAACTTCCATCACCACACATCAACATTGACACAACCCTGTTGTAGGAAACTTGTAATATGTTACGAATATAAAAAAATATAGTATAACCTACCTGCAGCAGAACTAGATAAAGTGGCAGATGTCATTTTATACACATTTAGTTTAAATCACGCATCCCAGTCTTCCTCAATGCCAAGATTCTATGCAGTCTACCAAAACCAGTAACCTCTAAAATGTTCAGATCTCAAGACACCATGCCTCAAAAAACACCGAGTAAAGATGAAAGGAAATACGTTCCTTTATGTATTTCCAGAATTAACAACTATTCTTCAAGCAGCTATTAAAATTTTCAGCGTATAAGGGACTACATGCAAAGACTGAAAACTCTGCCACAGTGCCAAAACTTCTTTCACAATGGAAAAGTGGGGGTTTAGCATCCTAAATTCACTAAGCATAATAAACTTTCAAATAGGTTTTCCAGAAAAACAAAGTTTCCTCAGAAGTAATTAATTGCAAAAAAAATTATTACCTTGTACTTGACTTGGCATGGGATATTAAGCTATACAATTACTCAGCTGACAAAACTAAACTAAACTCACCTGATAACATTAGCTGTTTACTGAAAGATTAAATAAATTTGAGATCCTTTTTAAGTGCAGTCTCCTCATAATGTTTTCTGTTTTTAAGAAATATGTGCTCGTCTTGAAATTACCTAAAATAATTGCACTTATTCCTTCCCAGTCAAATACCTCAGTGAGCATTTGATCACACTTCCTTATAAAACTAAAATTTGTCTGGCACCTGTACAGTTTGGTTTTATAACATTAAAGCAATAAGCCTAAGTAAAATTTTACTCTACTGAAAACACAGCTAAGTTTTACTTCAAAAAAAGCCCAGTGCGAAGGGTTTCTGCACCGCATAATATTTCTTCCCAGCATCTTTCTCATAATAAGCCATATGTGCATCAAGACTGAATTTGAGCTTTGTGAATGACACTGATATTCCCTTTAAGCTAATGTAGCGATGGTATCAACCTGTAGCCCAATACTCACAAGGCCTTCTGATTCTAATGGAATCGATCAATATTTCAGGAGACATTTATAATTTATGACCAAGCAGACTAGCAAAGATTATAATCCTAAGAATACATAGTATTTCCTGCTGGATCTTAAAACTTTAATGTTTATCAATAATGAAACCTGCATGCTAAGCTTTGCTTTTTAAAACCTCTAAACACTTTTACAAATAACATCACAATAGTATTACATATCCGAAAGATACAAGATGCAGAGCTTGGTAAATAAAAAACAAAGTTGCTTCCTTGGACTGTCTACCAAGGAAATTAAGAGTTTAACACCTTATTAAAATATTTACTGTTAAAATATTAGCTAATATGCTTTATTAACTTCTACAGTTCAACATTCTTCAAAAAAAAGTACAATTTTATGTATCAATATATAAATAATTTCCATACTTGTAATATTATTCATTTTTAAATACCTTCAAAAATGCTTCATATTTAGTTTATGTTTAAATATACAGTTTCAGACATTAGACAAATCATTTCTCATTTTCTCCAAATTCACAACAGGATTATTAAGTTATTTTAAACCCCATTTTATTTCTTACATGAACTGATCCCCATTGCAGCAAAGGCAATAATGTAGGAGCTTAGCAGTATAATTATCTCTGTTGGAGTACATTTCTACTGTTAGCATGATTATTTTTTTTTCAGGATGTTTTTCATTTTCAAGGGCGGTGGGGTTTTTTCAGTTTTGTTTACAGTGGATACATGGATCAGACAAGCTAAGCTAATAAACCACAGATAGAAATCACTATATAATGGCTGTATGCTGACTGCTAATAGTGAAGAGTTTAGTAATTTCTCGCCAAATGGAGATGAAAAAACAATAAAAGGATGAAAGCTGTACATCCTAAGGTGCAGAGCTTTGGATTTATGACTGCTGAATTGTTACCTCTGATTACTAAAAGATTATGGGATTCCCCTCCCTTCTCCCTGTTCGCTCCCAGAGGAAAAGCTGATACCAGCTAATTAGAGTAAAATGAAGCAATTCAAAACTTTAGGAGTTATTTATTCTTAACTGTTTGAATTGCCAACTAATGACCTGCTTAAATTCTGGCAAAAAACTGCAACAGCACTGAACTTACAGCCATTTCACTGATCTATAATTTTAACAAAGCTTACTTCAAAGATACCATTCCTTTCAGACTACAATAATACATAATTAAACATTTATCAACTATGTATTAATAGTTTTTCTGTATCATTCATTAGACATTAATTCTTGGTAACAGCAGTCAGCCCTACTTATTGCCCTGAGTAATGGTTTACAGATTTTACCATATCTATTAAAAACACAAAACATCTTTTTTCATTGCACAATTAAACATGAAGGAAAATTATATACATAAGAATAGTTAGAAAGAGTTTGCAGGTTAAATTAAATCAAAGTACAGGAATAACCAATACCTACTCTAAGTCATTTCCTAGTGACATGAACTGGATGCTAGAGGTAAACTTAGTTGCCATTTTTTTGGCTTAAGCGGACTATAGAACAAAACCTGAAAAGAAGCACAAACTGAATGACATTCCATCTCTGTCATTAATCGCAATTGAGCACAATCCCTTACGATAACGTTTACTCATCTTCAAATTTCAAACTAAAGTCATCACAGAAGCGCACAACTTGGAACCTCTGGGGGTCATCTAACCCAACCTCCTGTGCAAAGCAGGTCCAGTTACAGCAGGTTGCTCAAGGGCTTACCCAGTAGAGATCCAAACACCTCCAAAAATCAGGCATTTCACAGCATCTCTGGGGTCCTGTCTCAATGCTTGGCAAACCTCATGTTAAACATTTTTATCCTTACATCTAATCCAAATTTCCCACAATTCAACTTGTATTTATTTCCTCTCATGCACCTCTGAGAAGACCCTGGCTCCATCCTCTCCACGGCCTCCCTTTTGCCCTCTCTTCTTAAGAATGAGCAAGCCAAGATGTCTCAGTCTCTTTGTACATCACATGCTGCACCCCCATAACAATCTTGGTGGCCTTCCACTGGGCTTGCCAAGGAATGACAATGCCATTCTTGTACCGGACAGCCCAAAGCTGGACACAGCACCCTCAATGCTGTCTAACATGAGCTGAACAGAGGGGAATAATCCCTTCCCTTGACCCACTGGCTACACTACTGCTCACACAGCCCAGTTACTCTCCAAGTGTCAAGGATTTAAGACTTCTCAAATGCTTCTTTTTTGTTGTTGTTTTTCACAATTATGTACTTGCACAAAACAAAGCAGCCTTAAGATGTGACTGGGAAAAGAAAACCGCTCTGACAGCCTCAGTATTCAGTATAATTCCCTGAAGACCACTGAAAATACAGTAATTTTACCAGCATGGCAACTAGGATTTTAAAACGGCACTGCCCTTACACCCCTGACCATTTCCACTTCCCCACAGCACACTTTCCTTGTGCCAGCGCATTCAGCTGGGTGGCTGAAAGATCAATCAGATCACTCAGGAAGAGAAAAGAAAATAGTAGGTTATAGTCTCACAAGACATAATGAAACACTTAAAGAATGAGTATTACAGAGAGAGCAATTTCATCTCTTTGCTGCTCCCACACACCCCCCCCTTTAGATAGATTCATCTCATAGCTTTGCAGTTTTAAGTCCCCTGACCAAATTCACCAGATAAATGCATGAAAGTCTGTGGGGAGGCAAAGCAGGCACAAGAGGCAACAGCCAGGCCAAATGCAAGCCTACTTCATTCTGCCACAGCACCAATTTTTGAGTCATCTTTTGCGTTAGTTCAGAAACCTGAGTTTTGCCTCACCAAAACAAGGTGCTGAAGCCAATCCCCACTATTTGGTCAGATGACAACTTGAGTACTGAATCCCAGCACTACATGGAAGGAAATTCTTCTAAACATACTTTTTTTTTTCCCCCTCAGTGCTTTCACAAATAGGCAACTCCAACACTTGTAAAGTTTTGGCACTTGAAGGTGGACCTTTTTGAACTGATGCAGTTTCAGCATCCAAAGTTTCAGGTAATACAGCCATACAGCCCAACCATTTGGCAAAAACTGGCTTTGGTGCCAGGGTCACCAATGCATCATGTGAATTCAGCGCCAAGAAGGGAATCCTGTACTTTCAGGAAATGACATAGTTTTTGTGGGTTTTTTCTTCCTTTATTAACTTGGCAAGTATAATCTTGGACTAATGAGCTGTAAAACACTGAATATTACAGATCTTAAAGCAATGCAAATAGAAGTCTGATTTTGCCCTTTAAAGCCATGAAAGAGAAAACATCTCATTTGTTTTATTGTGCCCTTTAACAGCTGTACCCAAGGGACACGAAACAGCGGAAAGATGCATTGGCAAAGTTAACTGATATGCAATCAGGTGCAGGATTTGGGTTCAATTCATTAAGTTCCATTCTGTCTTCCCCTACAACCAGCCCCAAGAGAAGGAACAACATAATTATCTCCTGCAATATTATAAAAAAATTTGTATAAAGTTCCCCATTTTAGCAGCAAGGCTTCTGTGAGGATTGAAAATCAGAAAGTTGTTAAGGTAATGTATAGTCTCCAAACTGGAAACCAAACCAAAAATAGCACATCTACTATTATGTGTAAAACTTGAAAATATTATAAGAAATTAATGTGAAAAGCTTAAGTTATGAGCAATACAAGCAATATTTTAGATTATTAGCAATTTAATTATTTTTAACATCAATTACTGTTACTGAGACAATACTTCAAATATGCATAAAGTATCAGTATCAGAAAGGTATGCCATCAGATACTGAAATTGTTTAAAATAATTGTGGGGGTGTCAGATTTTTTCAGAGGAAACATTATGATGGTTTTCTCCATAAAAATCATCAGTTACAAATCTGAAGAAAGGTCCGTATTCTGGTAAACACACATAATCCTAAAGATATTAAGTACCAAAGTGCATATAGGTGAATATTAGCTGGGTAGCTGTCTGGGACCAAAGCAGTGAACCATCCTGAAAGCAATGCAGACACCCTGGACACACCCTTTATTGCAAGAACCAGGGCAGTAAAAAGTGTTGAAAACAAGCAAGACAAAGCCTGTCTGACACACAAATATCCCAGCATTGCACTCCCCAGTGCACCCAGGAACATAGCAGAGGTTTTGCCTTGCAAAAGTTTTCATACCATCTGGGAAACACAAGCTATCACTGGAAGCAGTAAAGCTGTGTCCATGCAATCTTTTGTCTTAAATAACAAGCTGGTATAATACACTATCTGAAATCTTACAATGCAACTTAAAATTACTAAGAATTGATTGTTGTATTTTTACAAAACAGTAAATCAAGAGCTCGGATGCACTAAAAGCAGAGTAAATCTATTGCGACAACAAAAAACAAGTTTACGTAATTAAAGGGCTGACCTTTTAAATGATTAAGTGCATTACCAAATCAACCTCGTGTGAGGAGCTCAATTTCAGACAATAGTATGAGTCATATGAGTAAATTTGGTGTTTGGAAAACTTGCCTAAAGTAAGGTTGGAAGAGGTCAATTTCTTAACTCTTTCCATTACAGAAATATAAAAATGCCTTACTTTTGAGAAACCAACAGACCTTTGAAACTCACTAGAGAGAGACACAATAAATACATCCAAAAAATACATTAAATTTAAAATAAAGAAACACAAGGAGGAAGTTATCCATTCAATATTTCTTATGCAGCCTCCACCTACTCAAATATATTTTTCTTCTTTATGTACGACTATAAATATCAGAAGTTCTTCATGTTCTTCTTAGGGCATTCATACACCAATTCACTCATCTGAAAATACCTCACCAAAATAACACTATTTTCCTCGTTTTATCATATAGGCAAGTCGTATTAATTTGATCAATACTAACTGCAACCCTGGTTCTCTCTTGCCTCATAAACAATGTTTTACTGACAGAATGTGCTAAGTGTTGATCCCTCCCCCCTTTCAATTTCAACTACTGTTGTGAGGAATCAGCAGATCTAAAAAGCAAGTTAAGTGGGACAACTTTGACCACACTGAAATAAAAATTTAAAACTGAAAGAAAACACCAGTTCAGAGAGTTCAGTATTTTGCCATCACAAGCAATCACATAACAGAAATACATCAGGACAAAAAAATGTCTGGTATCCACTAAGCGCTAGCATAGCTTTTCTTGTTCCCCAATTTGATATGTTTGGTGCAAACAACAAATCCATGGGGAAAAAAAATACCGTAAGGATTTAAATAAATAAATAAATAAAATCAAGGACATGGGTGAAAGAGACTAGATGTTCCCAGGAAAGGATCACACACCACACTGCAAAGTTAAAAAAAAACCTTGAGGTTATCAGCCTGATCCAGGAGAACCTTCCATAAATAGGACCTAAGAAATAATCTAATTAGCATGAATATTTGCATGAGCTGCAACATTTCTACAGTGCAGCCATTTGTCCCAAAATAAGACTCCACTTCCTCATACCAAAAGAAGCAGAGCCTGCTCATTTGGCAGACCCCATGTGGATTGCAATTAAATTTTGTTCACACCATGGAAAACATCGACATCTGGTTTATGCAAGATCTTATCCCTCCTGAAGACAGCCCAGTCTTTCATGAAGTAACATGAGTCACCTCATCACAGCTCCTTGCCACAACAGCAGCATGCCATTTCTGGCTGAACAGACCTCTGTAAAAGCCCACAGAGACTTGTAGCAGAAATATTGGTTTTGCTATGAATGAAATAAATGGAAACGCATGTGAAATCGCTGGAAAAAATGACACAACAAGGGTTAAAAGAATGACCTGTACTGATAATGAGCAATCCTGTCCTGGGAAAGTAAAACTGAGGAATGGGTTGTTTATATGAACAGCAGAAGGCCTGTCCTCTGTAAGAGCACAGTGACTCATCAGCAGAAGATCCTGCCTTCCTAACATCAGGAGGATGGAAAGTTGGAGCATATCAAGCATATCACACATGGCATTCCTTTTTCCCTATGACCGACAGGAAGAGAGACATGTATTTTAAAAATAAAAAAAAAAGAAAACCAGATAATAAGCATGAACTTCACTTAAGATTTATGGACACTTCAGACTCTTTCATGCATCAAAGGACCATTTATATTTAAAGCTGAATACCATAAAAGATCTGTCCAAAGACTAGATCGTCATCACCGATGAAAAAAACCTCAGAGACGTGATGAGGATCTGATAGCCAGTGTCTCTCGCATTGCACAAAAGAGGTCCTGACCAGGCCAAATACGCACACAACTTGGTACTTTTAAGTATTACCAGTGTGGCAGTGTGACTGAATGAAATTAATGACAGAATGAGTGAAAGTGGGTAAAATCAGCATCACTTTCCTCTTCCATAAGATCCTGCGCTGAATTTTGTTACACTAAGTCTTCTACAAGTCATCCTCCAAATCTTTAAAAAATGGGATTGGACCTGCAATCAAGGAACGATTCAAAACCACTGTGTAATTCCACTGATACTTTTACAAAAATACTTTTTGTAAAGCTTGAATAAAAGAACAGAGAGAGTACACAGTACAAAACCAAACAAAAAATCCTCATTAAATTCTGAATTATTTTCAACTTTTTAATACATAAATGAATGTTCAGTATAAATGAAGTCAGCAAAATTCATTTTTCTGCTTTTCCAACTGTACCTTTAATTCATAGTTGTAAAGATCTCAGCAAAGCATACCAGTATTGTCTTATTTCTAAAAATTAACTGTTGCTTAGCTAGAAGTTAACCAGAATTTCTGTTTTGAAGACGGTTGTCATCATTCTCCTAAGAACAAGATGCATCCTCTCAAAAAGACAGCCACAGGCCCAAGGAAAACAATAATTCATAGAAACTTACTAAATCATCGAGAGCCAAGAAATAAAAATCAATCATCACACCTGATTTATATCCTAGTAAAGAAGCCTATCTCAAAATTTAGCAAATTTTTCAGCTATTTAAAAGCAATGTAACTGAATAAGCCAACTGGCATACTAGTGTCAAGGGGATACGATGATCTGAAATGGTCAAAATAATAAATTAGAGACATCAACACTTCTAGGTGCAAACATGAATCAAAAGATACAGTATCAGGTGATACTGTAACTACGTATCTCCAAATGAAATCTTTTTCTTCTCCCCTCCCCCCATTTTTTTTTCTAATTAACCTCTAAAAAGCCCTAGCCTACCTCTTTTGGGTAGGGATTACACAGTTCCTTGTTGCTGACAGAAAATAAGTTTCAATACTTATTTTTTCCTTAAATACAAGGATTCATTTATGTGCTATAGAAATAACATTCTCCTGTTCATTAATTAACATTCTACTGAGAACGAAAATTTTCTTTCCTTTTTTTCCATAGCACAAGTAGCCAAGGGAGTGAGGACTTTTCAACATAGACCAAAAGCTATTCCATTTCATTAGATACAGTCACTAAATATTTATTTTGGAAGAAAAGTTTCAAGATACTCACTCTCATGCAATGCTAATTATATTTATTATACATTACATATAAAATACAATAAGCCAACTTTTTTTTTTTTTTTAAAGCCACCATAAAAACAAATAGAAAGCTTACCTTCTTCTGGTACCAAACTATAGCATCGGTTACTTTGGACGCCATTTATTCCACTGAATTCACACAGTCATTTTAGGCTGTTAACAGAAAAAGACAGAACTTTACTTCCACCTTTCCTACGAAGGCCAACATAGGAAATGTAAAAACATTCCCATTACCTGCCAAGCACTGAACAGCTATATTCACTTTACACCTTGCCTCCTTACTATTTTAGTAGGAGTTTGGTTTTTCTCCTCTAAGCAAACAAAAAAATAGAAATCTGCTGCTACAGGACATCAGAAACCTCAGTTTTCTCCGTCCTTCCCAATAAAAAACAGGTGGCACAGAGACAACCTGTTATTGTCTCACAAGAGCCTCACAAGAATTATATTACATGCAGCTTTTTTCTTTTTTTCTGTTAAATTAAGCAACCTATAGTTATTACCACAGCACAGTATTCTGAAGTCCAGGAATAATTGTCTTATAAAATGTAAGAAAGTTTCATACAGGCTATTAGATATTTTTGAAGGGGGGAAAAAATCAGTGCTAGAGTTCTACTAATGATAAAATTAATACACTGATGAAAACAGTAGACTAAAATTAAGTCAAAAGGAGAAAAACAAGGAAGAGTGGTATGTTTGTTTTAACAGCAGCAAATAGCAGTAGTATTAGTTGATCTTTGATGTCACTGTTATTAGTTTCAATGTGGAAAAAAACCAACCTTTCAGCCTACATAAAACATTCCTACCTTGAAAACAAATTTTAAAAGTTTTTTCATGTGATTGCTCAGACAGTGTTAGTTCAGAAAAAAAGTAAGAATAAAGAAAACAAACATAAAAAGCCTTCAGATTTAGAATTATTGTCTTTCCACAAAATTGCAAACATTCCCTCATATTGGACATTCTGTAAAAATCAAAGGAAAGTTTAGGTAAGAATTACAGAATCCTTTCCAGATATTTTATTATAATATGCAAATTATTTCAGATATGAACGTATTATCATTAAAACCAAACTCAAATATTTCACAAATAGATTACTTCAGATATTAACAGATTAATAACAGCCAAACTATTTTAGTACCTATATTTCAAACTGTTAATTAAGACAGGAAGCAGACAGTGGAAGAAGAGAAGGAAGACGGAATTAAAAAAAAAACCTGTTAAAATATTTGCCAAAAAATCTGAATACTTTTTCTGAATACTTTTGTGTTTAATAATCTTCCATCTCATCGATTCCCTTTAAAAATACACGTATGTAACAAATATGCCATACTCAAGCCCAGTTTAAAAAAAAAAAAAAGTAAATGGGGCACACTACAAGTGACCTTTTAACATTAGTTGGTAAAAGCTTAAGTTTTCAGCTCCACCTAATATTCAGCATCCTTTTTATGTTTAGAAAAAGTTTAAGAATGTTATTTTCAAATAATTGCATCAAGTATTTAACATGCAAGGAAATTCCTATTTTATTCTGTAAAGCTATAAATCCCTAACAAATTACGCAACAGGCTTTGAAAAAGTTAGTATAAGTAACTTCAAAATACTAAACAAGTTTTCCAAATGTAGTATCTGAATGATTCCAGGATAAACCACAATTGGTAAAAATCAACACAAGATGACCTTTTAAAAAAAAACTTCGCAAACACAGTTTCACAGAATCACAGGTGGCTGAGGTTGGAAGGGACCTCTGGAGGTTGCCCAGTCCAACCCCTCTGCTCAAGCAGGGCCTCCTAGACTGAGTTGCCCAGGCCCATGTCCAGATGGCTTTTGAACACGTCCAAGGATGGAAACTCCACAGCCTCCCCGGGCAAACTGTGCCAGTGCTCAGTCACCCTCACAGTAAGGGGGAAGTTCCCGCAGAGGGAACTTCCTATGCTTCAGTTCAGGCCCATTGCCTCTGGTCCTGTCACTGGGCACCACTGGAAAGAGCCTGGCTCTGTCCACGTTGCACCCTCCTTTCAGGGTGCAACGAGATTCCCCCGAAGCCTTCTCTTCTCTGGGCTGAAGAGTCACACTTCTCTCAGCCTTCCCTCAGAGGAGAGATACTCCAGCCCCTTCACCATCTTTGTGGCCTTTCGTTGGACTCTCTCCAGTATGTCCATGTCTCTGGGGAGCCCAGAACGGGACCCAGCACTTCAGGTGTGGCCTCACCAGTGGAGAGGAGGAGGAGTGGTAGTTTAGCCCCCAAACACCAAACTATGCTTCAAGCATTCCTCAAAGATCAATCTCATGAAAAAAACGTGATTAAGGGGTATAATTCTGATAAAAATATCACACTTATCACAACGTTGTCAACATCAACAACAATATTGCACCTTATAGCTCTTCATTAAAAGGAAACAAGAATTATTAATCTGTAGGTTGTTTTTGTAGTAAAAGATTAAAGGTGATCTTAATTTTTAAAGCAAAGAGAAAGATATTTGTTCACATCATTTGCACAGATATGAAAGGCAAAGAAAAATACCATGTTCAACAGATACACAGTTCAACCAAAACTGTGCAATAGATTAAAATAAAAGTATCTTTATGAAATGTCTAAGCATTAGAATAACACATGATGCTTTATTATACATTGTTCATCACCAAAAATTTTCATTTTTAAAAAAATAAAAGCAGAGATTAGATTATCTGATCGTAACAGCTGTTTGTATGAAAATCACAAATACTCCTCTACAAAGGCCCTATCAACACTCCCATCTTCCAAGGCATTGCTTGGAAAGAAAAGATTACCCTCTAAAAGACCCAGTTCTGCACTGACACCTGTTTATTCAATCTTCTCTGACTTGTGTATGGATGTACACAGCGCGTTACTTTAATGACACTGTATTTGTAAAAGTTTGGATATGTATCATACACAATATAGTATAAACCTTCAACAAATAGATTGATTTTATACCAGGTCCTGAGGATTGCTAAGAAACTAATGCCATACGTTTTCATGTTTCACAAAGCTTTTTCAAAAAAGAGAAATCAAATACCCAAAAGGAACTATATTTAAGATTTCTAACAGTGTAACTCCAATACACTTTATACAACTTCAGATAAAATTGCAACACAATAGAAAGAAATGTCTCTAAGAGAGCTTAAACAGTTGTTGTCAAATTTCAGAAATATCAGGACACTGACTTTTGGTAAAACTGAGCAAACAAACACTACAATTTTTCCACTGTTGATAATACCATCATGTAAGTCACATCAAGTCAGTTAATGCTGGCAGCCATGGCTGTGTCAACATCTGTAATTGTTTCTGGCCTAGTTGTTTCTGATAATAGTAGCAGTTTTTCTAAGAGCAACTATCAGTTATTAAGTATTCATTGGCACAATAAATATAAAAATATTTGTCACATAAAGCATGGAGCCCAGCAGAGACTTTGATATAACTTGGCATATTACACAGACTGGTTACCCTCCCTTCTCACCCATACAAAGCTTAAAATAGGATTTGCTTTTTTGTTTGAAAACCTGTTTAAGTAAACTTAAATTTAAAATAATTTGCTACACTGGACTATAGACTCAAAGCAACATAAAATCCTTAGCCACACATATTGTGACCTACATCGCACGGTCACAATGAAAGTAGTTCCACTGCTCAGGAGGTGCCAATGTAGGAAGGATGCCATACAGATTTTGATCACACTTGCACCCCTCGCCTTCCCCTCTTCTGTGAACTCATCCTGGAGGATCTTTAACTCCTTCTCACTTCTCTTAAACCAATATCCCCTCTCACATAAAATACACCCTGCTTCCTACCACCATAACTACAGGATGAGAAAAAGGTTGGAGAAACTCATTTCTGGTAGTAAAGGACTAAATGTTGAACCTGCACAGAAACCTTTCTCTCAACAGCTACATTAAATTCATATCTCTCTCTCTCTCTCTGAGGTCAACTATTTTTCAGGAAATCAACACTAACTTTTGAATCTAAGACTTCCAACTGTGTCAAATACGGCTAAAATTGGACAAGCCATTTTAAAGGCAGCAACCTTTTTTTTTTGCAGTAGTTCTCCAATTCACTCAAAAATCCTTCACCTTGAGAAACAATTACATCACAAAACTATAAACCAAGTATAATGAAGTAGTTTTATTATTAATTTATTTGATTTCTATCAACAAACCTGTCATTTAGATTACCCATGGTCTTCCTATTTTCAAGAAACTCTCTACATTAAATCCTCTATAGAGTCTATTTTGGTGGTGTTTAAAGCATATTTGCATGCACATTTCCATACACAAATGCAAAGATGATGCTTACAAAAGTAAATATGACAAAGTCATGGGATGGATGTCTCAAAAGACTTTAATAGAGTTTGGTGTGCTAAGTAAAAATACCTCTATGAGAAAATATCACGTGCTTCTTTCTTTAAGAGGTATACAATTTCTGAGACAGCACTGAAATGAAAGGTGAAAAGGTGCGTATAATTATTTCTGGATAGTGTTTCTGCCTGCAGGGCCTGGGATTCGTCTGTGGTTTAGTTTTGTTTGGGGTTTTTTTTTTGAGACAGTATAATGAGTTTGATACACTTGGCCTGAAACTAACTTATCTGGATGAGAAATGGATGGTAACAATTCAAGGCATTTAAGCTGCAGTCCTGGCCCTGCCTCTGCATCTGCCCCCAGCTCACTGAACACCTACACGGGAGACTACATACAGCAACAATTTCAGAACTCTGCATATTCACTACAAGTTAATATGTTATTCAGCTGACAATTTGCATTGATATTGGTCCTGAAGTCAGACTGTACAAGCTGGGCTCTGAGGGACACCAAATGGGTAAAGTGAACAAATCAAACTAGCTGATACACATCCACAAGCACAACAGAGCACTGCCTACGCTTCTGCCTTCCTCTTCTCCCGTCCTCTCTGGATCTGGACATTTGTTTCATGTTCTGCGTCGAATTCCTGCATCTGGGACAGGGACCAGCTTTTGCACTCAGTGGTATGATGTCCTGTGCAGAGCAACTACAGCAAGATTAACTTAACTAGTTGGAGACTTAAGAGCAACACAAAAAACAGTCCCAGCTTCAGAGATTAGACAGAACACCCAAATATAAAAGCTTGACCGTAACACCTCTGTGACATTCAACATTCAAACTCAGTTAATACTATGAATAACATGCCACATTTTTTGATCAAAACTTCATTACTTCCTTAAAACTAAAAATAGATGACTACGTGGTTTTGGTGATCCCCATTCATCAGTGAGGTTTCTTAGTTATTTCTTTTCCATTTCAGAGCAGAATCATATTCTATTTTAAATAAGTACACACTACACCTTGCAATTAAATGAGCAGTTTTTCGAAAGCCACAGAAATCTATATTTAGATGTCTTCAGGTAGTTAAATGCTCATTCAAGCATTGCAGTACTTATTGTGTAAGACAGGATTACCCACTACACTACAGAGATTTAAATAAATTCAAAGTAAGTATATTTAAAAATTTTACTCATATCCACAGGGTTTTGGCAACCCAAGTCAGACAAAAATACATATATTTCTAAATTACAATCTACAGAAAATAAAATCTAAAAAAGGCAAAAAAATGACAATTTTTGGAAGAACATACAAGTCTAAGCAGTGTCAACTAGCAAAAGGACATAATTAAAAATATAACACAAGCAAGGAAGCCTAGGCAAATAGTTGCTTTCCTTGCCTGTAAACACTGTGAATCACTAAGGATTTCAAGGAACCTGTTTCCTTTGTAACAATCCTAGCCTGAATGGTCAGGATACCGTCCAGCTGTTGAGTCAAGCCTTGAATATCTTTCTCAACTCATTATGATCACAATGAAGTTGGCGTGTTCACTAGACATCATTAGGAGTAAAACTGCAGAGCTGTGGTATTTGTCTCAAATGTGTTTTTTTTAAATGTCATCGATTTGTATTACCTTCAGAAGAAGAACTTCTCTTAGCAGCAAATTAAAGGCAGTTTTAAAAAAGTTACTGCATAAAGCCATGAGAACACTAGAACTTGGTTTCAACTGCTTTCCACAATACAACTATTTTACCATTATGTTAGATCCTCCATATTACAGTTTCACAATCACAGACATAATTTCACTAAGATTTCATGGTATGAAGAGTAAGAAGAGAAAATGAATCAGAATAGTAAAGCCTATAGCCTGAACTACTCATTTTGTAGCAACATTTGTATCACACAAACTCACTTAAAAGTAAACATTATACCTGGTGATGCAACGCACAGCTAGGAAACAACTTTAATGAGGAAAAAAACCCTCCCTTTCCAGGTTCAACATCAAAATATAAGTTAACATCATCAAATTGTTGTCATTATTTGAAATTTTAAGTTAATTTTAAATGAGCCCAATAAACAGCTTAGTCATATTAGGCATCCGCTGTTGACTAAGAAGCTGCTTCTGCCATGATAAAACCACCCCACACAGGTATCAATGTAATGCAGAAACTTAACAGGAGTCATCCTTCCTACACTCAAATCCATGGGATTTCTGCCACTGACACCAAGAACCCTTGAAGCAGTGCTTCAAAAGACACATTCCCTTCATGCGCATTACAAATAAACCATTAAGCCTACATTTCCTCTTTTAAAAGGAACATCAAATACTATATAATGCACTCAGTGTTCTGTTTAAGTACTTTATCTATGCATCGCTGTTCTCAAAACGGCATTTCAGAATTGCAAATTGTATACAAGCAAACAAGAAACTTGTCACTCCCAGGCTCACACCTTTCAGTGGAAGTTTTATCACGTTCCTTTCAGCTAGCCTTAAGAAAATCTGAAGCAGCTAAAGGGAAGGAAGAAAAAAAAATAAATTTAAAAATCAGACACTGCTAACTTAAGGACCCTATCCAGCAGCCAGCTTGAAAAGTACTCCTGCTGCCATGCCAGCCAAGGGCCCCCAAGTTGATGCCTTGCAATCCGAGATCATGACAGTTTGTAAATACAAAGGAATTAACATACTTGCTTTCCCAAAGGAACGGCATGATAGTTTGTAAATAAAAGGAATTATCATACTTGCTTTCCCCAAAGAACACCAACTCTGATAAATTTGGATACCAGCATTCCTAAGACTGCTCATGAAAGAGAATGAATTTTCAAACTTTGTTCTTCACTCTATCCCAAAAAAAAAACCCCAAAATACCCAAAAAAACAATCAACCCAAAAAAACTAGTGAAAAAAACATTGACTATCCCTAGATACTCGTTTGGGGAGTTTTGCTGTTTGTTTGAGGAGTTTATGAGGCCAACAACAGCAACAATAAAATATGAATCAGACCCTATGCTGGCTGCTGTGTATCAAGCCCTGTTCATTATGAACACAGATGTACCAAACATGACATATCATGACACATACAGGCATTTGGCGGCATGTCCATACCTGTCTGTGCCCCCAGTAAGATGTCAGTTAGTGAAAAACAAATTCTGTCTTGAGCCTCTTATTTTGCCCACAGACCACGATATCTGATCCCATTTCTGCCACTGCATATTTATTCTTCCTTATAAGCTCACGCCCTTTATCACTTGCCATCCCAAGCAGGAAGCTCTCACAGCTGCAGCTGCGGCACAGAGCGTGCAGCGAGAATCAGTTTTCAAAGTCTGATGTGAATTAGGCTCAACTTAACCATCTTGACTTCCACAGTAAAAATGCCAGTATCTGAAGGACAAACCACCAAGGAAGTACCACAGAAATAACTGTCTCCCAAGGAATACTTGTTTTGCCAGTGAATTACACAACTGTCTGAAATCGCAGCAAAATGTTGAGTATCAGGATTTCTGAGATTTATTTCAGGTTCTGGGAAAAGAACATTGTGTGCAGTTGTTGCAACTTCTGTAGCCATTTCTGGAATCTATGCCCTCAGCCTTAAGGTCTGTGCAAATTTCCTAATTTTGTAACATAATTGGTTTCTGTTCACTACTCCATTTGAAGGGAGCTGTGAAAAATCTGATAGTTACCTTACTTGTAAAAATAGGGGGGAAGGACTCTGTACTGAGAAGTCCAGGATTCTACACCTTTCATAATTTACACCTGACTCTGCTGCAGTGTTTATTAATTATCAAAAAGAATAATGAAGTGGAAAAAATTCAAGTCCTTCGTATCTTCTATAAGAGATGATAGTTACAAAATTCCTGTCAACCCAAATGCAGAATTGCTGCTAGCATGCTAGACCTAGCCAAGACATTTCTGAAAATGCTGCAACTTTAAAAAAATTAAGTAAAACCTGGTCAATCTCAAGTTCTGCTCTTTTTAATTCCTCAGTTTTGTACTGAATACTACACACATACATACATATCCCATTAAACATATTTACAATTTTATAATGAGAAATCCCCGAAATGTTGTTTGTATACATCTGCTCTTAGAATTGTAACAACTTTATTATGGAACAGAATTTCTATAAATACTATGTTTTTCATTTATATATACATTCTTCTTAACAAACAATCAAAAAAATCCCCAAACCCAAAGATAGTGGTCAATGCTCCTTTTCTCCTCCTTGTGATTCTAAACACAACGGTAATTTCCTGCAATAATATATCTTGCTCACTGAAAATACTGACTTGGTGTTTAGGAAGACGTGTTTATCTGTCACCAGGCAATGCACAGCAGAGTTGCGGCTGCTCGATGAGTACAGTCAGGAAGTTGAAAACCACTCCTAAATGACCAAGTTTGCATCATGTTCTACAAATAGTTATCCAGCAAGTTTTTGAAGCAGCTGAGGCATGAGAAGTGGCTAAGCTATCAGAAAGAGCTGCAGTCTCTTATAACAGCCACTGCTCTGTAGGAACATGGTAGCAAATGCTGAGCCTATATTTTTTAAAATGTCTCTGGAGTGATCCAAACAAGGAACTGCAGGGTAACAAGCCTTACACGTGTATCTGGCAAGCTCCTCAAAACAATCATTAAAAATAGAACACCATTATACCTGAAAGACTATCTGATAGGGTCTAATCAGCAGTTTCTGCAAAGGAAGATCATGTCTTAGTCTATCAGCATTTCTGAACATGTCAAACTAACTGATAAACAAGAGCAAGTGATAAAACATATGTGGACTTTCCAAGAGCCTTTGGAAGGATGTCAAAGACTTCTAAATAGACTGCTGTTTGTGAAAAGCAAACATTGCCACAGATCAAAAACCACCAGAAAATTGAACAAAATTTTGAGGTCAACATCCTCCATTGCAATAGGCTAACTGGATAATAAAGATTAATAGCAGCATCCAGTGTAAATAAAATGGCCTATTGCCTGCTCAGGTGCCTAGCAGCTCCTTGGATCGCACACAGCTGGGCTGCCAGCTCTCCCATTCAGTGTCAGTCCAAGGCAAAGGGCACACAAATCCTAGGGAGGCTCATCTGGGACCCCCCATTCTCCTCCACATAGAAGCATCCTAATCCCAAAACTAAAATCAGACTAAATCTTCCTAGTCTGCTTTCTTTATGTTACTCTAGATTTCACACACTCAAACTCCCTGTAGTGATAAAGGCAGACATTCGGGATCTCAGTCAGTACACACATGCCTTTGGCGGCTAGCTCTTTTCAGAGGTTTGACATTCAAGCCACTCAGGATGAATGCACCAGAAATCATGACTTCCAACTTTCTAAGTACTCTAACCATTAGACCTTTATGAGAAAGACCAACACTCATCATGCCACTGCTTCATCAGGCGCTGACAGCAAATGTTAGCTTACAAATAAATAGAGATGCCCTACATTCCTGCTTGTTCCCAGAGCTCTTAAGAGAGAACTTTCAGCAGAAGAAATCACTCACTAAAGACACATGAGGTCCACACAGAGCCAATGGAGAAGGTGAGGGTGGCCTAGCAAGCTTCACAACTGTTTTAACCACTCTAAACCAGAATCACCACAGCCCACACTCTTCCTCAGTCACCAGCTTCCATCACCCTTTTTACTAGCATTGGAGCCCTTCATCCAGGAGACGGCTTCAAGGATCCAACTACCATTAACAAGTAAATGAGCAGTTTTTACCTGAATTAGCTCCACGGATCTATGGACCGCAGAGTAAGACAAGCGCTAATGCCATTGCCAGTAGTGAGGCAGCTCTGACCAAAGCCAACCTGAACGCTCCACAAGCCTCCACCCACAAGCCTCCAGAAGTACCATTAACAGAGTTAATCTGGACTAATTAACACTGTTTCCCTCTCCTCCTCCCCTATTTAGACTAGAGTTTTTATGAAGTACTGCCTAAATTAAGTCCTTAACTGGTGTGAACTGAGCCCTGCCATATGATTCCAAACCTCAAGCTTCTGCAAATAGGTCCGGCAGTGCTCACTATATTTTTTTTTATATATATCAGAGAAGAAAACCTGAAGTAGTAACAATTCCAGATTAGAATTAATCTAACATTAGCAAAGCTTAAGAAGATGGATCAACTTTAACAGTGAATAAGTAACATAAACAGAATTTAGTATCAATAATGCAAATGATATCTATAAGGGGGGGAGGACTGAACTACGTACACCACACAAAGCTTTAAAATCAGGTATCTCAAATTCAGAAAGGAAATTTGGCAGCTCAGTGAGCTCTTCCATTCGATATCCTATAGTCCTGAGAGTACGCAGACACCTGAATAAAAGAGGAATGAGAAGGAAAACACTGCAGTACGGCTCTGTTGATCAGCTGTGCAATCCTACCTGAAATGCGTGTATTTTATTTGAAGAAGAACATTAAAATAGTGGGGAAGGGTGGAGGTGTTCTAAGAAACGCTATAAATTATTAACAACTTGAAAGACTGTCCTATTGAGACAGGCAAGTATGAACAGAAAAGTAAGGAATTATAAATTAATTGAGACTTTAAAAAATATACAGAAAATACGGTCAAGAAATGAACAGCTTCCAATAATACTGGGAACATCATTCATTAACTAAGCTTAGAGGATAGCACAGCCAAACTTTTAACAGAGAAATATTATATTACAACACATAATTAGACTGTTAAACTCAGTACCACAGGAAGTCACTGAAGCCAAGATTGTACTCAGATTCAAAAAAGAAAGCAGCTATTTAAACACACAATAATAAGAAAAAAAATAAACACACAGCTGAGGGAATCCATGACCCGGGATGCAAGAAAATGTGCAGAGAGATCACTGGGCTGTATTTGGCCACACAAACTCTCCACCTAACCCAGCCCCACAACGGTGAGTAACAAATACGAAGGAAAGTGTATGAGCAACATGGTAAGTATAGAACAAACTGTCCCTTAAGACAGCTGAACACGAAGAGTGTTTAGCTGCCAGGCTGGCATCTGCACCTAACCCCCAAAAGCATCTGGCGCTGGCCAACTTCCAAAATGCAAGGCTTGCATGTCTTCATATTTGACGTTATATTGCTTTAATTTCTTCTCCCTCTTTGCAATTGTATTTTATTTTTTAAGAACAAGAACCACGAATGTATTTGCAATTTGCAATCCAATGCTTGGATTCATTCCAGGAAACCATCTAGTCTCTCTGGAGTACATCTACCAAGACCACCTCAAATGAACAACGAATTAAATGCTGAACACTATATGTCTCACTTAAAGAGTATTCCCAGCAGAAGCGAATTTGGAAAAAATCCTTTTTGCACATTTAAATTAAGAAACAAGAAAACAGCTCTAAGAACTCTTCAATATCCTCCCCTCAACTGAAAAAAAAACCCCAAACCACAAACATAAGCTATATTTCCAGACTTCTTGACAATGTAATGGGTATCGCTACATATGTATACATGTTTGCTCTAACTTTGAAGCTGGCCCTGCTTTGAGGTGGGGTTGGACCAGATAAATGACTTCCAGTGTCCCCTTTCAACCTAAATTATTCTATGATTACATGTAGAGTGTACACAAACGCTACACAGCAATACATTATAACCCTAATTACTAGTAACTCTTTTCTCCCCTGTAGGCAATTTATTAATCTCTTGTATTCTCCTTACAAATTTGAATATAATTTCTACAAGCAGTTAACCATTTCCTCTGTACCCAGCAAGAAGGACCTTTATGAATAACACCACAGTAAAACTCAAGAGAGGAAACACGGTATTTAAAGCTTTCAAAGTCTTTTATTTTTCACACCACTATGTATCTTAGAGCAAGTAGTGGTCAACTGTCCTTGAACAGTCAGAAGGAGCCGTACCTCCGACAGAGGTATCCCACAAGAGTTTTATTTTACTTCATTAACCACAAAAACATTACAGAAAAAAAAGGCCTACCTTGTTCTGTGGGCAGAAACAATTAAGTCTGTCTGTTTTTACCAGTGTACCATGGCTCCCTATTGTCCTTCCCACCTCACCCAATGCTTTTTTTTCCTGCCCTCCACCCATATTACCAACTGCCCCAGCTATTTGGCTGGGCTGGTAGCAGTATGCACCACGATGGCTCAGAGCTTAGCACACACACTGGCCAGCAGTCAGTTGCTCTCTTTCTGAGGAAAGGAGGGACTCAATTATCACTGCCTTTCTTTGGGTGGGAATGTTAATTTGGGTCCAAAATAAATATAAAGTTATAAAAGTTATAAAACTTTCGACAGGTACTTTTTGACAAATTTTTATAAATTGGTCACTGTGTGGGTACTCAATGTCTTTCAGTTGCCATTGAATTTGGTTTTGTCATCTGACTGACTGAAGAAGTTACTCAAACAGCAGAAGACAAACGAAGAAAGTAGCTGTAAAAGCTCTGTGTCCTTAGTAAGCCTAGCTAAAAATTCACATAAACTGTTGGGTGATGAATCTGTAGAGCACACTGTTTATTAGGAAAAGAACTTCCTCACAGACAAAAAAAAAAAACACAACCCTCTGACTGTCATCACTCTCACTCACAGGGGTCCTGAGAAAAGGAAAAGAAATGATGTTTTGATTTTGTTAACAAAACTTCTACTATAAACAAGTAGAACATACAATATTTAGAAAAGCCTGGGAAGACAGTATATGTAACTTTGGAGAACTGGGAAAGAAATAATGTCCACTGCTTTCCAGTGACCCCTGCCAGCTGTGACAGGAACGACATTGTTCAACTCCAAGAGCCACTCCTTGAGCCCTTGGCTACCCGGTTAACTGCCTCAAATAACGCTCACTGGAAGACTTTTTATGCACCTATGCCTCCCTTCTCATACTGCATCAATACTGTTTCCTGTTTCAAAGCCCACAGAATTTTGAGTTCTCCCAGAATTCTCACCAATATTAGGCAGCTATGGATACAGCCAGGACCAACTTTTTGAGACAAGCTGAGCTAACTCTGCTTTGGGAGAAATCCAATACTACCGGAACACTTGACATGCTCCTTGGAGTTCCCAACAATTACTGACAATTTATTTGTATGTCACATTCCACACAACACAAGAGGAAAAAATTCTACTACAAGCATTGAATCAAACTCACTAGGTTTCCAAATTCTTTTTCAGATGACTCAGGCTCCTGTTTTATCCTTTATAATATTTATATCCAGAATAAAAACATACATTGGCAGCAAAACATAGCAACAGAAAATTCAACTGCACAAACATTCCACTTCAAACGAGGATCAGGATCTTAAACACACCGGTTCCAAGTACTGCTCTCAACCTTCGCCTTCAGAAGTGAAAATTGTTTGCAAAATTTTGTAGAGCTCTGAGGAAATAAAAAAAGTCAAAACTGACAGAAGTACAATATGTGTACATACATGCATTCATAAACACCTTACTGGAACAAAAATAAGACTTCTGAGAAAAGGATTATCCTTTCCAGGGAGTTACAAATAAAGAAGCAAATCAAAGAAGATCAGCAAAACCTTCAGAGCTACAGAAATAGCCAAATACATACACCTATTTATAACCCAGAGATTTATTCACAGAACACTTTTAGCCTCTAAATCCAGGAAAACAAAAACATCTCATGCCAAGCGCTAATGTATATAGCAGAAATATATCCTTCTGCCACTTAGTGACCATTTTAAGCGCAGCTAAAGATACTAGGATTCATTTACTAGGATTAACAGGTTATTTCAAGTGATGGACTTCTCCCTGATAAAACAGATACCACCACGTGTTTAACAGCATCAACAGGAAGATAGAAGCAGACAAATTACTGATGACACACTGTATTTAGTCTCATTGCTATTAGAGAACTCGTGTGTCAAAATCGTAAAACCAGATGTATTTTCTGTAGGAATGTTTCATCACAAAGAATTTCAGAGCATTAATTAAAGTTCTTTCAACAAGTCACGTTTTCCAATTAATTACTTTTTCCTGGTAATTATATGACAGATGGATAAGGCACTGGCAAATTTGGAACAAAATGCAACACTCAGCAGCATTACTTTTCAAGTGACCAGTAACATGTAAAAGCAGTAAAAGACAAAACACCAAGTATAGAGCTTGAGAATATGGACTTTTTGTCGCTGAATCTGATACACCTGATCCACATGTACTCAGGGAGTGCGTATGAAAAACAAAAGACACAAACACCTGGATAGTTCTACTACTGAGTGATCGTTTTCCTCCACTGCTCTCTCCTTTGTTTCTCATAGAAAAGACAGCAAATAAAACAGCAGGGAAACGAACATGACAGAAGAAATTTTAACACAGAGGAAGTAGCCTAACAAATTGAAAAGTAAGGACAATACGTGAGGTGTAGACAGGTTGTCATTGGGTTGGAGTGGAAATGAGAAAAAAATAGGATAAGGAATGAGCACCAAAAGAAGAGGAAGGTGTGTAAAACACAAGGAGGAGACGAGGTCAGAGATGAAGGTGAAGATGCTGAAATGCAGGACCTTGAAAGGAAAAGGAGGGGAAAAAAAAAAAAAGAAGTCCTATCACCTGACAGAGGCGTTAAAGCAGCTCAAGATGCATTAAGGCAACTTACCAAGGAAAAGATGCATTACAGAAGTCAGATTTAGCCAGTCGGAATAACGCGTACGGCAACGGCTCGAGCCTCGGACCGTAAACCCAGCGACGGGAGGCCAACAAGCCCGGTCGCCGGAGGCTCATCAGGGACGGCCGGAGCCGTAACACGGCCTGGCGGGAAGGGCCCCCCGCAGCGTGGGGGAGGGCAGCCGCGGTAGCTCCCGCCTGAGGGGGACCTCGGAGGCCACGAGCCTGTGGGCCTCCCCCGGCCAGGCTTCACACCGGGGAAACGCGGCGGCGGGCGGCAAGAGCGGGTCCGCCGCCGGTCCGCCGCCGCGGCCCGCCGGGGATGCGCCTACTGCCGGGCAACCCCCAGCCCTGTCACCCCTCATGGAGCCGGTCGCCCCTCACCGAGCCGGTCGGCCCCTTACCCCGAGCCGCGCCTAGAACTTGCCGCCCCCTCCCCCTTCCCTTCTCCTCCTCATCCTCCTTCTCCCCCGTTGACCGAGGCGAGTCCCGACCTTACCGGTCACCCGGTGCCGCGGCGGGGCCAGCACAGACAACGAAGCGGCGAGGGGAGCGCGAGACGGCGAGGAGGCGGGCGCGCGCGAGTCAACAGCTGAGGTGGGGGGGGGGCGGGGGGAAGTAAGGGGCGGGGGGGCAGCGCGCGCCCGAGCGGCGGCGGCAGCAACAGCGCGCCACCCGAGACGGCGCGCGCGCCGCCGCCGAGGCGGGGGGCGGGGCCCGCCGCAGGGCGGGGCGGTAACCAATAGCACCCCCCCCCGCCTGCGAGGCGTGACTGGCGGCGACACTGTCCAATGAGAGCGGGAGGGAGGCGGTGCTGCCGTTTTGACGGACAGCTCCCGGGGAGAGGCGGGGGCGGTGTGACAGACAGCTCCCTACACGAATTGGCGGGGAAGAGAATGTAGGGGAGGCGGGCTCAAGGCTGACCCGCTGCCGGCCTTGAGGGGGCGGGCTGACCTCGATGGGCGTCGCCATGGCGGGGAGGCGGGGATTAAGTTGAACGACGTCGCCGCTACCCAATAACAGCGGGGTACGGTGAGACGTGCGTCCCTGCTGCCCAATGGGCAGGCGCGGGGCGGGGAGTGAGGCGGGCGGTGGGTTTCCTGTGGCGGAGGGGGCGGGGAGGGCTCGGCCACCCCCTCCGTTGCGCGTCCGACCCCGTGTAGCCGGGCGGGAGGGAGGGGGATGCGCCCAGACCCGGCGCGGGGAGGCGGCGGCGGGTCTGTGCGAGGGTGGCAGCGGCCCAGGGCAGCGCAGGCCCCCGCGGTAGGTGGTGGGGGACGGGGGAGGGGGTTTCACCTCAGGTGGACGGGGCCTCCCGGGGGGAGCTTCGGCCGAGGGAGGCGGCGGGACGTCAAGGAGGGCCGGCGCGGGGGTGCGGAGAAGGCCGGGCGGGCCGTGGTCAGTCGCGGGGGAAGGGGGTGGGGGCGACGGGCGGCCTTGTGGGGCTGCAGGCTCGGCTCGGCCCGGCCCATCTCCTCCGGCCGCCGACGACCGTGCCCCCGCCGAGGCCGGGTCGGGCCTGTGCTGGAAACGGCCGCTCTGCCTCAGAGGACGGCGAGAGGCGGCGAAATCGCCGCCGCGGGCTTTGCTTGGCCCCGCACCCTCCGTTGGCTTGTCGGTGTCCTCCTGCGGTCCCTCTGAATAGTTCCTGAATGTATTTATTATTTTTTTTTCAGCCAAATTCAGTAATCGGGAGTCTCAAAGATTCTTAAATTACCGTTTCGCTGAAAAACAGTAAAACAAGCACTCTAGTTGAGGGGATGTTGTAGTTTGACTTTATTCTCACTTATAAATCTACATAAACTACATGAACTAAGAATGCACCAATTGCAAGGACAGTTTGTGGATACCTAACCTATATATGAATATACATATTCATATCGGACTAGTTTAAATGTAGCTTTAGAATGGGGCTACTGGAATATTTCTTTCTAAGCATCAAATTATGCATATCTACTCAGTCGGCTTTAAAATGGTATTTAACCAAGCTAGAGTTCTGTTTAATTTGGTTTCAGTATAATATCACTTTTTCAACTCTGTTAGGCAATGTTCAAGGCTTAAATTTAAATCTATAGATCTATGTTATCATTAATATTGGGCTGAATGTCATGTGTAAGTTTCTCTCCTCTTTATTTTTTTTCTTCTAAACAGGATATAATTAGCTATCATAATATTCTAATTATGTAGATCATCCCACCAAGGTCAGTAATGCTACTTAGATTGTGTTTCTTGTTACTGAAAATTTTCACTTCCTACTAATTGCATGAGTCCTATAAGGCATTGAGAGGTTTTTTATTTATTTTTACACTCTGCTTTTAATGTTCTTTTAGTCTTTTCACAGAAGAGCTAGCTCAGACTTGTACCAGATCTGCATCCTTTTTCCAGCGTTAACCTTCTTGTTGTGATAGCTGGCCTCTAGCTGAGAATCTCCTTTCTTTCCTAATGAGAGACGGTTGAGTGCTCCATGTAATCAAACCCTTCATTATTATGTCAGCTGTATCCCCAACTGTCAGTCGTTAAAATTTGGTAGCTTCCTTTACTTGGATTATAGGACTATAAGATCTCAAAAGTACACTTGGATTTTCTTGAGTTTTCATCAAAAAAAGTCTCTGAAATTGAATGGAGCCTTGCAGTCCTGCCCAATCTTGCAGTTACATGTTTTAATTAGGTCAAAGAAAGGCAGTATAACATCCCATGGTGAGTTTTCTACCTGTGGTTTTTAAAATTGTTATAAAGTGGTTCTGAGCACTTAGGAAAACTGAAAATCTTTTCCTCAATTGAGCAACCTTCAAATTGAGTAGCCCCATCTAAAACATCTTCAGTAGCTTTCTATTTCTTCCAGAGACAGTTGATAGCACCATCTCTGAGTATCTGACAACCTGATACTTCTAACAGTGTTAAATTCCCTGTTTCCCTTTCAGGCCCAAGTTTCCAGTCTGTTTCTTTGGTTTCTGCTTTCTCCATTTTGCTAGTAAGAGATTCTCCTTCTTGTAGCATCTGTAGCATTGATTTCTAGAACTAGTTTTCAAAAATGTTCTCATGAAAGTGATGTTGAAACTTCATTTCAGATGACTACTCTTTTCATGTTAGCTGCAGACTTGCACTTGAGAATATTGGCAATGTTTTCAAAATACTTCAGGCAGGTGATAGTAATTGTTCTGTAATCCTCAGCACCTGCCAGCTGGTTTAGGTATGTTTCTATAACAAGGAAAATGCAATGCTGTCAAAACCTGCTGCATTTTTTTCTGTCTACTTAGCAATTAACTCTTAGCTTAGCAGTGACACTCAACCTTCACCCCTTTCCTAAGGAGCGGGCCTCAGGTCCACCCTGCCAGCAAATGGCTTTCACCAGACCCTTTAGTGATCTGAGCAGAACTGAGACAGCAAAACGCAAAGTATAAAAATCCTATTTTAAACTTTTTTTTTTTTGCTAGTTCAGCTCAAGGAGATGGCCTGCTGTGGGTCACACAAGTGTCAGCCTTAATGCAAGGGGAAGGGATGCACTGACTCCAGTTTAGATTATTTTAGGCCAAACTGGCTCTTTTCCTTAAGAGAGAACCCACTACTATCCACTAAACCAAATCCACTGAAACTTCAAACCCAGCCTGAACAAAAAAGTAGGTCTGTTGAACTCTGTATCAGAAGATACAGATCTAAATTGTAGGATAATTTTAGTGGTGTACAAAATTGTTATCCCGTAGCTCTAATGTAGCAGATCCTCTCCTAACTAGTTAAGCCAGCGGCTTTTACTTCCCTCCTCCTGGTTCCAGTGCTTATCTGAGCACAAAGTTGGTTCAACTTGCTAAGCTGGCAAAAAACCCTAACCCACTTAAAAAGGTGCTGATTGATTGATAGATTTCTGCTTGTTCAGTGAGTTTAATGGGGTGGTCTTGTGAGCATCAGTAATAACACGGAGGAAGCAGCTGCAGCTCCTGGCCAGGGTCACTGAGGAGGCAGGGGAAGCAGGTCTTGTCCTTCCATCGCAGCGTCTGCTGGTGAGGATTAGGTGCTTCAGAGCACATCATCTCGCTTTCAGTAAATGAAATGGTTTTGTTATCTGGAGCAAATCAAAGCTCAGTTTCTTATCTCAAGTGAAAAAATATCAGTGTTCTAAGTGGAAATACCAAATTTCAAAAAATCTCAAATTTTTAAAATAATTAAGAAACTTACTTCAGCACCGTTTCACTGGTGTATATTAATTTGTAGCATGAAATCTTCAGGAAGATCATAGTTCTCACCCCTGCTTTTTATACTTGCAGTGAGAAGTTTCTGGCAGATGCAGTGATAAAAGCCTTTCAGTTAGGAATATAAAAACTAACTTTTATGACTGTAGTAGTAGATGCAGTTGTCCTTGTTTTTCTTTTGTCATGGCTACACAGACATTTAAATATACTACCAAGCCAATAAACCTAAATAGTGTTTCTGTCAGCCAGTGTCTGCATACTTTAGATACCTGCCAGAAAACAAACACTATCCCTAGCTTTTAGTAGTGTTAAGATTGCTGCTGAAAGTGGTAGTAGTGCTTACTGGCTCTATTTCAGCCTGGCTTATTTCAGCTGCAGCTCTGCAGACTACAGGATCTTTCAGATGGTTTGTTATTCATGCTTGTTAGTTGGCTTACATTTTATCATGATTACTTTGTTATAGACAGAGAATTGTTAGGTTTATTTTCAAGTGTTACCTATGAGTGCCTTAGTACTGGAGGAAAATGGATCTAAACCTGTTCTTAGTGTACAAAAATCCCTAGATGGGTTTGACAGCTAGTTTAGGATTAAAGCATAATTTGTTTCACCAAACAAATTTAGATGAAGGCACTTGCTACAGCTGACTTAAGGCACTTAAACTGGACGTTGTCTATCTGGACTTTGGTAAGGCCCTTGACACTGTCCCCCACAACATTCTCCTGGAGAAGCTGGCGAATCATGGCATAGACAAGTGTACTCTTCGCTGGGTTAAAAACTGGCTGGATGGCCGTGCCCAGAGAGTTGTGATTAATGGGGCGAAATCCTCTTGGCGGCCGGTCACCAGTGGTGTCCCTCAGGGCTCAGTTTTGGGGCCGGTTTAGTTTAATATCTTTATCAATGATCTGGATGAGGGGATTGAGTGCACCCTCAGTAAGTTTGCAGATGACACCAAACTAGATGGGAGTGTTGATCTGCTTGAGGGTAGGAAGGTTCTACAGAGGGACCCGGATGGGCTGGATCGATGGACCAAGGCCAACTGTATGGGGTCTAATAAGGCCAAGTGCCGGGTCCTGCATTTTGGTCACAACAACCCCAAGCAATGCTACAGGCTTGGGGAAGAGTGGCTGGAGAGCTGCCCGGCAGAAAAGGACCTGGGGGTGCTGGTGGACGGCCAGCTTAACAGGAGCCAGCAGTGTGCCCAGGTGGCCAAGAAGGCCAACAGCATTCTGGCTTGTATCAGGAATAGTGTGGCCAGCAGGAGCAGGGAAGTGATGGTGCCTCTGTACTTGGCACTGGTGAGGCCTCACCTCGAGTCCTGTGTTCAGTTCTGGGCCCCTCTGTACAAGAGGGACACTGAAGTGCTGGAGCGTGTCCAGAGGAGAGCTACCAGGCTGGTGAGGGCTCTGGAGACCAGGTCATATGAGGAGGGTCTGAGGGAGCTGGGCATGTTTAGCTTGGAGAAGAGGAGGCTGAGGGGAGACCTCATTGCCCTCTACAACTACCTGAAAGGAGGTTGGAGAGAGGTGGGTGTTGGCCTCTTCTCCCAAGTGAATAATGACAGGACCAGAGGAAATGGTCTGAAGTTGTGGCAGGGGAGGTTTAGATTAGATATTAGGAGGAATTACTTTACTGACAGAGTGGTCAGGCACTGGAACAGCCTGTGCAGGGAGGTGGTTGAGTCACCATCACTAGAGGTGTTTAAGAAACGTCTAGATGTGGCACTTCAGGGCATGCTCTAGTGGCAGAGATTGTAGGTTGTTTGGTTGGACTCGATGATCTCAAAGGTCCTTTCCAACCATGAAGATTTTATGATTCTATGAAATGGAAAGGTGGACAGGACCAAAACAGAGTGCTTTGCTGAGAATGGTAGTTATAAAAGAAACGCGAGGAAGCAGCATGTAGGTGGGAAAGCAAGAACAAGAAATTAAGCCTCCTTTAAAGAATACGCTTAACGGTTGTGCAGTGACATCTCTTGATGCTTCCCCCCTCTTTGTTTTGCTAGGTTGTTGCTGGCAGTGAAAGACTTCCTCTCAAAGCTGTTTAAATGAGAATGTCCCTGGCGCAAAGAGTACTACTGACATGGCTCTTTACGTTGCTCTTCCTGATCATGCTGGTGCTGAAGTTGGATGAGAAAGCACCATGGAACTGGTTCCTCATTTTTATTCCAGTCTGGATATTTGATACTATTCTTCTAGTTATGTTAATTGTAAAAATGGCTGGACGTTGCAAGTCTGGCTTTGACCCTCGCAATGGCTCCCAAAACATCAAGAAAAAAGCCTGGTATCTCATTGCAATGCTACTTAAATTAGCCTTCTGCCTTGCCCTCTGTGCTAAACTGCAGCGATTTACTACGATGAAACTTGCCTACGTATTTATCCCTTTATGGGCCTTGCTTATTGGGGGTATGGTTGAACTTGGATACAACATCTTCTATGTACGAAGAGACTAAGCTATACTGTGTGGTCTTCAACACTGGGATTGGTACCAAATTACTGGATTATTATTGCTTTGCCACAAACTTGATCTCCAAATTAGAACACCAAGTAAGAAAGCTGGAGACTTTATGTAAACCAGGCTGAAGACTGAAAGTAGACTTGTTCCATTTTTTTTATTTTAAAATTGTCACATATGCTCTTGTAAATAAAAGTATTTGTTCAGCATAAGGTGTTCTAATATGATGATGATTGTTCTCTGTTACATGGAGTAAGATACAGGCTCTTCACATGCAGGTAGAAGATCTTTTCAAAGGAACTGCAAACCCCAGAGTATTCAGCACATGGGGTGATCCTTGGAAAGAGGACTTAAAAGCTTTCTACTACTTATGTTTTCACTCAGAAAATAACCAGTTACTAGTAACTTCTGTAACATAATAAATTTGCTTTAAGAATCTGTAACAATTGATAGCTGCCAAATAAGAGCAAAAAAGGAATAAAGTGACTCAGCATTTTGACAGGGAGACTCTACCTCCAGTCTGAAAGACTAGAAATAAGTATTTTAAGCTGCTGAAACAGGCAATAACCAGTATATTTACCTAGGGGGAAAAAAGTTAGTAGGTGAACTGTGCCAGCAGTCCAAGATCCAGAGAAGAGGGAGACAAAGGTGATTACTTTCCAAGTGAGAAATCCCCAGTGCGGTAAAAGACTGAAGCTACAGGGTGAGTTCCATAATGCATTTGTACCTGCAGAAGTGGTACGTTAAGGAGGAAGATGTTTTTTAATTCCCTAGTATATTAAATCTCTGGGGGTGAAGCCTTGGCTTCATGGAGTGCTGGCAAACTCAGGTGTGAGTAAATGAACCTTTTCAAGTAACAAATGCAATGAAGGGGACTTCTGGGAAGAGCTGGAACCACGAGCGGATTTTGTGGACTGAAAGTGCTCTTCCAGGGGCTACAACACCACCAAATTCAAATGTAGAAGTTGTCTAGCACATTATTAATGTGCATGCTGAAGATACTGATCCATTTACAGTTCCTAGGCACAAAAGAATGTCTAGTGAATGAAAAGAGCCCAGGAAAAAGAGTCTAAGGTAACAGGAGGTGACTAGATTAAGGTGTCTTGCGAATGAAATTTTAATTAAGTACATTCAACTGTACTTGTCCATAAGAAAAAAGTCTTCCTGAAGTGTTTGGATTTACTTGTGCTGTTCAGTCACACAGACATGGGCATAAATACAGGAGAGGGCTTCATCTAAGGAAACAACCTGTTCCACTCTAAGGCAATGGCTCTCCATTCAGAACATCAGGTAACAAGTGATCTTTAGAAAGAATTTAAGTCACCTTTGCTTCAGAGTGGTTGAATGTCCTACCTTGCTAAAGGAGAAACCAAGGAATGACACAGAAAAAGAGACCAAGAAAAAATCTTTCTAATAATTGGCTGTTGTTAAAAAGATGCAAAATATTCATAACCTCTTTATTATAATAACACGTCAACTTTTATTAGAAAATTCATGTACTCAGCCCCATTTTCTAAGCATCGCATAATTTACGGGGAGCTGAAACTACCATTTAGAACTCTTTCCCCTCAGTGCCTATCGGGAACAGTTCTTTTTGGGAGATGCATCTGTGCCCTACCTAGTTGTGCAAAATACTTCATGGCAGCACCTTGCTCTGCTCTGCGTTGGAGAGACTTTTTGTCCACTCATACAAGGTCCCTGAGAAGAACTGGCTTCCTTCACTGTACTTGTGATTTTTCACATTAAAACAGCGGTTGTGATTAGGATGGGCTGTGGGGAGGGAGGAAGAACGTCCGCCTCAGTACGTGGTCCTGGGCCCGCTGAACACAGGAGATGCAAGAGTGAGCACATACACATGCTACATGTAGGTATACATGCGTGTGTACATACAGTATGGGGAATATGCTTCATTTGTACATCCAATGTAGGTCTCATAAGCAGTTTTTCAGGGAAATTAGGGTCACTGAGCTTTCTGGGATGCAATAGTCCAGGTATGGCCCATGGCAGACCTCATGTCCAATTTCTAGTGGATGCTTTAAAAATTTATGGAGAAGAAAGAGTGTCTAAACACCTACCTCCAATTAAAGTAAACTTTTATGAATCATTTAACAAACATTGATGCAAATACATAACAAGCATTTAAGCACTTTAGACAAGATTTTTATATATACACACACAGACTCTTATGGCTGTTGGTACATTATGGCACCAAGCATACAACCAAGTACCTATAGTCGTTCCCCATCTGATGATTATCACAGAAGAAAAAGCAAAAAAGCCTTGTTCACACCATGCCAAAAAAATGCCATCGCGCTCAGAAGAGCAGAGCAGCTCCCTTCAGTCAAGCTGATGATGTCAACAGATCATTGTAACTTAACAAATGATGGGAGAATAAGAACTAGCCTCATTAGGACTTGGTATATTATTAGCAAGATGGGCCACAAATGGTGACTGCCCCCTTAATAAGCCCTTCTATTCCACAGATGTAACAATTATCTGAAAGTTTGGCATCTCTAATTAACTAGAATTGAACACAGTTGTTCCAAATCTCCTTTTAATTGCTGCCTCTAATTCAATAGAAAAAGATCAACATTTCAGAGTTTCTGTTGTGGGTTTGGCTTTTTTTTTTTTTTTTTTTTTTTAAAGGGTTTACAAATCTTGAAGTGCTGAAGCAGACATTTCTTTCTGGTGTCCTACAGAAGTCACGCACACAAACCGATTTCCTTCCTTTAGCAGATATTTTTAGGACACAAGCCCTTGGAAGGCCGAACTTCATTTGCAAGTTCTAGTCCTTACAGAGGTACTATGGTAAGAGGAATATCCCTTTTGACTCAGCATTTTGTATCAGATTTAACTGACCTGAACTGTGCTGATGCCTTTGTACGTGCAGTCTTGCTTTTTTGTGACGTCAGAACTTCATTCAGAACGGTTTATGATAGAGTACAGCAGAGCCCGCTCTGACCTTTCCAGAAACTGCTGCAGGAATTACCACTACTTGTAATTATCCTGTTCACAGCCTGGAAAGGGAATGAGTCCTCCTCACCCCTGTTCTTAAATTTACAGCCTGATCTTCATTAAATAGAACAGAATGAGTTGGGAGGGCAGAGGGGGAGCTGATGCTGCTCTGCCAGAACGTGGCAGGAGGCAGTGAGGACTCGCGTACCCGGCCTCTCACCAGCCTCTCATCCCAGGTACCCGCAGCAGCTGATGCGCAGAGGGGAGAAATTTGCCTTCAGCGGCTTTGTTTTAAAATGCCATTCAAAAGCTTGCTGTTCTGAAATGAAACTGGAAGTGTTTTCCTATATACATAATGTATTGGGGATATATATTCTACATCATTTACCTATCTCCAACTCACTGTAGGTGAGTATCTACTTTTCTCTGATTAAGGAAGATACTCAATACACAAGTGTGAAAGGTCACGAAACTAAAATTTTCAGTTAGCTATTCATGCTGCTTTTCTTGATTTGTCACTATTTGACACTAGTATCCAGTTTTCTGTTCTTTTTATACTTGGAAAAATACAATTAACTTGACATCTACATGCCCACTTCCAACAAACTTTAATCTGAATGTGTGTAATTTATGAGTCTGCCAGAAACTCGGAATTCTAACAACATCAGGTGTTACCTATTTTAACACCACAGTATTTTGGGAACAAATAACACTGCTTTTCAGTAGTAAAGCTCCTGAATAATTGCATCCTCAGAAAGTTCTTTGAATTTAATCAAAGCACCGCACTATCATGTAACACATCACACTTTTTTAATTAAGATTGAGGTAAAATTAACTACGCTGAGTTGGAAAGAGAGCGTTTGTACCTTTTCACTGTACCTTTGTTGTTTTAAGGTTGGGATGGGATTAGTCTCCCACATGAGCCTTTCACACCCGAACAGCGCTAGGTCTGGGTCTCAGCTGGCAGCTGGAGAGCATCAGGCTTTGGGGACTAAAGCAATTTGAGGAACCGCTGCAGCTGGACCACTAGAATACTATTCGATATTAATTCAGCATTTTCTTCTTGTACTTGGAAGTTGCATAAAGGGTAGAAAAATCTGCAACTCAGTAAGTAACGCTATTTCCTTTGATCTGCCTTTTCTAGCAAAACCAACATAAGCAGGCAAATGCAAGGAAAGTCTTCACACAGCGCAGAATGGCAGCGTAAGAGCGAGAAACAGGGAAGAAACGAAAACCCACGCCTAGTTTATACGCGTTAGTTTTTATCTCAGTATTCCTTTTGAGGTTTATAAAGAAATCACTGCTAAAAGATCTTTTTAGGTCTAGAAATTTAATTTCTGAGATTAACAAAAGCTCTCAGCTGCATTGATTAGACAGACAGGTACCCGAGTGTTTCTGCACGCGTAGGATATAGCTTTAGTGGTCTTGACTTATGTGACGTTCGTCTTCCACACACAGGTCTCATTCTCAAGGTTTTGTTCTCCAGACACTTAGGGAATAGTTTTCTCAGCTAACTGCCCTATTTTGTCTTAATGCAACTGGGTTAAAAAAAAAAAAAAAAAAAAAAAAAAAAAAAAAACGAACACTGCCATGAAAAGCATAGTCCTTAAAACACATTCTACCAAACATTGCACTTTCATTAAATGTGGGCTGGAAATTAATTGGTAGAAGAAAACATTATATCAAAATAGTTATTGAAAAATCAAGCTTGATAAAAATAGAAGTTTAAACTGCTGTTTTAATTAATGTTTGTATCAGATTACCATAACTGTACACCAAATATTAAAGGATTATTTTGGACTAATGCCCTTATCAGTAGGCTCATCTATCAGCATGACCAGAACACGAGAAGATCAATGTTTAGCTGGCACTCGAGTACAGCACGCTCCAAAGCAGAGGAAATATTAGCATCATAGCACAGAGAAAAACAGTGGTTAGAATATAATACACTAAATTTGCAAAATCAGTATCATCCCTGATGATTCTAATAAGAATAGCAACCTAGATACTGTGAAGTTAATCACGACTTCCAAACAGAACACAAAATAATTTGCATTTCTAAGAAAAATTAAACAAGTGATTGATGGGAATCAGTTCCCAAGTTTTCCTATGTATGCTGCAAATTCAGTGGGATCTGCACAAAATATCAGTATCGCCTATTATACAGTTTTTAAAGTGCATTTCATCCATTTGAGAAAGTAATAAAGTATCAGTGGAACAGAGAGACTCACAATCAAAGAAAACAAACATTCCCAACAGTGTCATTCACAGCGAAAATCTGTCCTTCCCATTTCCAAGTTGTACACGTTCCCAGTAAGGCAACCGGCGCTGCCCTGCCTGAAGACAGGGTTCTCTACGCATCTGACCACTACAAAAAGTGAATTAAAAAATCACCCTTGAGAAGCCTGCAAAGTTCTTGATCAGAATTAGTACAGCCTTCATCCTAGTAGGGCCAGGTGGCAGTCCGCTCTCTCACAACAGTTTATTTATGAGCATGGAAAAAACATGGATTTATTTCAATCAATTCAGCATCCTTATTCACATGCCAGTACTTGAAAATAGTCATTTAGGTCAATGAATACCAGTCCTGTATTTCTTGGAAGACTTATTCAATTTTCCAAATCTGTAACGTTCAGATCTGTTTCACAGCATTCTACTATTTTCTGTTTTCATTCCCTACATCATTTGCAATGCCAACTTATTTACTGTGCACATGTACATCTGCTTCAAAATCAATTTTATTTATCACCAAGGAATTCTTTCACAGATGAATGCTTAAAATGATCACCCTCTGAAATAATACTTTATTTCTAATACTAGATAGAATTAATATTTCAGTTAAAGAAGTATTGAAATATTCACTCTAGTAACAAGGAAGGGAAAATCTGCATGCCAACAGTACCTGTAGTGAAAATGCTGTTTGAGAGTCAATTTGCAGGCATTTGGAGGGCTGGGGGATGACACAACACTGAGTAACACTTGTATGTAACACACGAAGTCAGTTGCCAGTGAAACGCAAAAGATCCAGTAATTTAAAAAAAAAAAAAAAGTAGCTACCATCTTGAAAGCTATTGGTAGCGACAGTAACAACGCAATTCTTTGCTACCCACAAATATGGTACCAATATCTAGGAAAACGTGTCTAAATTTCTGCACATCATGTCATTAACCGGAACACCACTGCAAACGCACAGATGGCAACACCACTGCAGTACAGGCCTGGAGCAGATCCTTCCAATCTGCAGAAGAACAAGGGCCAAGAGAGACAACTAAAACACTGGAGATTTCAGTCGGAAGAACGGAAAGATTTATGCATAACTGAAGTCCAGGGAGGGAGGAAAAAAGCAATAAGCAAAGACTAGTTTCAGTACATCGGAAGCCATGAGAGATTTATTGCTGAAGCAAAAGTCTGAATATGAAGTTGTACTCGGCAGGAACAAAGGTTATCGCACAGGACCACTGGAAACCAAAGCAAGACCTTTGTCAGACTAATGAACAATTTGGGAGCTGAAACCCTCAGAAAAGGTGCTCCCCTCTTAAAGAGCAACCACATCAAACCTACACCACAGGCAGAGGACAAAAGCAGCTTTTTTTTTTTTTTTTTTTTTTTTTTTTCAAAAAAAGGCAAAGTAAGAAGTATACACTAATACAGCCAGTCAACCCAGACTGCTACACCTCTGAGTACAAAGGCAGTTCTGATAGCCATTGGTAACCCCAGTATGGTTCATGCTCTGTCTGCAAGGAATTCTGCCTAAAACTGAATCTGTCTCAAAAAATCAAAATTAAAAGGGTGCATAAAATTTGCAAAAACTGCCACTTTTTGTTAATCTCTTAAAATTCTGAAAGTGATTGGGGAAAAAAAAAAAAAACAAACACCAGGTTGAAGATATAGGCAGTTTAGAAGCAAAATTTCAGAACCAGGACATACCTGAGCAGAAGTGTGAGGCCGTATCAGCCAAGACACTGAGCAGGTCTTCAAAAGGAATCAAAGTTCTACTCTTAAATGTAAAGTCATGTTTGCTAAACCATTCTTAAAGAATTTATTTTTTCAGTCCGGACAAGGCCTATGATGCAGAAAGCTGTCTGCTGTCAAGGGGGATGTACACACTTTACTAAAGTCTGACAGATTTTTAAAAAATGAATGCTCAGCATATGGATCACCAGCATACAAATAAGATTTATTATTTTTTTTTAAGTAAACTAAGTAGTTGTGGTGTGCTTTTTTTTTTTTTAAAAAAAATAGTATCTGGGATGGCTGGTTTTGATAAAGCTGGAGCCTTCTGCTAACCCACTTGGGAAAGGCGTACGTTTGGTACAAACTACAACCTGCAGCTCTGCTCTTTTACTGCTCTCCACCGGCTGGCGCAGAGAACGGGACTGGAAGGCTACATAATTGTGTGTGGATGTTCATAATGCCAAAGAGATTACGGGTGGAAGTTTCCAGATAATCCAGAAAACACAAAGGGAGCTGAAACCACATTTCTACTATCAGGAAGGCTCAAATTCTTACATGAACCAATTAATTTTTCAAATCAGAATCTGCCAGAGTAGTAACTTACCATGTCACACATGAATCACTTGCTCATGGCGTGAGGGGAAAGCAAGATCCCTGAGGCTGCAAAACCGGTAGTAATCTCTTAGCCAGCATTAAAGAAAAAAGCAGTAAGACTTAAGGACACATTAGCCACATGTGAATGAAGAGATTCATGTTCCTATTGCTTCTCTAATACGTAATTATGGCTATATAGGAGTAATGTTTAGCAATTCAAATATTTAATTAATAATGCCTTGACAGACCTATTTTAGATTTCAACAAATCACGGCACGCATCCGTTAAATGGCTGATTTCAGTGCCAGGCATAAGTACACAGTAACGTTTTGAATTTTAACAACCTATAAGCAAAAATTGTTTGCAACAAAAGGGCCTCAGGTAGTTGAATTAGACATCACCTTTAAAATCACATTGTTCTGTTGCTACAAATGAAGCCAGAGTGATCACTAAGTGCATCAAAGCTTATAAACTGGGTACGTGAGGAGGTACAACTTTCAGAAAGTTATAGGGAAAAACAGATACACACACACAAAAGAAAAAAATCAGAGATAGAGAGAGCTTTGGAAATAACAGGCCTAAGATCTTAAGTTTTAAATACTTAGTTGAAGGACAGGCTGTAGGGCAGTTTACTGCTATTTGTAGCTACCTGAAAAAGAAACATCATTCAGATGTGTTTGAACTATACAGTAATATGTTACACAAAGAATTAAATAAGTTAAATGACAAGAGTTTTTGCCATTGCCACATCAGATGCTAGCTAGCCTTGAAATCCTCTTCCCTTAGAACGCAGCTTAAGAGAATTTGAGCGTTCCAGAGGCAGGGAGAGGGGAGAACAGTTAAACTTAGACACCACTGTATTCTCTTAACGAAACAATTCTTGCTTCCAAACTGGGACTCCTGAGGACACACTGACAAGTATCTTTATTGCCTGGCACTACCAGCATAGGGAGCAATTCAAATCCAAATGAGTCTCTATGAATTATAGGTCACTGCTAAAGATGAGGCCTTTATAACTTGATAAGTAACCATTTCAATCTTTTTTTATTTAATTTTAGTCAGATAACTTATTTAACTTGAGAGGGGTGGTTGTTGGTTGTTTTGTGGGTTTTTTAAAATGTGAAATGGAACTGTCTTAACTGTGGGGTGAGCAGGGGGAAGAGGCCACCACAGAAGGGAGCTTGCTCCTAGAGATGCTCACAGTTACTGGTGGCCTCCTGGAGCCCAGTGGGTGTCCAGCTGCCCTCCACAACAGGGGACGGTTTGCCTCTCTGTTCCACGTTAACATCTGAGAGCAGAGTTTGGGGAGTGCCTTTAATGAGCGACTGCAAGGAATCCTGCGAAGGGAGGACCGATTTTGCATTCTGACTGACCTCCATTTACAAAGAACGCCTCAGGTCTACCTCAGTTTGCTACAGCTCCTCACCCCACAATGGCGTAAGGGCACCCTATGCTTTAGTGCCGGTAGAAACGTAACCATTTAGAGAGGCAGTTTAACTGAATTATTTTTTGCAGACCCAAAAATAAAACCAATCTGTTATTATGAACCTTTATTAAGCGGCTCACATTTCAGTATAAATCACACTAAAAAGATTTTTAAAAAAGATATTTACACTACAGTGCTGACACATTTAAAATGAAAAAATTGGTATAAATAAGCTCTATGGAAAAGCCTGGAATTGTCAAAAAGAATTCTGGCTCATCTTACAAAAAATATATATGTTAAATGTCAGCTCTACTCTAAAACCTACAACTCAAAATTATTTAAAGACTTCTTTATGTTAAACCTGCAGTGTTTACAGTGCATCTGGCCCTAAGTGCTTTGATACTTCACAGTTATGGACAGGCACTGAGGAATGTTACAAAGCTACATAACTATTTTCTGTAACAGATGCGAAGGCAAGTCACAAACTTGCCTCACAGAATTTATGAATCTTTACATTATTACATCATTAAGTTTAAAAAGGAATTTAAAACCATATATACAAATTTAGCACAAAAAATCATCCTCTCTTTGTCCATGCAGTTTTGGATATGATGAACTATGTTGTCTTGTATCATCTGGATGTATGTGACCTCCGGGGCACAACTTGCCTTGTAAATCCTTGTCGCCGGGTTCGAATTTAGAATCCATTTCCAACTTAAATGCTGCCAATTCAACGTGATCCAATCTAGTCTGAACATTCTGGCCCCCGACGTTATTAGGTGCCACTGTCTTTTCAGCAAGATCAACATTCATGGGTTCTTCTTTTATTCGGTGAGATGCAACAGGTTCATGTTTAATCGGCATAAATTCCTGCTGCAGATACTTTGTCTGCAGAGCATCTGAAAATTTGGTGTCTTCGGAGGTATTTTTGCTTATCGTACAAATTCTGCTGTCAGTCTGAAGTCCAATAACCGAAGACTTGGCATCTGCAGAGGTCCCTGCTTCAGCAGGACTTGTATTTTGGGAAGGTTCTTCCTCTGAATGATACAGCTTGAGCCGGATGTGCCAAGCCAAACTGCACACAGCTGAAACTGTTTTGAACTGATGCACAACATTCCTTGGGATAAAATAAATGTCATTATCGAATAACTGAATTCTGGCATATCGAATGCCTTCCCTTCGCAGTTGGTTAAGTTTTGCATCATCGACCCACTGGACACACTGGAGGAAAAGAGGGGAAAAAAAAAAAAAAGGTGAAAACTCTGATTTATGACTCGGAGGACACCTGATCAGCAGTTCACAGCATGCTCACCTGTGAGAGCGGAGGCTCATGCAAATCTAATTGCATTCGCTGAACTACCTCTAAGAAGTCTTCAGCATGAAAACAAATTACGTCTTTGGTTATACGAGGCTGCTCAGACCTACAGAAGAGTAAGAATTGCACAGTCAGAGGCTGGAACTAACACGCTGCAGAGAATAATAAAGAAAATCTGCAGGCAAGGATAAAGCAAATGATAAAAAAAACCAAACACTAAAACCAAACAATTCTAATGTAACCTACATTTTGAAGAACAATAATTGACTACAACACAACCTCATTAAGCTGGTTAAATGAATTAACCACAATTTCTTTACAAGTGGCAGTAAAAGCGGCAATGCAAGGTCGACATAACTAACTATTTTTCATGTTTATTTTTAATTGACCTCTGTCTGCCTTGACACTGAAAGACAGATGCCCCAGATACACTGGGCTTACTCTGTCAACACTCTAACATGATACGCCCATCAGGTACCTCAAAGTATGCAGCGATGCGAGCAGTACTATGGCAAACATTAGTATCCGAGCCTCAAACACCTTGTTCAGAATTAGTATTAAAGCTGAACCTACACTGAGCTGCCACAATGCTAGTAAGCAGCAAGTACTGGCATCCTCCACAAAACATCCCTTAAAAATACATTCCTATTTGTGCTCACTAGAGAGCTACAGAAGAGCAAAATCTGAATTAGGGTTTGTCTCCGTATTCAGGCTGTTAGAATTCACCTCTTGTCCCACTGCGTGTTTCCCCAAAAGAATGCACACTATTTATTGAACTCCTTGTGAGACATTATCTAGAATTAACTAACAAAAGACAAAAAGCCAAACTCGGTTCTTCAACAGAAACAGATAAAACTAAGCTCCATGTGTTTTGTTTTTGAGGGATGTTTGGTTTTTAAAAGGTTTGTTAAAAATATGGCAATATGAAGATTTTATAAATGTATATAGGATAAATGTATATAGGATAAATGTATATAGGATAAATGTATATAGGATAAATGTATATAGGATAAATGTATATAGGATAAATGTATATAGGATAAATGTATATAGGATAAATGTATATAGGATAAATGTATATAGGATAAATGTATATAGGATAAATGTATATAGGATAAATGTATATAGGATAAAGCTCACACTGGAGTGGTTTTGCAAGGAAAATTTATCAGACACAAAAAGCCTAGTTGATGACTTTCTTCCTTTGTCCTCCCAGGCCTGGCAGGAGTGCAACGCCACCTTCCACGCAGCTGGCTGCTGTGCTGTCACCGCACCGAGCCCCGTGTCCCCCTGCCTCCCCCCACGCCATGCCCTGCGTCCTGCTCTTGCCGGGGGGACACATGTCCAGATTCACGGGGGCCCGGGGCAGGAGCTGATGCAGCAAAACTGTCTGACAGCATTTCAGAATTTGTTTAATAGATGTTCAAGCACTCCTTTTTAAAAGCAAGACGATAATCAATTTTTCATATATATATATATATATATATATATGTATGGTGTTATTAACGTTGTAAAAAGCAGGCAATGATGTACAGTTTATTGGGCTTTTTAAACCAACTAGACATGTTTGTTTTATTTAGGTCATGACCTCAATAAAGCAAAAAATAACCAGTCTGAGGCTATTTTCAGGGGGGAAAAAAAAAAAATATCCCAGATCTACTACTGAAAGTATGCCAGGGAAAATTTTCAGACCACATATTTTACTTTCAGTTTTACAAAGATTAAAATGTCTCTTTGTATTTTGGTCTACATACCGCTGAAGAGAATTTAAGCAATGAAAGCAAAAAGCTTGCAGAAACACCCCTAATCAGTGGCATAAAAATATTAGCTAAATTAATCTACTTTTTATAATGCAATTATGTTTATTTTTTTTAATAATATGTATCTGCATCTGGAGTTAACAATATTTGTAAATGAAGTTAAGAATTAAAATAATTACAAATAATAATTCCATACTAAAATAACTTTAATCCAAAGCAATGTTTTCACAGAGGTGTCTACTCTATGCTTTACACATTATACGGGACAAAGTATAGTTAATGATTTAAAACCATTAGTTTTCTCAGTCCCTGTATCTATGTGTGCAACCATATGCATTACCAAATCTGTGCTGCAATTCTATGACAAAATATGACATTCCTTTTGCAAACACAACAGAGAAAAATTATTGCCAGATCATTTTTAATTCTGCATTTGCAGATTTGTTACTTAGCACAACTTTGAGATTATATTTTGCAAAACCTAAAGTTTAGGCGAGGTCTCCCCTTTCAAGCAACACAGTAGCAGGATAGTTCAGTTAGATGTCAAAAAAAACCAACCAACCCAACATTAAATCCAAACAGAACTACAGGACTTCAGAAAAGTCCATTTAAGTCCCTATTAGAGCACTGCTAGGACTATTTTTGGCACTTTTTTTTCCCTAAACCTCATTCTTCAAATGGGCTGAAGTCTTTTTGGTATAATTTTTCAAAACAGATTCAAGATTACAGGTTTTACCATCACTATTTCTGACCTAATGCATGAAGTCTGGCAATATGTAACAAATTCCTATAGTCGTATAGAAAAGCACAAACAACTTCTTGCTCTGGAACACAAACTTTAAAGCTGCTTGCTGCAGCACGCGACAGAGGGGTTTCATTTTGCCAATAACAATGCCATGAAGTGTCTTCTGCTGTCCCTGTAAAAACCCACCCAAACTTCCCACATAAAAATCTTCAAAGTTTCCATAATTTAAAATTTCACTGGCATTTCTTAAGTTCTAAAGCACGCTTAGCATCACCTACAAAAATGGCATTAAGTAACCAGCTTGATCACACCACCAGCACTTCTCAGACTTCAATGCAGTGCAGTCTTTAAAGTGTTTGCAAGCAATAACCAAAGCTCTTCTACAATTCGTAAATATTCACAGAAATTAAAATAAATAAATAAATAAATAAAAGAGATCATTATCCACTAATTTTTACCAAACATCTCAAATCAAGAGCCTGTCATATTTGGGAAAGCAAAAATTACTTTTTTAGTCTTCCAAATACTACGTGTTGTTTCCCGTTCTGTCCTCTGTCCCCAAAAGCTGCTTTTTGCCTTTCAGCAGTTCTGTTCCCATCTGTCCCGAAAGGCACCGGTTATCCTACCTAACATTAACATTCATGCCTATCAACTACTAAATAAATCCCACTTTCTTTAAATCTGCAACAACTTCTTGATGACAAAAAAAAAAAGCTTTTTTTGCACACCCAATTCATTTTTACACTAACTGAACATAAACTAACAACTCAGTTCAGGAAGTCTAGGAATTGCTTGATTTTCTCTTCAAAGAAAACGTGAATTTTATATATAAAAACGTGAATTTTTATATATTTATATATCTCCTCATTAAAACATGTGCATTTTTATTGCCATAGTGCCCTAATCAACCCTGGAATATCTCCAACTTTCAGTTTTGTTCAACTATTCAAAGAGATTTTTTTTAAAAAACCACACCCAGATTTTTCAGAATTTCCACGGATGTTGTTTCCTTTAAAATAAATCTAACCACAGGTTACAAACTATGGTAAAGCTAATATCCAAAATTATTTTAATGTGTAACATTAATTAACAATGCTTCATTATCATAAACCCTGACTACTTCTCTTCATGTAAGTACAGTGAAGTGGCTTTTCAAAATTATGAAAAAAAGTGGAAAGGGAAAGGAGAAGTTATCACTGAGGTCAAATCAAGACTGAAATACATCATTTTTATTATGTTGATCGTGTTATGTATTTTTCTCCTCTAAATATATCAATCCCAAATTTTTAATTCTGCATTAAAAGATATATTTTGGGTCCTTACACTGAAGTAAAATGCTGATACTTTTTTTTTTTCCCCAAACTGAAGTACTTTCAAGTTTGTTGAGCAGTTTTGCCTATGTTCAGATCACTTCTTCGTTTACAGTTTTTATTTTGACTAATTACATTTATTTTTCCAAGTTCAAAAAGGAGTTTTAATGGAGGTTGAACAGACACCCCTTTCCACAAGTTCCAATGTATGAGAGACGATAGTTTAGATCTGAAAAGCATGGAAAGCAAGAAAACTTATTTTTAGAATGTAAACAAACAGGTAATCATTTCCAAGGGAGGAGCATTTTGTTATGAAGGTATAAGGTGAGAAAGGGAAGTTCTCACAGACATTTACATTACTATCAATTTAAATTCTTATTAATTTCAAGAGGCATGCAAGTTTAGGGGGTGGGGTTTTGTTTTTGTTTAGTGTTTTGGTTTTTGTGTGGGTGTTTTTTTGGTTTGGGTTTTGGGGTTTTTTTTGTTTTTGTTTTTTTTACTTTGTTTGATAAAGATTTGAGTGTCTCTCACTCTGTAGATCCGATTATTTTAAATCAGTGAGAATGTCAGCTCTTGCCCTGCTGCCACTGCTCAGGCTTAATTCGCTCCAGCTTCTCAGAGAGCAAGCAGGAAGTTTAAGGCTCCAGCTATCATCAACCTGAAGAGGAAGTAAACTGCAAAACCTCAGAGCCCAAAATAAAAACACATTAACATCTGAACAACCCAGTTCTTCCCCGACGGCAATTTTTCAATTCTCTATCTTAATGAATTCATGCACCATAACACAAATTTGCATCATTTCATCCAAAGGGAATTCACTCTTCTGAATTCTGGACAGCTATAAAAAGCAAAAGGTGTTTTTAGTGTTTACGTATGCCAAGGTAACCTCCAAAACTAAGGTCATTCTCCCCAACCAAGGTCAGAAGATCCTGAAAAATGCTTCTTACATCTCAGCCAGGATGCCCATGTGATTATGGGCTTTTTATTTGGCTAAAACTTAAACAGCTTCAAATGAGATACATTTATTTCCTGAATCTCTTACAGGAATTCCAAAGACAGACACCACAAAAAATAAAAAAAAAAACCAACGCCAACCACACAGCCCTCTACAGGATTCTTCCAAGGTGATCTACCGTAAATAAATCAGGGTTATAACAGCTGTTATTTTGAAGCAAAAGCATACAAATTCTGCTCATCTCCAGACACTGCAAAGAATTGCCAGAACGTTTTCATATGCACCTCAGACAGAAACACAGGTCAGTCTGTATGCACTATTTAAAGCAAAACAAAGTGTAAGGGGGTTTTACATCTAACATTAATAGCTATCATTAAGTTGCTGTAACTGAGTTAAACTGTCACAGCAAGGCACCTTTCTAGTTCCAACCACACAGCAAAACTGTACCCAATCTAGCAGACAGAAAAACTCTTCTAGTGCATAGAGACAGAAGGAAAAAAAAAAGAGTCCAGTATCTACTAAGTCTTTATTAAATCTCTAATACTAGATTAACCTGTGCTCCTTCTACCAATTATAAATGGAAATTCAGGCAAAAATTTTCCAAACACATAGGTAAATAAGTCAATCAGCACATACCACTCTCCACAGTGCACAGCCTTCAACACTCCCACAGCAGCTGTAGTCTGGCGTTCAAAACCTTGTCCTATGTGATCTGCATGGGCTCGTGTCCGGTCTTCAAATAGCATTTCACGGGGTTCACTGGTTCGAGGTAGGTACTGCAAGTTTTTTATTTCATTGGTAGTTCTGTATAAGAAAAACAGTATTAGTGATATAGAAGTTTCTCTTAATTACTTAATTTCCACCATAGCAAAAAGCATTGTTTTTCTCCCTGCAGTGAGAACATACAGTCAAATGAGAAAAACATTAACACTTAGGACAAATTAAAAATGAACAAGCTATGCAAAAAATCAGAACACCTATGCAATTCAAAAAACCCAAGCAAACCCGAAAACACCACCACAGTGTCAGAGCCCTGAGTGCTCTAAAAGGCCCTAATGATGGAGCAGCCCCACCTACAGTCTCCACCCACAAACCCTGGCAAAGAGCCCAGGAGCTCTCTTTAAGCTCAGGCCTGGGCCTTCAGTCCTGGACTGAGCCATGCTGCTGGAGCACTGGTCTTCTCCTCAAGCCAGAGGTGTGCTGGGACACAGACTTGCTTCCCAGCTTGACCTCGGGACAGCTTTGTCATGATGGACCGGCCTAGCAATCACTGGACCTGATCCTCACTGGCAGACTTGACATCCTGGCTTGACCTCAGACCTGTTCCATCACCACACTCTTGCCTGATGGACTGGAGTCTGGGCTCAGTCTGGTCCTCAAACCCCAGGTCTGCCCTTCCTGCCTCCCACAGGCACTGTGAGACTGGGCCCTGATCAGCCCCTGGCAGGGAACTGCTGGCCTTTGCTGCTTTCTGACTGTTTCGAGACACGTTTCAATTGTCCCTGAAGTCATTCTTCATCGTTCATGTTTCTACCAAACCGCTGGGAAATGTGTATGTGTATTTAGTTCCATGTTGTAGAACTGGGAATGAGAAGCAGCAAAAAATGGTTTCTTTGGGGTTTAATGAAAGTGAACGAAACACTGCAGAGCAGGAACAGAGCCACAAGACCATTCTCGTGGCCACCTGCAGCCTACACTGTATGCCACATTTTTCCAGGAGCTGTTTATAGTCATAGGATAGCCAAGATTGGAAGGGACATCTGGAGACTGCGTAGTCCAACTTCCCCCACTCAACTAGAGCAGGTTGCTCAAGATTGTATCCAGTGAAGTTCTGCGCAACTCCAAAGACTGAGACTCCACAAGCACTCTGGGCAACCTGTCCTAGTGTTCAACCATCCATACAGTAAACTTTTTTTTTATTCCTCCTTATTTTATATGGAATTTCTTGTAATTCAGTTGTAATTACCTCTGCTTGCGTCACCTGGCAGTGCTAAGAAGAGCCCTTCTTACAACCTCCTGTCAGATGCTTATATGCATTCATATGATCCCGCTGAGCCTTCTTTTCTCAAGGGTAAATACCAGTTCTCCCATGCCCGCATTTCATGTCACCAGACCTGCTCCAGTATGCCTACGTCTGTCTTGGACTGGCAAACTCAGAACTGAACATGATACTGCAGATATGTCTTACTAGTGATGACCAGAGGGGAAGAGTCACATCTCTCAACCTGCTGGCACTGCTCTTCCTAATCCTGTCCAGGAGGCTGCTGGCCTGCTTTGCCACAAAGGCACAATGATGGCTTATGGCCAACCTGTCATCCACCAGGACCCCCAAGTCCTTCTTTGTCGGGCTGCTGTTTGGCCAGTTGGGCCTCAGCCTGTGCTGGTGCACGAGGTTAATCCTCCCAGGTGCAGGGCTTTGCACATCCCTGTGCTAACTTCATGAGGCCACTGAGAGCTGGCTCATTTCTACAGCCTCTCAAGGTCCCTCTCACTGGTGGCAGTGCAACTCTGTGGTGTGTCAACCGCTCCTTCCAGTTTTGTATCACTTGCAAACTTGCTGAGGGTGTGCTCTGCCCCATGATGTGGCCATTAATGAAGATGTTGAACAGTATTGGAACAAGGTATGAATGTCTGGGTTACTCCAGTAGCAACTGTCCTCCAGATGGACTTTGCGCTGATCACAACCCTTTGAGCACAGCAGTTAAGCCACTTCTTGAACCACTTTCACGGACCATCAGTCTAGTTTGTCCTTCATTAATTTGTCTATTAGGATGTTATGGGAGACAGGTGTCCAGCATGGAAAGCCTTGCTAAATGTAAGATAAATAACACCCCTGGCACTCCTCTCATGCTGTGAGCCAGTCATTTTGTTGCAGAATGTTATCAGGTGGATAAGGCATGATTTCCCCTTTGTAAATCAATACTAGCTACTCCCAACGATCATCTTGTCCCTCGTGTTTGAAATGGCATCCTTCGCAGGATGAAGGTGATGCTGACTGGCCTGCAGGTCCCCAGGGCCTGCTTCTTACCCCTTCTAAATGATTGGATTGACATTTGATCTCCTCCAGTCCTCAGGAACCTTTGCTAACTGCCATGACCTTTCAAAGACCATCATGGCATGGCAATGATACTGGCCAGCTCCCACAGCACTTGTGGGTACATCCCATCAGGTCCCATGGGCTTGTGCCTGTCTAATCTGAACATCTGATATGTTCCTTAACCCATTAACCCAGTTCTCCTCCACTGAAGGCAAGTAGTCCTTGCTCCAGACATTCCTACTGTCTCTGGGACCTGGAATTCCTGAAGGTAAATCTCAACAGTAAAAACAAGGACAAAGAAAGCATTGAGTATCTTGGCCTTTTCTGTGCCCTTTGTCTCCAGGCCCTTTGCCCCATTCAGTAGACATCTTACATTTTCCCTAATCTTTCTTTTGCTGTTCATATGCCTGCAGAAGTCCTTGTTGCCCTTCACATTCCTTGCCAAATGCAACTCCAGACGGTCTTTGGCTTTAACTGAATCCCCTTCGTGGTTGGACAGTGTCTCTATACTCCTTCTGAGCTACCTGACCCTGCTTCTACTTCTTGTATGCTCCCTTTTTATGTTTGAATTTTGAACAAGAGAACTCCAAAGACATAATTTCTCATAACGCATAATATTCAAGTTCTGCAGAGGACACCTCTACTCTTAAGCTGGTACTTATACCCAGTACCACAGCAAAGCTTAAAGATGCCATTCAATGTTAGAGGTGTTACCTTTCAGATGAGAGAAGCCTTTGCCCCTTGAGGTCTTTAAACACCCACTCACATTAATTCCAGTCTCATTGCATACTTCAGTAGTTTTATGCCTAGTCACATTACCTTCCACTTTTCACCTTAAATTCCTACTAAAGCTCCAAAAAGGACCAGAGGACCAGCACCTTACTCGGCCAGATAATAAACAATTTTTTAAAAAATCCACATCCTTACAAAACAAAGCAACTAAAAGTATATTTTGAGATGAAGATTTACTGAAATTTATACTAAGATATAGTATCAACCAGTAAAACGTTTGGGATAAAATGAATTTGTAGAGAAGGAACACTAATTAAACATTTATAAAGCACAATAATTCAACATACCTCTTCCTTTTGAAAGGTGACTTTGGCATGTCAGCCACAGGGATCATCTGTTCTCCCGGACGTACCCACATAATGGGACCATCATCACTGTCTTTACGACTCTCTAATTTTAAACTAGAAAGTGTTCCCCATGGCAGTGTACACTAATGGGAAATACAAGCCACAATTTTGAAGTGAGTTACTTTAAAAGCTTTTTAAAAGCAGCCTTTATCTGTCACGATGAAAACATTTATTAGACCACTCAATTATCTAAGCAAGTATCACATACTCTCACTTTATAATATAACAGTACTAGACAGTATATCGTTCCCCTTCTCCCAGCCCATTCCCTTCTGTCCTTACTTTTAAGAAGGGTGATTCTTCCAACATATCAAGGAATTCAGGGAAGTAATCCCCCACTTCCTCATCAACTGCTCCAACCAGGCTGATCTGTCTCATTGGGCCAGCTCTATACGTACCATGTGAGTATGTTCTTTTTACCTACAAGTAGAATATGACAGCAAAAGTTATACCGAGTCCGCTACCGCTCAAATTCTACATTCAATAAACAATTTTAATCTCTATGCTTATGTTTTCTGATTGATATAAGTATACTGAAGATTGTAGGATTAAAGATTATTATGAAATCAATCACTATGAACTCATCACCAAAGACAGAAGCTCTTATTAAAGATACATGACAACTTGTATTATATTTAAAGTCTGAAGGTAAGACTGAGTAACTACTTATTGCCTTTCAACAAAATAACATTCCAAAGTAGTAACTGTGGGAAGCTATTTAACATATATTCTGCTCAATAACTAGTAAATAAGGATTCTTACCTGGATTACTCAAGTCTAATTGAATTTTTACCTTTTTCCTGTAACAGTGAGGCAGAATCCCGAGTTACAACTAATTAAACTCTAAGCATTTCCTCTGATAACCATCCTCTCCCGTATGGCCTCTGTCTGTGTGACCACATTAACTGGAGCTAATTATCACAGTGAAGACAAGGCTTGTAAAGAGTGAGTAAAGCAAGAGAGAACGACAGTTATTCTTTCATTTTTGTTGTGCTGAGACATCTTGTGCTCCCTTAAAACTTAAAGGGCTGTATCATTCTCCTCTCATGAAAAACCTTTTATTTTTATCTTGAACAGAAACACATATTGTTATAAGTTGTTTTTTTTAAATAATCTGATCTGTCGTGTTACATCAACAAAATACTTAGGCATGAGATTGATGAGGATCACTTCCCCTTAAGCTTCCGATCTCCTGTTTAACAGACTGAAAGACACAGTGGTATTATTAGATGAAATATGACCAGATCAGAACAGAGGGAAGAGCAGATGGATTACTGCACAAACCATACTCTTGCACTGCATCTCTAGACCTTCTGCATCCGAAGCAAGAAAAGAAGAAAAGGTGCAAGAAAAACAGCTAATGAAGTACTGCTTAGCTATGGGACTCACCCAAACAGACAATTAAAATTCTTAGTAATTATGGCATTGCAGAGGAAAATTAGCAGCAGTTCCTGAAAACAGGACTAAACCATACAACGTGGAACAATACTGTGTCCTTCTTTGAAGCTAGACTGATGTAACCAGATGCATTCCAGAAATGCAGAACCCAATACTCTTCTTCAGATCATCTCAGTCATCCACGCACCCAGGAAATGGGAGGACTGACTAAAAGTAGCAGTTTACAAAATGTCTGAGCTAACGTAATGGCAAGCCAACACAGCCATACTGAAAAGAGCAGTATTGCTAGGAAATAGTATTCCCATATTCCCCAAATCCTTAGTCACACATTCCTGTAACTCTTTTTGCATTGACAATTGGTGATTTTGTGATAATACATCAGAAAACATTACTTTCTGCTGAATCTGCATCAGTTCAGTCCACATCTGTATCTGCACTGGCACAAAGCATCAGGAGCTCACACAACTAAAGCACTGGGACAAGGAAGGGACACTTGCTTGTCATTATTGGCTTACTGGATAGACCAATGCCAAAGTACCCTAAAACCACTTTCTGAAGCTACAGATAGTCATAAATCTGTTACTCACAGCTTACTGGTAAACCTAACGCACAAAAGGATGTTTCTTCCACTGGCATAAGTAGCTTAGTATTCCACTCTTCCAGGCCAGGATAATTAAGCTGCTGTTTTCATCCACACCCCTGATTAATGGGAACCTTTTTTGGTTTTTTGTTTGTTTGTTTGTTTTCCTTTTTCCTTGCTTCCTTTTGCTACCACTACCATTCTCCCATATAACACGTGATAGGACAAGAGGAAATGGCCTCAAATTGTTGCACAGGAGGTTTAGATTGGACATTAGGAAATATTTCTTCACCGAAAGGGTTCGTAAGCATTGGAACAGGCTGCTGGGGGAAGCGGTTGAGTCACCACCCCTGGCGGTATTTAAAAGATGTGTAGATGTGGCACTTAAGGAAATGGTTTAGTGGCAACTTGGCAGTGCTAGGTTAATGCTTGGGCTCAGTGATCTGAAACGTCTTTCCAACCTAAATGACTCTATGATTCACATAGCATATGATAAACCAGTGGAACTACTCCAACTGAAAACTCTACAATTTTCTCAAAAATTACAAACTGAAGTGAAGTTAGGAGAGGCTGTGAAATTTTTAGTCAATCAACTCACCTCTCTGGCTTATATACCCATTGGGTGCTGGCAGTGAAACACAAAGTCAAAGTGTTCATAATCCTTGCTTAAGGTGGATCAATTGAGAAAATTCTTATAGATTTCCAAAAAGACAGTATCACTGAAAATTAGAACTGAAAGATCAACTCAACTTTAAGCATTATTTGTCCATCCCAATTCACTCCTAGCTCTCCTGATCCATTATGTTCCCCTCATTCACCATGTACAACAGACTTCTTTTCAAGATCCAGCTTGGGAGAGGTGAAATACCAAAAATAATGCTAAGATAATGTCAAAGTTGAAAATGATGAGCGGTTTCTTCTGGGACCATATTCAGAATCATATCATTGCAAATAAACACTCAAACATTTCATTCTGTGTAAGAACTCTGTGGTGTGCTAAGCCCAGGCAGCAGCTAAGTACCTTATAGCCCCTTGCTCACTCACCCCCCCGCAACGGTGAGAGACATGGGAGAGAACAGAAAATGCAAGGAAACGCATGGGTCCAGAGAATGACCGTTTAATAAGCAAGGAAAAGAGAAAAGTGAAGAAGAAAGGAAAAAACACCAAGTGGTGTTTTCCACCACTCGCTACCTCCCACAAGCAGGTCAGTGCCCAGCCACTGGCGGAGCAATAGCTTACTTTCCAGACTAACACCTGCCCCAGCCCCCTCAGTTTTTTATTGCTGAGCATGATGTTACATGGTGTGGAATATCTCTGCAGTCAACTTGGTTCAGCTGCCCCAGCCATGTCCCCGCTCAACTGTTTGCCCACCCCAGCCTACTCACCAGGGGGTCCAGAACGGGTATAAAAAGAGAAAGCCTTGATACTGTGCTCATCAATAGCCAAAACAACAGTGTGTTGTCAACAGTTTTAGTCACAAATTCAAAATGCAGCCCCATAATTGGCTGCTATGAAGAAAATTAGCTCTAACCTATCCAGACCAAGTATAAACAGAAAATAAATCCATGCTGGTGATGAAAGGGGAAGATCTGATCTTTTTCCCTTCTTTGGTCTTCTGAAGGTGGACAGGGAGCTAGTTTAGGGAACTGATCCGATTCTAATCCACAAATTACTTGAAGGATTTTACATTTTTTTTAAGAAAGTTACATAATTAAGAATTAAATAAAGACATAGGCCTTTAAAGACTAACGCCTGCCCAGAAAGAACAATCTGGAAGAGGCAGCAGCTGTTGGCAGTGAAGAGTGACCCCTATCTCATCTCTTCCCTGGACTAGGTTATAGAATCCTAAACTCTAGGCACAGGTCAGGGGTTGCTATTTAAATGACACTACCCTAGATTAGGCTAAAGAAACAGAAAAACATATATAAAAAGGTAAGATCACTCCTCACAAACAAAATTAATTTTCACTCACTCCAAAATCAGATTGCTACTAAGTAACAATTGAAAACACTAAAAACCTTCCATTGATGTTTGACCAATGGCAAAAGTAAAATTAATCCCCTTAAAGGCAACAATAAAATCAATAGTATCTGTGGTATATTAGATAACAGCAACGTTTTCCTTTCCTGTTACTGTCAGTATCCTTTTGGTGGTTTGTTCGTAGGAAGAGAAAAAGATTCCTCCATATATTTCTAAACTCACAAAAAACAATGCTGATGTACTAAAACCAGCACTTCTTCATTGAATTCTATACGTTAAATCATGTACTGACCACAAGTCAATTATTAACATTTTATAAGGTAATCTTCCTGAATGCAGTTTTACAGGTTACACTGTGACTGTGTTTTTAGAATGTTACAAATCTGCTCAAATAAATAGCTGGAACAATCTAAATCCAGAGTAAAAGAAGGAATCAATGATATGCAGTTCTTCTAGCATGTGGCCAACAGGATAAGACTCAATACACACACAGAAAAAAAAAAACCAAACAACTAAATGCAGTTTGATACAATGGACTGGTAAAATAGATAGAAATATGTAACTGAATAAATGTGACATAGCCTAACTTCTTTCTCCTCTTGTGGCTTAAATTTGAAGTATGTACCTTAAAAACACACAAAAGGAGGCAGTGTCATTCTCTTCAATCAAGGTAATGGAAAATTATGACAGTAAAAACACCACTGAATTCAGAACTAGTAAAACTTGAGAATTATCTGCTTATGTGACTTGTATGGCATCAACTGATTTTTTTTAGTGTAACTTGCTCAATTTTAAGTAAGGAGTTCTAAAAAGCAAATAATTTGGCATAAGTGTCTTGGTGTCTAAAAGAAACTGAAGACTAAATCTGAATATATATACACACACACAATACCAACAACAATATATTTGAGCATTTTCATCCTACAAATAGGAAACACTTTAGACACTGTATGTTAAAGAAGTTTCCATTTTCTGCCTGAAAAAGCCACAAACTGGAAGGAACAGTCCAGAGAAACCAAGCATTTAAAAAATTAATTTAAAAAAAAATGTAAACTGGGGCAAGTCACAACTGAATTCCTATTCTTAATATAGTACAGTTTGTTGTTGTTTCTTTTTTCAGTTGAAGTTCTAACATTCTCCTATGAGAATTTTAAAGGTTTAAATTTGTTTCAGTTGTTCAGCTTTAAAGCCAGGAAGTCTGGAAAAGCCATCCTCATAGAACAAAACCAAAAAAATCCAAACCCACCGAACCCAAAATAATTTCAAGAAACCCACAAAGAAAGCTCCACCAAAGACCAACAAAAAACCCCAAAAACATTAAATCACCATAAAAATATGCTGGGAGATCAGAGGGAATAGTGGGTTTCCATTTCACTACCCAAGTGCACAAGCAATGGACTTACACATTTGTATTTCAGAAACGAAAACATCCAGCTTCACATTTGCTGTTTACTCCTCTAAATCTGTTCTCTCAAACACTATAGTCATCAAGAGGCAATGTAGCGTTCTTTTTTATTTGGTACCTTTTCAAAAAGAGCCCAAAAGGCTTTCTGCTCCTTGCCAACTCTTTTCAAATCCTTAAAAGCTTATGTATATTTTCAGTTCCAAATAGGAACTGATACCGAATCATCAAAATTTCACTCAACAAATATTCACCAGAATTGCTGAGTTTAAAAATACTTGCAAGTCTACTTGGTTACTTTTTTTTTTTTTTTTTTTACTGTTAAACCGTATGTACTTCATACTACTTTATTTTTGGTTTGTTGGGGTTTTTGTGTTTTTTTTGGTTTTGGTGGTTTTTTTGGTGGGGTGGGTGTTTTGGGGTATCACTTCACATGGTCCACCCTGCAGCTGAAATCCTCAAATAATGTGACAGATGGACAGACATTTTTAAAAGCAAGATGACATATTATTCTTAATTCCCTTGCCACAATAACAGTGAAGCAGTTAATTAAGAATTAAAAAAAAAAATAATGTTTTAAGACTAGCATCAATTAGATACCTTAATGGAAAACGATCTTGTGAAAGCAAAGCAGCTATTACGCTCTTGTAGCTCAGGAAGATCTATGACAAGGCTCAGTCTCAGATCCTGTACCAGCTGCCAGTACAAACCTCTAGCCTTTTGTTTAGGTTTGTTTTTTCTTAATACAGAATATGTGACCCAAAAGAGCAACATACGACTGTCATTTCTCATTTATTGGCTGAAACTGTCAAGAAGCAATCTGGAAAGGTAACTATTTTCTAAGTGGAAAACAGAAAATCTGCAACACATACTTATTTAATGTCATTCCACGTGAACTGATTCTTTGTTCAATGTTCTTCAGTAAGCGAAAAAACTTTTTGCTTAGAAGACAATAGGCTGCCATCATCTATCAAAAAAGTCTCTTACACAGTCTTACAGATTATTTGATAGAAGAAGAACTGGGTAATACATACAGTTTAACAGAGCTAAAATTCAATTTTTCATCATCCAGAAGGATGAAAAAGAAAAAAAAAAAAATAAAGAGACCAGCAAGCAGTTGCTAAAAACCATTACTACTTTTTAATAACTAACGAAACATTCAGAGTGCTTAAAAGCAAGAAGAGAATTCTATTGAAAGCAAAATTCTACTGAAAGCTACTAAACACGAATGAAGAGAAACATAGTTCCAATATAAAGAATTCTCTCCAGAATACAAGAAAACACCACAATATATGGAAAGAGACACTGTACAAATCTTTAATGATAAGAAAATGAAACACTAACCAATTATTTCAGATTTTCTTTAAAGAAAAATATTTCAGCAATTCTCCTCAAATACTAGAAGAATGAGTATTTTCAAGCAGGATTTCACAAATTAGAAAAGAAGTAAGCAGCAAAAACCTCTCTGCAAAAGATAAACTTTTAAGAGCTAAACAAGGAGGAGGGCAAAGAGAAGATAATATTAAAAGGTGCTAAAAGAGAACTGGAATGAAAAGCTCTGTGCGCAGAACTTCAACAAGTCAGGACAACCGCTCATTTGAAAAGTCACAACACAAACATGAACTATTGTTACCATTGCCTTTCTTCCTCTAAAATACTTACGTTACTTTTTATACTATCTGAATATCCAGTGTCCCTCACAGTTAACATCCACAACATGGAATAAGTTTCTTCAGACTGGTAAAAAAACCAACAAAAAATATTTCTATGAAGAAGCAAACTGCCTGCTGCTATGGCATGGGGCTGATTGTGTAGTCCCACACCCATCCTTGAGCTATTGCTGTGATGGCAAACTAATATAATTTGCTAACTCAGAAATAAAACCAATGACTCGGGAATCAGTTTTCTGCTGGATTAATAAAATGAACTGGCTCACCAGTTCAAGAAGCATCACAGCTTGGCACGAGAACACACACCTGGGAGGAAAGCAGCAAGGAGGACATTGTCTTTTAGCAGCAACATGTGCTGGATGGCTCTGACAATTTGTCTCATTGCATACTGAGCAGCGTAAAATACAAGCGACTTTTCCTAAACTGAGTAGGCCCAATGATGAGTATCCTCACATACTCTGCAGTAGGAAGGTAGTAAGCTAAAAAGAAACAAAGCTTTAATAAATCATCAAGAACTCAAGGCACAAAACAGATTCTTCAAAGCTGGAAGATAAACATACCATCTTAAAGAAACAGGTGTCAAGAGAAGCAAGACAGAGAAGAGTTAGAGACAATTTACCTTAATTTCAATTTCCAGAAAAAGCAGTTAGTGGATACACCTGTCTGACCCACCCAGAAAATAAGATGGTAAAAGCTAATAGATATGGGCATGTCAAAAAAACAAACAAACAAACAACAAACAAACAACAAAAAAACCCCAATCAAGCCAAACTAACCTTTCTTTTTTTGACAGGATAGGCTTTTTTTCAGAGGACCAGTACACACCTTGACATTTGACATTTGCATTATGTTCCCAAAACTACTACAGAAACATGGTCTAGTAACAGCAAACGGTGGGCAGTTTTAAATTTGTCTGTGTTCACATAACTGTCAATATGAAAGGACCAATTTTGTGGCACGCAGCAAGGATCTTTCCTTTGAACACAAGGTGTGCTTATTAAACCTGCAGGTAACAAAGCTGCAAGCCTACTACAGAAAAACCAACAAGGTCTTTGATAAAACTGGAAAAGGGATCTGAGTACACAGGATATAGTTCAATTTGAATAAAAGCGAAGAACTACATTCAGATATATAATTAATTTAACTGCATAAACATGAAAAGGGAAGTAACTCGCTTAACAGGAACTGCTGCTACAGCAGATCACAAACTGCTCTGAAAAAGGCAGGAATAGATACGAAGAGCAATAACATGCAAGATGCTTGATGCAATCTTCTCATATTATTTGACAATACACCAGGCAGACGCTATCCATTTTCAGTACTGTATTTTAATAAAAATAAGGATGACTGAAGAGAGCATGAGGGGGGAGCAGTAAGACCAATAAGGGTATAACGTGTAATGGCAGACTGAAATAACTCAAATTACTTCATGTAGGGAAGGGGGCGGGGAAGAGCCCTTGAGCAATGTTCAAATACAGAGAAAAACATAAACTGTTTGCCTTGTCCACTGAAGACCAGAATAAAAGGACTGGCAGGAGTCCAATAAGATTAAGACAAACAAGAAAAAAAGCCTGTTAACGGATTGCTTTGGGAAGTGTGGAATCACTTAGAGATCTCCAGCAAACACATCAGACAAGCATTTGTCAGATGGAGCTTAAAAATTAGTCACTCATGCCTTGAAGCACAGGAATTGTTTGGCATTGCTCAGCATTTAACTTCACCTGCGCTAAGAAGGTGCCTCTGGGGGAAGACTGAAGCACAGTAAAGTTAATCCACTACGCACTGTTATAGTTAAACACAAAGCATGCACTTTGGTGTTTCAGCAAGGCAATAAGAATTTAGGCTTGGCCAGCATGAGGACACAGTAACGTCTTGAAAGTATTAGAGGCATTTGCCTCACCAGCACTAAATAGCTTAACTGAAGTGATGCAAGCTGCAAATAGGTGGCAAAAGCTGATTATTTACATTCTTTGAAATCTTCAGAGGAGCCTGACAAGTGAGATTCAGAGCTGTCAGGTAACTGATGCAGCTGTTGCTACCTACACAAACAATGGAGCCCAGGGATATACACACAGCAGACAGTTTTCCACCACCTGAAAAAGAGTGACTTACTGGCTACAAGGACGCCCAGACTAATTCCATTTTGCCCAATTATAGAAACAGTCTGAATAAGCCTTACAGACAGTTCACAGAAACAGAGCTGTTCCACTAACCTAAAAAATTAAGAATTAAGGACTACTTAAACACAGGCCCAAGGTAGGTGATGACAAACTCCCCAATTCCCCGCCCCCCAAAATTTAAAAGCTAATTCTGATGAGACAGAACCAGTTACAACACAAAGTCTCCTGTGCCTGCTCTAACTAATCTCAAAAGCTTCTGCCCACTTTTAATCATAAGTGAAAACTGTATTACTTCTGTCTGACACATGTATGATGGGACGTGGAGAGGAGTTCATTTTCAACTCTACAATTGTGGAAAATTAAGTAAATTACTCAACAGATGCAGACTTTCCATTAGACTTAGGAAGACTCCAACAGTTTTGATCTCGCCAACAGAATTTACTGTGGAATCTGCCTCTTTCCATAGAGCTCAGTGACTTTAAAATATGCATTAGTTAAAACCAAGAAAATTCATCTGCCGCAAAACAGGAGGTGGAAACTTATTGAGTAGTACTGAAAGAACCAACTTGAGAAATAAAAACTCTGATAAAATACTCTATAATACTTTCCATTTCAGGCTTAGCTCATCTGTCATTTTGATTATTTTTTTAATACTTTTTTAGATCTTTTAAAATATTTACATTTGTCATAGACTGATTACATGTGCTACAATGAGTTCTCAAAATCAAGCAAAAAAACCTCATGTACTAAAGTGAGCCTCATTTCAGTGTTTTAGATAAGATTAGCAAAGCAATACCGAAGTGTCTTAAAACTAAGGAAGGTAGAGGTACTCAAAGCAGACTTGATAAAACTAAGCTCCTACTTAAACATCAGCAAGTGATCGCCTCTCAACTGAGACTACGCAACATCTGCTGGACATCACTCAGGCAGCTCAGGACAACAGGGAACAGAGCAGCACAGAGCTTTTCCAACGTAGGAACTGAAAACTACATTTAAAGTGTCATTGAAATATTCTGCAACCGCACATTAGAATCCCTTTAGAACTCAACGAGGCAGGAGAATATAATCAATCTGCACAAAACATAGCAAATTATGCAATCATTTAGTACCTTTTATAAAGATAGACAGAGGTAGAAAATGGAAAAAGAGAGGTAACTAACAAATCAGAAATTTACACACAAAAAAACCCCACAGCTGAAGGCTAAAACCACAAAATGTACAACTCTCAGATTCAAAAAGCTCCTGGCACATCCCTGGGGGACGAGCACTCTGACACAGGATCGCTATGGCTACTAGACTCTCATACTCCTTCCTAGACATCTTTGATACTGGCCCCAGTCAGAAAGGAGAACACTAAGCTAACAACCTTTCAAATCTAGCAGATCACCTGAGTAAGACAAAATAAGCAGCCAGAATAAGACAAAAAACCAAGACACTGACTGAAATACTCCAGGAAATAGCGACGCTGCACAGAAGATGATATGGGTAAGTCTGGTGTTCGCCTGTATACAGTATTTATACACACTAAATTCTTCATATTAGCAAAAATACAAGGAGCCAAGCATTTTCTGTCAAGCAAACTCTTACAAGTGATTAAATGCTATAAACACCAACTGAAAAACAGAGAAAATAAATGAAGATATCAGAACTAAACCTCCAGCCAAGTAAAATACGGATTAGAAAACCGCCCATAAAGTTGACCGTTTGAATGCTGTAGTGATACAGTTTGGCTTCTTTCATCTACTACATTCTCTCTCTGTTCCTCCTTCACTTACAGAAAAATGGGAAGTTATAATCTTAAAACCAACGACCACAGGACTAATTTAAGTACAGATATTGATGGTACCATCGTAATACCAAATTAATCCATCCTGTCAGTAACATAACTCCATAATAATTGACAAAAATAAAATTTTGGCTTAACTATTTCTTTAGGGCATATACTAGTACACAGCTATGCTTACATTAATGCTGCCCAAGACAATAGGTTGGACTTAAAGAACATGCTTACAAGGACAGATACAGCTTTTTTATACAAAATGACCTAAGACAGGGCAGTTCTGGGTAGCTGCCCATAATATATTCTGCGATTTTTACTGTTAAAGTTATGATTCAGCTTACATACTGAAAAAAATTAGTTAATATATTTCATAGAACATTCATATTCCATGGCAGTGGAAGTTTTCTTAACCAGCACTGCAAATATTCTCTTGCAGCAACACTTCAGTTCTGCATATCCTTGAGGATAACAAACACCTGAAATTTGTCAACAATGCAATAGTATTCCATCCAAATGCTTATATAACCAAGACGACAAAAGCATGGTTTTCATCGAAAAGATGACAGTATAACTTACAACTGAACTCTTCATAATTGTCTAAAAGTGAAGACTAAATAGTTCAAAGGTGTTCCACAAAACATCTAAATAGGGAGTTAAACAGGCAATTGTGAGCTAAAGCTGATGTAACAAAAAACAGAATTGAGTTTCTTCATAAATTGTTTCAGAGTATCTGTATGGGCTTTACATGCATCACCAAGGTGGCAATCTAAGAAAGATAAAAATGTTTTTTCCCTGGACTTAAAAGACCTGAAATATAAGTAATTTATGTGCAACAGTACTGTATCTTCTACAGCAAGTTAATAAATAGCAAAGGTGATGTTTAATCAATAGCTGTTGTTAAGACAGTATACAGACAGTCTTTCTGGAAAATAAAAATTTAAAAAAAAAATAAAGAGAAGGAGATTCAAAAACTGCCTGCCATTCTGCCATGCAACTTAACAGCTTTCAGGAGAATACAACTACCTGTGAGGAAATGCGAAGGGGTAAGGATCAAATTAATATCTACATTAACCATCGTAAGTTCTCTTTAGGGACAAATTTAGAAGCCTCAAACTACAAATGCAACTAATTAACTCTGCCCTACACAGGTTTTATGTATAACATTGTTCTAACACATTAAACCATATCAGGTTTTTACAAAGAAGTTCATACAGTCAAACTACAATTCAGACACCCAGATAGCCGCAGCTAAACCATTTTAACCCTCCAAAACTCACGGTTAAGCTTCAGCTACAGAAGCAAATCCAAAGAGACCTACAGACACACATGCATGCAAACACTTCCTCTCCCACACAAAATCCAACTTTGTCTCAGTTAATAGGCTCCTTATCTTTAATATTGCAGAACTAACTTATTACTTAAAGAATTCCCTTGTTTCTAGTCTCCTGCATCATTCACACAGCACAAGCTAATAGTAACCGTATTCTATAAAAACCCATTCACAGTCATTTGAAACCATTATATGACTTTAGAAAGTAAAATGTATAACCTCTTACCTGAGCATGAAAATTTGACATAGTCGTTGTCTCTATATCTTTCTTTCCCAAAATCTCCATTTTCACTGGTGAATTGGGAAAATTAAACGAAAAGTAGTCTAAAAAGTCAGGTAAATAAGTAGCTGCCCCATGAACAATACCCATTACATAGTAAGCTGCACAGTTTTCATTTTCACTAAAAACCAGACCCACAAACTCTTCTGCAAATCTCTCCATCTCCACAGGAGATAAGTGGGAGAGTTCATTACTGTAGGCATGGATAACTGATGCACCTCCGTTAGGCTGGTGCTCAATATGAATCAGCTGTTTGAACTCCAATGTGTCCAACCTTTTGAGTTTATTTTGAACCCGTGGCTCCTTTAACGAGACAAATGGAAACTCACTGTTCTCTGGTATCTTGGACTCACAGTCCTTCTTGGGATCCATATTTTTCCCACTGAAATCCTTAAGATGATCATCTATGATGCCTTTGGCTTCCTGATCCTCAATATCAGAAACCAATCCTGAGCAGATGGTCTGAATGGATTTGCTGTACATTTTTGGACGCTTCTTCTTCTCATTCTCTTTATGTTTCTTTTTCTTTTTCTTCTTAACTTTTTTAATCTGTAGCTCTTCTGCATTGGTTTTTGGTTTCTCCTTCCCACCTGTTGAGAGGAAAAAAAGATCTCTTAAGTATCTTCATATAAAGATATGTATTTAAAGATCAGGATTCAAAGTTCACAAAACCATCACTGTGGCACACAAAGACCAGAGACCAATATAGAGGGTCACAATGTGTATCTTGCTGAAAACAAGTAGTAAGAGACATATGCCATGTTCACGTTATGACTGACAAATAAACTGGGGGGGGGGGCAAGGGGGTGGAGTAGGAAATCACAAAAAAAAAAAACAAGTTTCCCAAGGCTGCTTTCATGATGAGTCACAATCCTTAATCATACCCTTTAACTGGTCATCAGCAATTACTATACCAGACAGTTCAGAGACATTATATGACAGCTGTCAACAGACGGTGCCAAACAAAGGGTTTATAAACGGCCAATGACTATCAACCACCATCAGCAAGCTGTTCACAAGATGCCACTGCCAGAACCTACCTTGCCAGATGGCTTTAGACCGTCATTCTTCCAGAACTAAGTAAACTTTGTAGAAATACATGTGGAAACATCTAAAAACTGACCCCATACTTCTTAGAAACAAAAATAAATCATTTATACCAAACAAACAAAAATCCCAAACAAAAACAAACAACAACAAAAAAGTCCAAACAACCAATGACCAAACCCTCACAAAACAGAAACTATTTTCAAGTTTACATAATACGCAAGCTGAACTGAAAACAAACTGCTACGGCCTAAAGCCAAAAGTACTCACTGGGGGATAAGGCATTCAAATGATTCCCAAGGTAAACATTCTCTCTCATTTTAAAAAGTGTTTTTCTTCAAACGCTTTAGGGGTTTTTTTGCAAGTAATAAACACGGTACCCAAAAAAGCTTCTGTCACTACGCTGCCCTAAAGCCTAGCAGTTGAAATCATTTCACGATTTGATAAATCAAATTACTGGGCACGTTATAGCAGAAAATTATATTCACAAGCGAGTCAAGATCAGCAGGTTCAGATACAGAAGTTTAGAAGTTTAGTCTTGCAATGAAATCAACAATTTCTAAGTAATCTCAAATTCGCAAGAGTTAAGTTAGGCAGTCTCTACACTACTATGCTGGAGTTGACTATTTTCAGCTCGCAATCCTCAGTCCAAGTAACTCATAGGAGTCCTTAAAAAAAAAAAATCACAACTAGATTACAACTGCTGGTGTGTGGAATCATACATTCTTGCAATTAAGAGGTTTGGATATGGAAGGTGCAGATACTGGAAAGGAGAACGAGTAATAAAGACACTTGCCTCTGAACCTCTTGAGGTTTGTGACAGCAGCTACATACCTTTGGGATTTCTGAAGTGGAGGCAGGCAAGCTAGTTATCTCTCTAGCTTCTATTTTCTCATCTTGTAGGGGGACAGAAGTGCCCTGAGGGTCACTCATTTTTTATTTAGCCCAAACAAGGAAGCGGGCTCTAGGATTTCTTAACCTAATCCACATAGTTCATAGAATCATAGAGTAGTCTGGGCTGGAAGGGACCTTTAAAGTCCAACCTCCCCTGCAACAAGCTGGGTCATCTTCAACTACATCAGGTTGCTCAGAGCCCCGACCAACCTGACCTTGAATGTTTCCAGGGATGGGACAACTACCACCTCTCTCGGCAACCTGTTCCGGCGTTTCACCACCTTCATTATAAAAAATTTCTTCCTTCTATCTAGTCTGAATCTACCCTCTTTTAATTTAAAACCATTACCACTCATCTTATTGCAACAGGGCCTGCTAAAATGTTTGTCCCCATCTTTCCTGTAGCCCCCCTTTAACTACTGAAAGGCTGCAAGAAAGTCTCCCTGGAGCCTTCCCCAGGCTGAACAACCCCAACTCTCTCAGCCTGTCCTCACAAGAGAGGTGCTCCAACCCTCTGATCATCTTCATGGGCCTCTTCTGGACCCGTTCCAACAGGCCCATGTCTTTCCTCTGCTGAGAGCTGGACACAATACTCCAGGTGGGATCTCACCAGAGCCAAGTAGAGGGGCAGAATCACTTCCCCCGACCTGCTGGCCTCGCTTCTTTCGATATAGCCCAGGATGCAGCTGGCCTTCTGGGCTGCAAGCACACGTTGCTGCCTCACGTCCAGCTTTTCATCCATCAGTACCCCTAAGTCCTTCTCAACAGGGCTGCTCTCAATCCCTTCATCTCCCAGCCTGTATTAATACCAGGGGTTGCCCCAATTCAGGTGCAGGACCCTGCACTTAGCCTTGTTGAACCTCATACGGTTCACAAGGGCTCACTTCCCGAGTTTGTCCAGGTCCCTCTGGACAGCACCCTGTCCCACAGGAGTGTCAACTGCACCACTCAGCTTGGTGTCATCTGCAGTTAAGAGCTACAAAGACTCCCTTCACCCCAAATCAGATTTAACATAGCATGCTCTATGAGCACAATTTCACTTCTAGCTAACCAAGTTCAACTGCCCAAAGACATAGTATCCTCATGAAAATCTGTCCTTTTATTAGGCTAAGTTTAATGTAAAACCAGCATGAGCCTCTGCAACAGGACTGCTTCATCTGGTAGATGCAATATTCACCGCTTCTTTGTTAACATCTTCTTTCTGCCAAGAGTCTTTAAATCTAGTGGGCATAGAAAGACCAGAAAGAACAGCAACACATGTGCAACCAACTACCTCAACCTTACAGGAGTCTTAAAAATAGTTCATTGGGGGTGCCAGGGAACGTCAGTGAAACGTCATCACCTGGCAAAAATCTTGGGTGTCATTCTGGCACCCGTTCCATTCAGGGGGGATATAAAACCAAATAAATGGTTTATGACAGTGGGAAGTTCCATATTATAGGCTTAGAAATCTCAATCCAAACCTCAAAATAAGGACTACAGAACAGAATTTTTCCCCTCCTCCTGACTGCAGGAATACACAACTAGAAAGCATCCAAGAGTCTACAGGTATTTCAAACTCTTAAAGATGCTTTAACTTACCATTTTACAATTGTTTCACTCTAAACATGAAAAGTCATTGTTATACTGACAGATATCATAAAGAAGTCAAACATTTCCGGATATTACATTAGTTTGAACAGAGAAAATTGGGAATTATAGCACCGAATGCTGCATCAAGGTGAGGCAGAGGGAAGCAGGGGTTACCTACCAAACCCCCTTCACTTGTTCTCAAATGGAGCTCAGATTTTTGTAGGCACTAGTTACTCAGATCTGGAACTTCATGCACAGCAGGGAAAGGATGTAAATTTATCTTCACTGGGGTTCAATCAGCAGTAACGTAACAGGCAACAAATACATCATCATCTGAGTTTAAAGCAAGAAGCTATTTGCTATGGCAAGACCCAAATTGCTTCTTCATACTTTTAACATGTCTATTACCACCAAACAAAACTGTAAGACAACTGAAGAACAGCATCTATGCATCCCTGCTGGACATACAGCTATTACATTACATTCTATTATTACTAACTGAAATGTAAAGTACTTACATAAAAGATGGGTATCAACCTGTATCTGTGCAAAACTACCTCAAAATTTGTTGACTTCCATTGCTACAGTACGAGAACGAAGATCATCTGATTTCCCCTTTCAATCTGTTCTATTCCCTGCCTTCGATTATATCTTCCAAGAAGTTTTACTAACAATCAATTTAATTTGACTCCTCCTGTAATATGTGGTGGCTGGTTTTTTTAATCCATCACAATGTATTTCACAGATGCACCTATGCAAAAAAAAAAAAAAAAAAAAAACACCACCAAAAAAACCCCACCCAACACGAAAAAACACACACATAACCAAAACCCAACACTTTTAATGCTACAAAACTACTGAACTACAAAACAGGCTTCCCTAGAAAGGCAGTCGATGCCCCAAGCCTGCCAGCATTTAAGAGGCATTTGGACAACGCCCTTAACAACATGTTTTAACTTTTGGTCAGCCCTGAATTGGTCAGACAGTTGGACTAGATGATAGTTGTAGCTCCCTTGCAACTGAAATAGTCCATTCTGTTCTAATCATCAGTAAACAGCACTTAAAAGAGCAAAGCCACGGTCTCAAAAGCAGTGGTACTTTTAAGACAGAAACAACAAAAAATCACAACATAACACGCAATTAACATCAGATAGAGGAAATATAAATGAGTGTAAAATTACATGAAGTTCACATAAACATATCCAAAAAGGTTTGCACGCAAAAACGGTTGTAAGAACATGTTTGAGTTAACTCGGTATGCACCTACATAAGCACTCAAAACCTTATTAAGAGGGATTACACCAAGACATTTTTAAAGTGAAGAACATTTATCATTCTCTGTGTTTGTTTTCACACCATCTCCATGAAACCTTCGGAAGGGGGAAAAAAAGCTCTTAACGACAGGATAAAAATAATTCTTTTTCTGGTATCCAACACAGTCCTCCTTCCAGCTTGAAAATAAATTTTCTGTTCAGCTTTAAAAACATATACTTTAATAATACAGGCTGTTTTTATTTTTGATCACAGACCACAAGGGTTGTGGATTTACACGTATATCAATTATTTAAGTTCATCAGTATATGCTTTCCCAAATCATGAGAGTGCAAAAATGGCACGCACTATTTGGAACCAAATAAATATTTGCTAGCAGCCTCTCATCTCTGAATGCAACTGTCTCCTCTTCCACAGAACTTCTTGGATCTCTATATACCAAAAAGGATAGAATTGAGGCCATTTTTAATTCTGAAACACCTGGAAACCAAGAAAGCAACGATCACTGAAGGAACAAAAGGCTATATAACAGCAAAACAGCAGAAGATCTACTTGCAAGTGGGAAGAGAGAAAGAAAAATCAAAACAGGGAGCTGTCTATCCTTGGGAGACAAAATATTAATCCCTTCTTCAAAGGTGTGAGCTACTGATGCCACTGGAGAGGAAAAAAGCCTTAAAACACAGAATTCAGAAGAGAAAGGGGATTCCAAAGAGGATTTTTACAAAACATTACTAGAATCAAGGACTTTTTTAAAAGTTACATACCAACAAGAGTAAAACTTAATTCTCTAAAAGCACTTTAAGCAGAAACTGAAAGATAACAACTTCAAAAACTGATTAGTTGGTTTGAGCCTGTTTCAAATTCACACAGATTTATGCTACTGCATACACAAAACAAATTCTGTCAAGAATTCTACTTCATTTTCAGACTGGCAGCAAATGACAGTTAGAAAAAATTATTTTTGTATACTTCAGGCACTGTATTTCATAGAGAAAATTATATTTATATTATATAATGTTAAACTGAATACTGAAAGACTGGAGAAGTGTCAAATTCATAATTATTTGTTTGGCCTTCAAATGTTGGATACGTGACACAGCTGAGCAATCCAAGATCTCATTGCTAGACATGGGTAGAGTCCAACTCCCCACTCTCCTCTGCCACTGCTCCTGGCACACAGTCCTACACCACTCCTGGTACTGACTGATGCTCATCTGATTGCACAGTAAATTGACTTAACTTAATGTCTCAGCAGAAACTACTCACTTTGCTGCTAAATTAATGAACAGAATTGGGTCACAGCACTGTCAAACAGAAACTAGAGTACGGAGACCATCGATAGCCCGCAGAGAGGAGCAGCAGAACCCACCCCTCCTCAGTGGCAGCAAACCACTTGATCTGCTTAGCTACGCTGCCCACCACACCTTCATCTGTTCACGCTGAACAGCAAGCACAAGGCTGAATTTTTAAAGGGGAAAAAAAAACCCAAACAAAAACCACACAACAAAACCCACACACACTTGCTTACCACATATATGAAATAGGACCCTGTTCCTAGCAAACCTAAATAGGAAGTTTCCTAACCAAAAAGCCTGAACTTTTAAATTTAATATTAAAGTTATACAATTTCTCAGCTTACTTTTTAAAAGATAACGCTCTAGTAATTTAACTGTAATACGGATCAGACTACAATTTCTTTCATCTGCACCACCCGCACACTCACTGTACAGTCCGTGTTCCCAATCCTGCCTGGACATCAACACACGCTCAACTTTAGAATATTTGTGTTCAATTATTTTAGCGTATAGCCAAAGTTTTCCTGAGGAATACAGACACAAAATGGAAAACGGATTTCTAGAAGTAGTATTTCTCAGCAAAGCTTGAATTCTATTTCAGAGAACAAGGAGAGGGCACATTTCTAGCTTAAGGCTTCTGCTCTGCTGAATTTCAAAGATCCACTCTGAAGCAGGTGTTGAAAGCTGCTCAGAAGTTGACAAAACTTCAATAGTAAAAGGAATTAGTTTGCTGAAATACTGGAATTGCTATCAGCAATGCCCAACAAAGTACATTCATCTTATTCTTCTTTTGTGTTAGCTGTAGAGACAAGCAGAAACACACTCATCCAGTAACTCTGCTGCTGCCTGTATCAAAATACTTTAAAGCAAAATGCGTTGCTTCCTCCAAACCCAATAGTGCTGCTTTGACACTTGGCTAACAGACACCAGAACTGTCTCCCTAGGGCAGTAATCACATTGCCTCACAAAAGAGATACAGAATTTGGTGAAAATATAAGCAAGCAATCCAGAAGGCTAAATACAGATACAAATACTGTAAGACTGAGAGATCCAAACTAGTTTTGTTTTAAGCAAGATTTGGCAGCAGCGGCGCAGTGCTTGACGCAAAGCTAACTCTCTTGCACCTCTCAAGTAGTCACTATTGAGGCACACACTCACCACCCAAAACCTTCAAGACAAGTGTTTTGGAGAGTCTTCACCAGCAGTCACAATAAAGATGTGTACATACATACACAGGCAACTGCTGCAATCTAATTTCAGCCAAGACAGTAGCCATTTTGAAGGGCTCTGAGATGCATTTAGACAAGCACAGCTACTGACACACCTACAAACAAAAAACTTTTTCCACTGCATGATTCAGAAACATGAGACAGAAGTAATAATTTTCACTTGTATAAAAAAGAAAGTCTTTCAGTTAAGGTGAGTCAGAGAACCACTTTGCGACTCCAAGAATGAGGAACGTCAGGGTCAGGGAGAAAAACCCTCAGCGCCCATAGTCATTTACAGGACCTTTCCCCTTGATCTGATGTTAAAAAGCAGACTGGGCTCACGCTTTACTGGAGCATAAAAGACGAAAGAACTGCAAAGTTTTAATTTTGCTTCTGCTCTTATTTGGCTAGCAATATACGCACAAGGATGGAGTTATAAAACCTGCATTGTATTTTTAAAGAAATTAGAAGAATGGAAATCTGCGTTAATTCTGTTCATGCCTGCACATACTCAGCAATAACAGAACTACCTCTAAACAATTTTTAAACATCTTCTGGGCAAGTCAGGCCTTATGTACCACTAATACTTTTGCCACTGCGTACATCTACATGATAGGTAGATCTCTCAGGGTAACTCAGTAAACATATTTCTTCTGGTGCCACAATATTCCTGTCATAGCACAGGGCCTACTACTCAGGACTGAGATTTGAAACTGTTCAGATTTTATGCAAATAAGCCAACGCTTTGTTATCACTAGATGATACGTACTTGTAATTTAAACTGATGCTAGACAGCCTGAACTCTGGTAACTACAGATTCCTTCCAAGTGTGAGTTTTTATAAGAAATCTCAGAAGTTACATGAAGTTTATTTTATGTTGTGTTTTATCCATGAGATCATTTGACCTGAAGTTTCACATAAGCAGAGGCCACAAAGTTTTTACTTCATTCGGTTGTTTCAACTAGAGCAGTGTTTCTCAACTTTGAGGTCACAGCCCCCAAAACTACTAGGGAGGAAGCTTTAGAAGTTTAAAAACAAAACAAACCAACACTAACAACAACATTAAACTGTTCTTTTCCTACAGTTTTCTAGCTGACAGCTAGTAGCAGGAAGGGACAAGGATTTTTAACAGCAGCCAGTAATTAAAGTCAGTTTTCACTTCCTCACTTCAGGAGAGCTCAGTTACTGAAATTTAACAGAGCCGAGGAGCACTTGGTAGGGGGCAGGAGCACAGAGGAAAGAACGTCAACACAGAGAAGCCCAAACAGGGACCACATTTCTTAGATTTTTCAACTAAACAATAGTACTGGAACACAGAATCTTACTACTCATTCTATAGCACACAAAAAAAAAAAAAAAATCATAGTAATATCAACCAGCTGCAGGTATACTACTTGTTCTGCAGTGAGAGACCAGCCTGGCTATTCCTGTCATCAGCTACAAAACATTATTTAAGTCTTTGGCTTGGTCCCGTACCAGCCATCTCCTACTGCAGTACTGCAATAAGTTCTGCCTAGTCCTCTCCAGTAAGGGGATTGGTAAGAAATAATCAACAATTAATGATCTTCACTTTCTTCCCATAGTCCAACATGGACAGACACCACTCAAGCATTTCCTAGCATTCTTTCTTACGTTTGTGACAACTCAGCTCTGCTACAGCTCTTCAGGCTAAATCTTTAAATAGTCAACACAGAAATACCAGTTCAAGCCACAGAAATGTCATTCTGGATCTTCCAATGAGTTTAAAGTTCATAACAACTAAAAAATAGCTTAGAACAGGAACAGCCAAGACACCGCACACCAGCCAATAAATAAATAAAATATGCAGTTGTAGAGAGTACAAGTGTTCTTGGAGGCACCGCCACTTACAGTAGCAAAAAAAAAAAACTACCCCAAATAAACAAACAACAACAGCCACCCTGCATAAGAAAAACCATGAGAAGCCTTTCAGATCCCAAAAAATCCTCAAGTTTGTACCAGCCACATCTTTAACTGACAGAATTTTATATTTTGATTTTAACATATCATCATGTATTATAATTTTATTTTAATATATTTTGAATAAATATAATTTTATATAATAACTTGATGAGTTAATGAAAAACATATAATAAAATAGTTCAAAGGGATTAGAAAAACGGACTTCCTAATAGAGTTCAAACATGCACATGGAATTCTGATCAGGCACAAAATGCAGTCACTCCGCAATTAAGGAGAACGAGCAAGATCAACTGCCAACAGGTTGAAAGGCTAATACACCATGTGCTGAAAACAAACATAACTTCAAGGTGCCTCAGTACATGGCCCAGGAAACAAACCAAACAGCAGGCGTACAACTGAGAACTGACAGCTCTCTTGCTCTATTTATAGGCTTGAAAGCTTGAATATTAAACATCAGAAGAGTCAAGCCTGCAATACGTCAAATAATCCTATTTTATGTTGTCTCAACCCTCATGGAAGTTGAATAGTCACAACCACCCTGAGAAAAGCTATTCAAGATTTTTAGAAAGGGACACTTCCAGGCATACAAACACAAGGCGTGATAAAAGTTGCTACAAGGACATACATTGACTTCTACTGTGTTTAGCTCATTAAGGTAACTATCTCTTACCCACCAGAGCCACACAGGAAGATCCTAATATGCTTCCTCCTATACCCTTTCCAAAAACTGCACTTATAAAAGCCGCAATGGGATGTTGTAAGATAAGCAAAGATTTATAAAGTGATGAATAAAAAATACAAAGCTCCGAAATATTTTCAGTTAATTCTTCTACTGCAGTCAGAAAACAGAAAGTCTGCAAACAGTCTCTGGAGTCTGGTCACCTAAGTTACCTTATATATACCACATTAACTATATATACATAAAGTTATAGATCAGCTATTTTATGTATTTCATAAAAGTATTTTTAAAAGCAGCAATCTGTTCTTCCTTACCTACTTCTAAATCATGACTTTGCGAATAAATCAATATCCAAAATAAAAAAATGCAACAGAAATCCCACCTAGACTGAAAGCAAGGATAGAAACCTGGCAGGGGTGGTATGATTCTGAACAGAAGTCTTCTGTTACAGGTCTGCACATGAGAACAAGGATCTGTAAAAGGAACCATGCAGGACAAAATTTTTTGTGCAGTTCCACATGTCTGGATCTTAAGATACGCGACAGGGTGAAAAAATGCTGATTTAATCATCTTAATTCAATGACGCTATCCACTTCAAGCAGCAAAGGCAGCAAAAACACTCCTCTACCAGCGTTTTTCACGCTGCTATGGAAAAACTTGAAAGACAGCAGAGTAACCCACATAAAACCAGACCTCTTTTCTGAACTGATTATCACAGTATTTTAATTAATCTGTGCCATGGAAATTAGAACTGAAACCCACTTCACATATACAATACAATTACAGGTGAATGAAAAATATTTTGTGTGCACCCAGCCTAGCAACTTCCCCAATGACCTTTACCAGTGATAAGCTGGAGGTAGAAACACTGTTCTCAAAGGAAGAGCTCCTATAAATGTGACAGCATTGCAATTCTCTCTGAAGTCTTATCTTTGAATTCCTTGTCTTTGAAATAAAGTAAAAAACTACAATTATTTCCACAGTCTTCACCATAAAAATAAAAGTGCCAAATAATACATGCACATGTGCTACACACAGTCTATCGTAATTTGTACGCGTAGCCTTCAGACATCTTCCAACTGAAAAAACAATAACCATACGGTAGTCTTTTAACCTGCATAGATTTTGCAAACAGTGGTAGAAAAAGATTCGATTTTCACTTTTCACTGATGTTCCACAAGTCCAGACTTCAAGCTCCAGACCCGTACTTCAAAGCCATTAGAGCACAGCTCTCTCTCCAGCTGCCACCTGCTCCATCCCAAAGCAGCGCGCACTGAGTGTCTCACCCTGCCTGGACAACAGGGGAGACTGCTCGAGTCCAGCACTCTTGGTTCCTTTTAGGTTCTCAAGGATTTGTGTAGCCAACTGAACGCACTATCTGAATGTGAGTAACTTCGGGGGCAGAAATGAATCACTCACGTAAAGGGATGGGAGGGAACCAAGAGCAAGCAGCAGCAAAGACATCTCCAGAAAACTTGGGAAAGCAATCCACAGGCTACACAAAAGGTACGCAAATGATTTAACGCATTCTTTCTGAAAAACGTTTGAGGCCCACTGGAACTTAGAAGAGCTCTCCTCTCAGTGATCTCATCACACGTACCCTACCTGTATTTTACATACATGTTTCACCCTATACTCTTATATGAAAGTTAGTAACTTGGTACATAAGGACTGTGAAGCAAAATCAGTATTACAGGCTAATCGGTGTGGTGGGTTGTGTGCCCTGCACTCTTACCTCAGTCTTTCCCATCCCCTCAATGTCCCATCAACTAAGGCGCATTGCACACAAATCCTTCAACATTTTCCCTAAAGACAAAATATAGTGGATGGGAAAAAGTATGCAGTATGACTCAGAGGTAGGTCTCATCTTAAATATGCCAGTTTTATAATTACACCTGTGCAAAACCCATCTATAAAAAAAATTTAAAATGTTCATAAGAATATACAATTAAAATAAGTGTCATTTCTCCCAGAAGAATGAACAAAATGCTTTAGAAAGTGATTTGTACTTACAGATGTTCATTCTCCCTTCTTCCCTGCATTTTGACATTCTATAAATCAAGGCATTTAATCTTGCAGAAACTAATAACTTCTCCTACTGCATTTTTAGAAATTGCTGTGCTCTGATATAAATAACGAGAAAAACAGGACTGACTTTTCTTTCTTTAAAGGGAAAACACAAGTAAGACTGTTTACAAATAAGCCTATTAATCATTTTTCTTTTTGCAGAATCTCCAGTAACCCTCAGCCATGTTACACTGGTGTGAAACTTTTTGGTATAAAACTTTCAATTTTTAAAAGGCATTTTTTTCATTATGTAGATTATTTGAAAAGCAAGTTTAAGTAACTTATATTTCCTGAATTTTTAACAATATGCACATGCCAAGAACCTTTTTTCCAAGAACTGAGCTCTTCTTTCCACGTAACAGATTGAGAGAAAAAGGGGCAATTATGTAGCTTTATTCTACAGAGAATACATCTGCAAGTGCAAAATGATGACAAAAAAGCTTTTCATTCTCGATGCATAAGAAAAGCCATCAGGCTTTCTGAAAGAGAGAAACATATTTCCTTTCGCAGCCTCGGAAACTGTAAAAATATCCTTTTTAAGAGTTGCCCTTCTCCAGCATCGGCAAGTTTTATCATTGCTTTCAACAGAATGGCAACCTAAGTTTAGGCAGATGAACAGCTTACACCCCTAAGCTTCTAATGTAAGTGAACTCTTCCACATTCAGCTCAAAACACAAAAATCAGGCATATGCACCAACTCTCCCCCAAAAGTGCAGCCAGCAGGACTAGGGAAGTGACTGTCCCCCTGTACTCAGCACTGGTGAGGCCACACCTTAAATACTGTGTTCAGTTTTGGGCCCCTCTCGCTACAAGACACTGAGGTGCTGGAGCGTGTCCAAAGAGGGCAACAAATCTGGTGAGGGGTCTCGAGCACAAGTCTTATGAGGAGCAGCTGAGGGAACTGGGGTTGTTCAGCCTGGAGAAAAGGAGGCTGAGGGGAGAGCTTCTCACTCTCTACAACTACCTGAAAGGAGGCTGTAGCGAGGTAGGGGTCGGTCTCCTCCCAACATGCAACAGGACGAGAGCAAATGGCCTCAGGTTGCACCAGGGGAGGTTTAGGATGGATATTAAGAAAAATTTCTTCATCATAAGGGTTGTTAAGCATGGGAACAGGCTGCCCAGAGAAGTGGTTGAGTCACCATCCCTGGAGGTATTTAAAAGACAGGCAGATGTAGTGCTGAGGGACATGGTTTAGTGGTAACTTGGCAGTGCTAGGTTAACCGTTGGACTTGATGCTCTTAAAGGTCCCTTCCAACCAAAAATGATTCTATGATTCTAAAAGCCAACATTCCCTCAGGTCTGACCTCTTCCTCTATAACCAGCCACCTTTTATCTTGGACAGCTAGTTTAACTATCAGGTAGGCTATTACGTCTGCCCCCTCACTGGAAGTCACAAACAGAAGAAAACTCAAAAAAGACAAAATCCAAATCATTAACGATATTCTCAATCTAAGATGAAAGGAAGGCATTCAACAGATGGTCAGAGTAACGTTTTACAACAAGATATAGATCTAATGCCTAGAAGCAGAAAATTAGCTGTCTTTAGAGACCAACACTGTAGCTTCTTAACACACACACACAAACCAACCACAAAACCAAAACCCCAAAGAAAAGGAGACTAATTCCAGATCTTTGTTCCTAAGCCCACAAAGTGAATTCTGAGATCATAATAAAAGGGCGTGGACCTTAACTTTTGTTCCACAAGAAGATACCTTTAGATGAAGAGTTAATAATCTTTGAGGTCACAGAGGCACTGACCACTGACACATACAAGAAGTTGCATCTTAAAGCACTTTTGTCTTTGCTGTCTTGCCCTTAGCTCCCAGGATGTAAAGGCAGATCTGCAGAAGGAATCAGGAGATGTTTTACAAACGTCACAGCACATCCAGTCAGACTTCGGAAGCCCACAGAAGACATCCAGAGCTGCTGTTCTGAACAGGATACAAACGCAGCGGAGAGGACCTGTCTGTTCACAAACTGCTCTCCTGATACACTTGCTTCTTTCCCTGAAATAGGAATCCATTTTGCAGGACACTGGCAAGCCAAACATAGCCTCTACAAAACACTTCCCACCAACACCTTAAAGAAAACCTAAACATGATACTTGACTGCTAACATATCAGATCTATGAAATAGGGATAAGGCACCTAACGCACTTGTAGCACTGTTCTCTGTGAGAATACCCTATCCTGCTACTAAGCCAGCTCAGAACAGCAAAGGTGTTCTAATACAGCCACAGTGCATGTGCTTTTTTGTATTAACTTTAAAATAAAGCACCAATACCTTCATTAGGTATCATTTATTAGATCTGCATAACAAGACTTGCTGTCTTTGCAGCTTCCACCTCATTGTGCTGAATGGCAACAGAAATAGGAGAGAGGGTAAAAAAAAAAAAGGCTGGTACACAAACAAAACCTGAGGAACCTCACTGTTGAGGCAGTTAAGTGTCGCCTGGTATCTCAACCACCAACTTCCTTTCATGCTCAGCAAAGACAAGCCACAGCTGTTCTTTTCACAGGAAGCCAGTCACCAGCTTACGCATTCCTCATGGTCTAAGCTGATACCTTGAGATCTGATCAACACATTGTTTAAGCTTTTATAGTTGCTAATACAGTTACTTGGAGCTGTGCTTAACATATAATATGTGATGTAGTAATTACAGGGTTACATGCCTCTGATCTCATATGAATGTGTTGAAGATAATGTTTTGTTTTGGCGGTTCAATTTGTTCTTTGTAAATGAAATCCTACAGCAGACAAGAGAACAGAAAAATACATCAGGAATTTGTTCCCAACTTCAAAAGCAGAGACTGAAAATAACAGATTAAAAAAAGATATTTGCTCTACTTAAATACGCAACATCCTCACAGAAAAACTGATGCAGCATGACCTAGATAAGTGAAGAGTGAGGTGGACCAAGAACTAGCTTAACTGCTGTGCTCAAAGGGCTGTGATCTGCAGCACAAAGTCCAGCTGGAAAACAGTCACTACTGGAGTAACTCAGACATTCATACCTTGTGCCAATACTGTTCAACATCTTCATTAATGGCCACATCATGGGGCAGAGCACACCCTCAGCAAATTTGCAAGCGATACAAAACTGGAAGGAGCCGTTGACACACCACAGAGTTGCACTGCCAGTGAGAGGAACCTTGAGAGGCTGCAGAAATGGGGCAGCAGAAGTCTCACAAAGTTAATACTGGGACGTGCAAAGCCCTGCACCTGGGAGGATTAACCTCGTGCACCAGCACAGGCTGAGGACCAACTGGCCAGACAGCAGCCCGACAAAGGATATTCACCTAGAGCAGGTTGCCCAGGACCACGTCCAGTCAGGTTTTACAACCTCTGTAGGCAACCTGTGCCAGTACTCAACCACCCTCACAGTAAGAAAGTCTTTTTTCTTACATTCAGACAGAATTTCATGTGTTTTAATTTGTGTCCACTGCCTCCTGTCTTGTCACTGATCACTGCCATGAAGAGTTTGGTTACATCTTCTTCATTCCCGTCCATCAGGTATTCATACATGTTGATGAGATCCCCTTGAGCCTCTTCTTCTCCAGGCTGATCAGTCCCAGCTCTCTCAGCCTTTCCTCATAGGAAAGATCACAGAATAGAATCATAGAACAGTTTGGGTTGGAAGGGACCTTGAAAGGTCACCTAGTCCAACCTCCCCCGCAATGAGCAGGGACATCTTCAACTACATCAGGTTGCTCAGAGCCCCGGCCAACCTGACCTTGAACGTTTCCAGGGATGGGGCATCTACGACCTCTGTGGGCAACATGTGCCAGTGCTTCACCACCCTCATTGTAATAAATTTCTTCCTTCTATCTAGTCTGAATCTACCCTCTTTCAGTTTAAAACCATTACCCCTTGTCCTATTGCAACAGGCCCTACTAGGTACTCCAGTCCTTTCACTGTCTTTGTCCGTGTGATGGACTCACTCCAGTAAGTCCATATCTTTCCTGTACTGGGAAGCCCAGAACTGGACACAATACCCGAGATGCAGCCTCAGCAGCGCTGAGTAGAGGAGAAGGATGACCTTCCTCAATGCACTGGCAACGCTCTTCCTAGTGCAAGCCAGGATATTGTTGGCCTTTTTTTGCCATGAAGGTGCTCTGCTGGCTCACAGTCAGCTTGCTGTCTGCCAGAGCTCCAAGGTCCTTCTCATCAAAGTTGCTTTCCACCTGGACAGCCCCCAGTATGCACCAGTGCTTGGTGTTATTCTTCCCCAGATGCAGTACTATTCTCAGAGGCATCCAGTGACAGAACAAGAGTTAAAGGGTACAAATTGAAATTAAAGAAATTCCTTTTAAACAACACTTTTTTTACTGCAAGAGTGGTTAAATACTGATACTGGCTGTCCAGAGAAATTGTGGATATACACAGAGTCTGATAGTCCTGGGCAACTGCTCTAGTCAACCCTATTTTGAGCAGCAGCATTGGACTAGCTCCCTTCCAGCCTCAACCACTGTACAGTTCTAAGATTCAGTCGATGTACAAGCAACTGTGAAAACATGATTTTCATTACATTCCATTACAGTAAGTGAAGTTGAAAAAGTCAGCCAACATTAAGACTGCCTGTTACACATAATTTTTTAGTATTTGGCAAAGATCCTGAAATTATAACTCCTTAGTTATTCAGTTTTGTGCATTTAATGTTAGGTATAAAATGTGACATGGATTCATTTTTCTTCTCCACACTATATAAAATGATAACCTTCTTCAGTAACTGCACAGAAGATATAGGTATCACCAATATTATTCCTTGAAATACTAGTCTTTACTACTACTCTATAAGCAATATTGTGGTGATAGTTATAATCTCTCTCTTTATAACAGTTACCAAATACCCAAAACATTTATAGTTAAGTTTTGATTTCCAACCCTCATACCAAACAGTCAGGGAAAATGACATTTTAGTTAAGTGAAAAACATAGTATTAAAACTCAGTTTCCAATTCAATTACAGAGATTTTAAAACATTAGAATGAAATACCACTACATAGTTTGAACCTACCTTTTTGCAATAATTTGACTTCTCCATTTTCTTTCTTTATTTCATTCATTATTTTGTGCTTCTTCTTCTCTTTTTGCTTCTTTTCCCTTTCTTTAATTTTGTCTTTGATTTGAGCTGAAATGCAAATATTTTACAATTAAGTAGGAACAGAAAACTAATTGTCGCGTGCACGTTTCATATTACTCTTATGTAAGCTCCATTAAGAGGATAAAAGGAGGAGTTACAAGGAAATCCCAGTACTTATTAAGCTAATATTTATCTGTTGCATAATCCAACATAAGCTTATTTAACTCAGACAAGTTTTGTTTCTATTATGTTGGAATTGTATGCAACAACTCAGCATGTTAACTGTATACAGTTAACAATTTTTGCTTACTCCTACTACCTTCTGCTCTTATTTTCCATCTGCCATGGGCTCTTACTTCTTGAAATTCAAATTACATGCATTAGATAAGAAATAGGGAAAAACAGTATGGTTTGTATATACCTGGGTGCGCATATACACTAGAAACGTCACATAACTATCTTCACGTAGTCTAAACTTAAAGGCTTTTGCAAGTAGCTTGGAATGAAGTCTTTATTTGTCAGCTGCAAAATCTTTTACATTAAGTTCACAGGCTACACTAATGCATTAATAGCAGTAAGATGTAGTTAACAGAAACACATGAAGTGTGCTATATTTGCACAGCACATATAACACACTGGTGCTTCCCTTGCTTACCTACAATCAGCAACGGCTTACCTCAGCAGTCTCATTATTCCTTTACTTTCTTGTCAAGTCATTACAGGTTTTTAAATAGTTGTCATACAAAAACAGAGCCTTTAAGCATGCTTTCTATGTGGAAAAATACTAGACCCAGAGGAATTCATAATTTCAAGGAGTAATCTTTTCAAGCCGAGTTTAAATTTACTTTTGAGGCCAGGCATTTAGGGAAGTCAGATTTTACCATGCCTAGATGCATGGCAGCCAGCACTTCATGCCTGGTTTCTTGGCCTGAAGCCAAGTACCTGCTCCAAGCTTTTACTGGGCTTTTTAACCTCCACAGGGAAAGAAGAAATCTGATTTCAAGCTTCTACATAATGTTATGCTTCAGAATGCATTCTCAATAATACAGTTGAGAGACAATCCTGGTGTTTTATTTACGCTACTTGCATTATAAACCCATAGTGGAAGCAAAGAGAAATCCAATTACTTTTCCTCAAGCATTCACATAAAATAGAAGAAGCCGGTATCTTCACTACTAAAGAAACCAAAAATATTCCTCAGAACCAAACCAAAGAAAGTCTTTAATTCTAGAAGGCAATATAGTGTCCCTTAACCAGAGTATTTATGAAGCATGTTAATACTTAATCCAAAAGCGCAAAGGGTTGACAGTAATCCACACGAATGCTGTAACCATGACCTCTACAGCATTCGTGTCTTTCCTTCTAGAAGTCTTCTACTAAGGCTACAGAACTTGAACCGTAGTTAGGATGAAGAATGTATTTGGGGAAGAGCCTAAGAAAAAAAAATCTAAAACGAAAAGAGATGGCAATTGATATATGTCTGTTGTCTGTCCACAGATCAAGATAAACAGTGGGAAGAGAACAGAAACTATGCTGGCACAGAAATAATAAGGAATAAGGTAGCTGTGTTTAAAACTGTCTGGAAGTCTTAGTTCCAAGCGATTGAAACAATCATGTCCAAAAACAGCCTTCTAACGGTGCAACGACAAGGGATGACAAAGCAGATTCATCTGTATAGCAGACTATGGAATCCAAACAAGTTTCCTAAGCAACATAAACCTGTACTTTCTAGGAACAGGTTAAACAGACATGGATCTTCCACTCCAGCCTGCTTCTCCCCCAAAAGAAACCCCCAAATCATTAATCCCCTGCAACTTAAAAGCATGAAGTAGGAAATAAATTATACAACAGAAGTTTAAGTAACACTGCAAGCAGACAGACACTCAGCGAGCAGGCAGGAACACCAGGCTTGATTTGTAGCCTGCATCGAATGTTCAATTTAGCCAGGATTATAATTATCATGGGAAAACCTAGATTTTATCTCAACATTTGCATAGTGTTAAGAGGCACACGACTTCTGCTATCACTTACAAATCAAAGAAAGATTGAAGAGCGTATACAAACGCTGAGCCTTGCTGAAAGAGAACGAGAGAAAGACTGAAAGAATCCTTTATTGCAGGCTTATGAATAGCATCACAGGCCAATGAGTCTTCCAGTTTTGTCAGAAGCAACACAAGTAAGGACAGAGAACAAGCTGAAACCTTTTAAAGAGCCTCTAGTTTATTTTCACATCTAGAAAGCAATTAGCGGAGTCAATGGTGAGACCTTCCAGACAGAAGAAACAGTGGAAGTGTCCTGTGACCTTCTCCAGCAACAGCCACGAGCAAATCATACCTGAAGCCATTGCAAATACAATGTAAATGCAGATAAGGAAGGTTTGAAATAAATTAAACTTAACTATTTCTTAACTTTTAGAAATCACAGTACTATAAGGAAACCAGCGTACAGCCTGAGGCAAGTAAAGAACAGTTGAGAATCCCAATTTAAATGTACAAATTCTCAAGTTTCCTCCCTCAAGGCCCACAGAATAGATAAAAAATAGACGGTAGAGTTCTCCTTAAAAAAGCATAAATTAATATTGAAATAAAGACAGAATATAAATTAATAAAAACCCTATGTCAAAATGAAACTCATCCCATGGATTAAACTTGGCCTTAATTCTCAGTTCAAATGTCTTCAGTTTATGCGTAAAAATAAGTATTTTCTAGTCTAGCTGGCAGAATTCAAAATTCTGCAGATTATTCTCCCCAGTGATAGATACTCCATTTCACAGCTTTTCAATGTGAGATAAAAATCAACTAAATTATATTTTTAAGATTGAATTTACCACAAAATCTACTGCAATTTAGCTATGCTGGCTCAGCAAACTCAGTATGTTTAGAAGCATCCAACAGTCATTATAATCAATAAACGTGATCAAAACATGCCTATGGCACGTATCTAACAAGGAAGGACAAGTGCAATTCTCCAAATACAGTCTCCATCTTAGCTGCTGTCCCACAAAGTCAATAGAGTTCAATATACACTGGAGCTCTTTAGGACTTTCCAAAATGCCACATACTAGTATCTCTCCGAGCGTCTTCTCTAATGTAAGGTATCAATCCCCTCCAGTCATACAAAATTTCAGTCCAAATCTCACTTTCTCGAAGAAGAAACATGAAAATTCTTCACAAAAATCCTGCTTTAAGATGAATGCCTCCAACATCAAGCAATTTACAATCTGCACATCACAAAATAAACAGTCGGTAACTCTGAGGCTGGCAAGGGAAAACAAGACAGAACTTGTTCTGCTGAACAAGTTAAGAAAGCTTGGAACGCTCTTGTATAGCTTTTTTGAAAGTTTACCAGTGGCAGCTACTACTGATCCAAAACATTAGGGCTCCACTTCATCTGTAGGGCAACAGCATCTCAAAGTAACCAAGAAAAGTAGTAAAAAGTAGAGAGATGTTTATACTAATCTTTTCACTTACACAGAATATTTTGCAATTAGCTTTCACCGATACTAGTAACAAATAAAAAAAAAAAAATTTTTAAAAAGCTTGAGCTGCAATAGGGAACAAAATGAAGTAAGTCCCCAGGGAAATAATGTCACCCAAATGGTCAGGACAAGAGAACATCAAGTACCAACAGCTATTAGCTCTGTATGTCGCAGCACTGCAACTGCTATTGGAATAGTTTCAGTTTTCACAACGACGAAAAACTGAAGATTCAGAAAAGCAATCAACAAATTTAAATTTCCTACACTAACGAGAAGACAATTTGAGTTTAAAGTAAGGTGAAGGGGTAATTTTACTCAAACAAGGAAGAGCAATTTTAATAAAAAGGTCTTCACTCTAAAAAATCCCCAACATAAATAGAGATAGCAGTGACTAGAAGCTAAAGCCTGACATCCCTAGTTCACAACTGATCATACTACAGTTCCTTTATTTTTTTGTAAACAAAGGCACAAGTTAGTCACAGGAACAACTCACCAAATAGTTGTGGTCCATTATTGGAACTTTTTCCACAAGGATGTGGGTATTCTGTTTTTGTGTGTGTTTGTTTGGTGGTGGGTTGTGAGGAGGGGTTGTTATAAAAAGAAAAAAAAAAAAAAAGAGTCCTACTTTAAACAAAAGGTTAATTAAAAACTAACAAAAAAAAAAGGAATAGGCACAGCCTATGTTCTGCAGGAAATCACAAAAACATTTATAATAACCCTTTCAAAATTCATCAACATCATATGATATTTTTAAGTGAAGCTACCCAAGCATATTTACATTTCAATAACTATTTTTCCATTTTAGCAGATATTAAAAAATACCATTCCAGCAATATAAACTTCAGATTTATTTAAGCCTAATTATTTGCTCTCTCCCTTTTAACAAAGTTGTTCTGGTACGTGATAATCAAAAGACAGTCAGGTACTAAGTATTAGGATTTGTCTAACATTTCATCTATTGGGGTTTTTTTTGCGGCTGATTTTTTTTTTTTAATTATTGGATCAAAACAGACACTAAATATTCCTATTATGTCTGTTTCACTTTGAAAAGGGAGAAAACACCAGATTTTAAAAGTTGGTATCCCAGTATTTACAGGGGAAGAAAAAGTCAATCATGATGCCATGAATCACATCTGAAGTGACAGAAAAGATATTTGATAGCCATATAAGGTACCAACAAAAAAATGCAATAAAACAAGACTCTCCAGGAAAATATCAGTTCCTCTACTACAGATTTAAATTAACACTTTTTGTGTTTTATCAGCACATCACTCACACCAAAATCCTTTATCTTAAAGTCATCCAAAACCCTAAGCAATGCACCAGGGTAAAAAAAAAAAAAAAACAAAACAACCAAAACACACAAAAATACCCCAAAACAACAAAAAACAACCCCACACAACTCCAAGCACAGCAGGAATCTGCTACGGAAGATCCCAGTAAGTTAGGCTCGCTCGTTAGCTTTCAAGCTCTACTGCCTGAAGAAAAAAGTCTCTACTATTATAGTTATTTTTTACTCTACTAAATAAGGCAATGCCACATGTAAACCTTTTAAAATAGAGTTCTATAGGAGTAAGTATCCCTGTTTGGAATAAATGCAACACTGAAGGAATTAAGAGATTTCTAGATGTCTCAATTCAAGTTCACAATGTTAAGCGTCACCACAAAAATCCATATTCTTTGGTTTTAATGTCATAGAAAAACAGGACACTCATGAATGAAACGCAGCAACAGCGGTGTATTAAAAAAGTAGTGCTATACCCAGACAGGAAGAATTACATTACGAAGAAGCATTCCACCTCACCTTCCTAAATGGCATCTGAAGAATGTTTTCACTTTAGAGTGAATCCACGTGATTAACTGAACTAATTCAGAATGATATGCATACTTCCTCCTCAAACCCAAAAGCTCCTGCTTTTTCTGGATGTCAGGTTAAATACATAAATAAAAGCAATGGAGTATTTGCATTTACAACTAAAGGCTACAGAAAAAGTTTTCTGTTTCCCAATTAGGTAGATATCTTCTCACAATGACTGAAGTGATTTCATAAATAGTAAATAAAAGAACCCAAATTCATAGACCACACCATTCAGATTTCAGAAATTTAACCAGATCTTGGCCTCTATTGCAAGCTTTCTAGAGACAAAAAGGTAAATCAAGCGCACAGAGAATGAGCCAAGTGGGAAGTGCGCTGTAGTGGATTATGTGCAATGTGGTCGCTGTCACACTGTGAAATTCGCACCTTGAAGCTGACGCGCGAGCATGAACAAGTTCATTTCAGCACTGAAAGAGCTTTAAAACCTTGCCAGATGCCAAAAGCTGCAGCTGCTTTGCATCAGGTTTCCAGATGGTAAGCCACATTAGTAGGCAGTCATAGATTATGTTCAAAGTATTCTTGCCTCTCTCCTCCCTTTGATTTAAGGGCTGTCACTGCACATCAGGCAAAATATTTACAAACTACCACTAACGGACGCCATCAATATGGTTAACACCAACAGTATTGTAACTGAAGGGAAGGGGGAAGAGGAGGGGAGTACAAGAACATCAGTCACCGTTCCTTCCATCAGCACTCTCCTCCCTTTAAACAAATACCCATAAAAATAAAACCTCAAGAAGCCATGCTTATCTTGTTATGCAGATACATGAAGTACATTTAACACCACTATGTTAACGGTTTTGACACCTGCACTTTTATTAAGTCATACAAGGTACACTGGAGAGCAGGCTTCCTGACCTAATGAACATGAAAAAACCCATACAGTATTTCTGACACCCCAAAACAAAAAAATTCATGACAGCTTTCTCATTCCAATGACCAGGAATATTTGGCTGACATCCCTGTTGGTAATTAAAGTTTAAAATCTCAGATATGACTAGAGAATTCCCCTAGAGAACATTTCCCCAAGCCCTCCAGTGAATGGGAAGGAAGACAGATCCCTTTCAGAATCAAAACACTTCGAAGAAATTTAAATCTAATCCTTGCAACTCCTCTAATCTTTGCACTTCTAAAGGAGGCCTTCTACATGCAGAACTGAATGAGCCAAGTTTAAACTGCAGCACTGGGGAGTTGCATCAGAAATCAGTAGTGGAGAACGTGACAGCTGCAAACAAGGCCTCTACAAGAGGTTTCAGATCTGATGTTTCAGACTACTGATCTTGTTTCAACTAAGAAAAATGATTTATTATTCTACAACCAGAATAAGCTTCTGCTGTGTAAACTACACTCAGAGATAGACTCTGGGGTACAGGCGGGGCTGTGTTTGCTCTCCAGCTTAGAAAACGAAAGATTTTGTTCTGTTTAGCAAAGCTTCATGGTTATTTCATAGAAACTAAAAGGGAACAGGGTCCCTCAGGAGAAAGATAAACTCTTCAAATTCATCTCAACATTCGATGCTTACATTAATGTCACTATCAGCTTGCAAAACTAAACTGCATATAAGTCTCCAACATCCAAAGAAATTTGAGAAGTCCCTCTTCTCCTGTATACCCCAGTTAAATCCCTGAACACTTTCTAGACATTGATGATTACAGTGGGGTATCTAAATAGAAATATATTAAAGAATTCAGAAGAGAGTGATCAAGAGGCCTCACAAGTATGAAAATGACTGCTGAACTTACGAGTTTGGAAGGGGTGAGGGGGAAGCGAGTCAAGCCACACAATAAAATAAAAAAAAGCAAAGGAAATAGGAGGAGGAAATGTTTAGCAGAAGAAAAAAGACTAACTAGCAAGATGTATGGTCCCAGCTCTAAAGAAGAAGAAAAGAAGCTCCAAAACTTTCTCCAATCTACTTCAGTAAGTCAGACTATGAAATCACCATCCCACCAGATGCAAACCAAACCTAACAAGCCTGAAAGGTGCAATTTCTTGAAAGCTTAAAACCCGTGTCTTGCAACCCAAAGCAACAGAGTTATCAGAAGAATCACTGGTAAATGCCCGCCTGAAACCAAATCTAAGCAGGAGGGGAAAAAAACCAAACACACACACACACAAAGACCAGAAGTAAAAAACAAGAGCTCCAATACCACATTCAGCTTTCTTGCTCATATGGGGAACCCTCATCTGAAAGTTAAAATACCTGTCTCGTTTTGTAACTGCTTGCGTGCTAAAGTAATCTTATCAGCAAGTGGATCATTGAAGAAAAAAAAAAATGCAGGGAAAGGGAAACTGTACACAGAAATGGCAAGAAAAACAGAAAAGATGGTTCATACATCTGGATCACACCTTACAGCAGGTAAGGTCCATCTATAGACCAAAATAAAAAACTTTGGGCAGGTCTCATCTGATGAAGTGGGGAGTGGCTGAGCTGAGCTTTGCACTGTTAAGAAAACAATTTCAACTATGAACTGCTAGAGCAGAGTATCCGTTAAATGACTAACTAAATCAGTATAGTCATAAACTGGAACAGCAATCACTTCCATCAGATTCACGCCATGTTTTATAACAAAAATAGTTACACAACTTTTAATTCCACTATCAGAATGTACTTGACAAGCGAAATTTAAGCTTATTTAAACAGCCTAAAACTCGTATCTGCAGGATGAATCATGCATATCGCAAAATGGTCTTCCAGGTTCTCTGCATGCTAGATCATCATCTCAAAAGGGTTCACTCAACTCCTTTCATTTAATGGATACACAAGCTGTAAGGCCTAGTTATGACTCTGCAAGTTAAAGGTCTTTTCAGTGAATTAAGAGACCAGAGAAATCGGTAAATGAAGACTTGTTCAAGGAAGAAAATACAAAAATTTTAGAGAGCTTTAAACACATCATCCATCTTGGCTATAACCTTAACATCTTCCTATCACTTCGGAAAGAAACATGGCTCAAAACCAGGCTCTCTTACCTAGTAAAAACACCATTGCAAGCAAAGGACAAACATCAGCTCCTAAAATCAGCTTTTTTGAATGGTAGGTGAAAAAACTTATCCCAGTTTCCTCCTCAGTGTCAGTATCCCTTATCATCATCACCACAGTAATTAAACTAGAATCAGGAAAATGCTACTGGTACTACTCAAAGTCCTACGATGACAGTTTTCCAAGTCTTCACATTCATTCACTCCGCATCACTGTGTGCCCTGATTCCCTGTATTATCTTGTCTACACCACAATCCCAGCAGTCCCATGAGACAAGTCTTGCCATTCTTCCCCTGATTCCCCTAGCTTTATTCCTCGTTTTCTCCAGTACTAAGGTCCATGCAGGCCCGCCCTCCTTCTCCCTCACCAGGGTAAAGCTTTTTCTCCGAGCGCCATAACTGTTATATGTAGCAGAGTACACACACAGCTCCCCGATTAGAAACATGACTCCTCCCAATCCAAAGACACTGGCATGCTTATCAGTACAAAGTTCAATTGGGAATTCCACTCCATCCCATGTACCCACATGCAATGCATCTCTACTTAGGCTGCAAAGACGAGGATGGAGTTTTTCCATCCTTCAGAGCCTCAAAATGATCAAGGAAGTCTCACCCATTCCATCTGCTTATCTTTCGATAATTTTGCCTCTTTTAGAGACTTATACACCTCTAGTCCCCTCATCTGCACAATCTGCTTTCTGCCAGATGCAACACTGGTATGTGTATCAGTTCTGAATGCTATGAGAGAAAAAACAATCAATACTGTCAATTCCACGTTACTGCTCATTTTTCATAGTACCAAAAGCAAAAAGGTTGCCCAACTGCAGACTTGGGGAAAAGGAAACTGCACTTGCCTGCATTAGCTTGTTTTTTAGAAAGTATTACCAGCTGCACATGTGACAGCTTCTATAAAGTCACCTCATTACACCTAAAGCGGCACATTTTATTCCTGCTTTCTCCCCCCTATATATTCTGTGTGTGCAAGCCTCTCGGTTTTTATTATACAAAATCCTCTAAATTTCCCCTGATTTCATATCTGTAGGCTGCCTAAATTTTTCACTCCTTCTATCCTACCCGCCCTCTAACCTTCCTTGCCTTTCCTACAGCAACCCACATAATATGTCTTTTTCCCTAAAACAAGATCAGAATCACCCCCTTCTTACAAAGCTTTTGCATGCCATTTCCTCCCTCTTTCATGTCAATACCTCAAATTCCATCATCCGCTGCTGCAACCAGAGTCCCTATGCTATCTTCTTCTAGTCTATGCCATAGTCCCAGCAATCCCAATGCAGAAATTATGCCTATTCCACCCTCCCACACTACTACATCATTCTTAGCTTTCCTCTGTACTTAGGATTCTGCATACCCCCTCCCATCATTCTTTTCTCCCTGCATCATACCGGCATTTCTCCTTCCTCTCTGAAAAGTAAATTATTCACAAGATTAACAGCACAAACCTGTTCTTTAATCTGCACTCAAATACAGAACCATTTTAAAAGGCTGGCTTCTCTCATTAGAAGACTTAGTGCATCCCTCGCTTTCTTACAGCCTTCTATGCAAAAATATACAGTCTAATGAATATAAAGTTTTTCATTTATATAGGAAAATACACCACAAAATTTTAGCTATACAAACCACTTCCTCTAAACAGAAAACTGGAGACCCAGATACCATACAGGCACCATTTGCCTTGGAAAATGTTATTTCTTGCCTGTACTTAGGCTTTCAAGAAATAAATGACAGGTAAAAAGACCTGTTCTGAGCAAACAACAACTAAAGAGTCAAATACTTGAGCCTGTCAGTATATTAGTTCTGAGAAAATATCCTTCCCAAATATAAGGTGCAGAACCTCCTCTTTAAAGATGTACCACTGCTTCCATGAGGGTCAATTAACAGTTATTCAGTTGACACCATCAGTGTCATCATTTCTTTTACCAATGTGAAAAAAAAACCAACCCACATTTCATCCTATTATTGAAATATTGTTCTCAGAGATTTATTAACATGATTACGTAACAGTGGTAAGACACTAGGATAATCTGAGTGAGCGTGGTTATTATTTCCATTTGTACACCAGCAACCAAGATCCCAGGAACAAGATGGTATGTGCAACACGCTCAAGGAATTAAAAAAAATTAAATCTTCAAGGTAAGTGAATCAGAGACTAAGATACTAGTGGAAATTAGCGGAAAATGTATTAAGGCAGGCAGACGACGTAATCAATAGGGAAAAAGGCATACTGATATTAATAATTGTTCTCTACAAGCTTGGCTCATCCTATAAGTACAGGTATAGGCCACCACCAAAGTAACCCAAGCCCACATAACAGCTAAAATTTCTCTTTCCTTTGAATGAAAGGAAGCTTGCTCAAACTAGGTAATACAGTGAATGTTTCAAGTTCTTCATATTTCAATGTAAATACAAATGCATTAACATCGGGTTTCAGGTCACTGAAGACTGGAAAAGCATACACTGGAAATAAAAGCATATATTCTTGTATTGTTTTCATATAGTCATGTATTGACTTTTACTTCCCAAGCACCTGCTGTTCACAGTCAGCAAGAATCTAACCGAGAATCTACCCTAATATCTTGTCTTACCTGGTACGGCCGTTTTTACCCAGCCCCACTAATAAACTAATGCAGCGCTCCTCCCTTTTTCCCCCCAAAGGCCTCGAGCATTTCTTGGAAGATTTTAGCCCAGTGATCTTCAGGAAATAAAGCAAACCTGAAGCAGCAACTAAATGAGATTTCAGAAATCTAAGTATCTAAGTTTTCAACTGCATGCTCTCTAGTACTCGATGATTAACCCTGTAAAAATTAATAGCCTAATAAACGAGATCATTCAGGATTTAATTTTAAAATTGCGGGGGGGGGGGGGTGTGTAACATGTGGTTTCTCCATTTTTGCACCGACAGCAATGACAGAAATTCAGTTTTGTTCACAGATCTCTAGTAAATTACTAGGCACCCTTATTTCCCTAATAGGTAAGAAAACCTAAGGCCTCTGGCAGCTTCTGGCTGACGCCATCGCTAATTCCACACCCCCTTTTTTTGACAGGATTGACGGCAGGCTGAGCCGCCGCTGCCTTCTCCGCAAACTCAGGCAAGGCCAGCGGTGCCCGGGCAGGGTCCGGCGGGCGGCCCCCAGGCCTGGCCACCCCCGGCTCGGCCGCGGGCAGGGCGGTGGGGACAGCCTGGTCGGGCCCCCGTGAAGGGGCACTGCCCAGGGGCGGGCGGCCATTCTAACGGCCCGACCCCAGCATCACGACCATTTCCTGCTCCCTCACGGCAGCTCCTGGCACCTCCACCTACAGCACCATGCCCACTCTGCCCAGCCCCGACCTGCTGCCCCTTCCAGAGCCCCCCCAACCCCGGCCTTCACCATCCCTCCTCCCGGCCCCTCGGCGCGCCATGCCCCGCGGGCCGCGCACAGCCACCGCGCCCGTCCCTCACCTTTCGGCAACAGCAGCTTCACCTCCCCGTTCTCCTCCCGGCCCGCCGCGCTCAGGCCCCCGCCGCCATCTCCCACCGCCGCGACCACCGGCAGGGTCCCGTGCTTCCTCCTCTCCTTGTCCCGCTTCTCCTTCGGCTTCTTCGGCTTGGTGCTCCCGCCGGCCGCCCCGCCGCTCCCGCAGCCTCCCGCCTCGGCGGCCAGAGCCAGGCGGTGCCGGTGGTGGCGGTGCTGGTGCTGCTGGTAGGAGGAGGAGGAGGAGGGGGAGGCGGACGACGGCAGCAAAACGGCGGGCGACAGCAGCTTCCGGGGCAGTTGAGAGGGGAAAGCGAAGCCCCCCGCGCCCCCGGAGGGGCCAGAAGGCAGCGCGGCGAAGCCCCACGCCGCGGGGCTGCCGAAACTCGGCACGACCGCGGGCAGCGGCAGCGCCTGCTTGCCGCTCCCGCCGTTGCCGCCACCACCGCCCCCTTCACCGTTGACGCGCTTAGTGCCCTTCAGGCTCCTCTCATCGGTTGCCTTCATCTTCTTGGCGGCTGGCTGGGACCCACGGGAAACCTTCGCGTCCGGGGCTGGCCTGGCGCCGAACGACTCCGTCTCGGGCGACGCCGCGCCACGAAGAGGACTCGGCGGCTCCGCCATTTTGGGCTCCTGCTTCTATTTACTCTCGGCTCGCCTCAACCGACAGAACCGGGAGGGGCGGGGCGGAGGGGCGCCCCCGCCTCGCCCAATGGGCAGGGGAGGCGCCGGAGAGACAGCGGGATCGGCCAATCACAAGGCGAAGAGGGGGCGGGTTCTGAGGGGATTGGGGCGGCGGGCTCGGCTGAGTGCGCAGTCGGAGAGCGGGGGCGAAGGGAGGGGGAGCTGCTGACGGGGACGGGGACGGGGACGGGGACGGGGACGGGGACGGGGACGGGGACGGGGACGGGGACGGGGACGGGGACGGGGACGGGCCCCAGCCGGTGGGGTGGGGAGCGCCCCTCACACTCCGCCGGGCGGGCAGCCGCCCCGAGCGATGGCGGGCGGGGCCGGGTCGGGTAGTGGCAGCCGGAGGGGGAGGCCCAGGCCTGAGGGGCCGCGTCCCGGGGAGCCGCTTTGTCGGGTTGCGGGTGGTCGGGATGTGGAGGGTCTTGGAGGCGCTAGCGAGCCGGGAGCTGGTTTTCTTTAATTCTGCAGGTTTTGGGCTTCCCCTCTGCCGCCTGGCGCTGCTCACTGCAGGGACGGCTGGGGGGAGCGCTGCAGCCGGTTCACTGAGAAAGGCTTTTGTTTAAAAATGAGGAAGGTTTGGAATAAGCGCCTTTCCCAGGAGGTTACGCTGGTGTGAGGGGATGCAGGTACTCTCCCGAGCAGAGGCTGCCGCCGGACTCGGGGTAAGACATCTGTCCTGGGGCTGGGGGCTTTGCTCTGGTGGGCGTCTGTGCACAAGGCTGAGGTCCCAGCGGCGTTTCTGGGTGAACCCGAGTTTTCCACACTCTTCCAGATCATCAGCAGAAGTCAGCTTAAGGCCTGGAAGCTCCCGTAGGCCTGATGGAAGGAAGGCAAGTGCTGCAAAGGTTTGCTGCTGTGGGAGATGCAGTCCCACTGGAATAGTCGGATGTCGGTCTTGTCAGCAAGATCACTGACACCCACTGCTTCAGTAATGAGATTGCACTGCTGCTCCCTCCAAAGCAAAAGGCAACATGGCGTGTAAGGTGGAGTTGATTGTCACAAATAGAAGCACCCCCCAGACATGCCTTTGGCATCTACCGTTGCCATAGCCACTGTTTAGGTGCAGACTGAAATTCTCCCAAGAGCTAAAGTAAGCAGGAAGCGGTCATGGAAATAAACAGAAGGTGAGCCCTTGTTTCCTGGAGTGTTTGCATTGCCAGCCTCCTGCTTTGGTCAGTCATACCTGCAGGTCTCCTTGTGGCAGTGGAAAGAGCAAGGTTGCTATCGCATTAAACTTTACCTGGCAGACTGCTGCCAAATCAGATTGCTCTGTGAAGTTTTGTATATGATGCGTATACAAAACAAGGTTTTGAGATTAGATTTTTTCACTTCACAGACTATTTTCATTTGGGCCACAACCAATCATCCTCACAATCAGCTTGCTCCTAGCATTCTGGCCGTCTCCTCCTTTGTTTCATTTTTTTAAAATGGTAAAACCAGGCTGACTTCAGTTCAGTGTTCGTCTCAACAGCAGTGAAGAATAAATTTTTCTACATCCATCCAACTCTGCTTAAAGGATTTTTCTTCAGATGATTCAAGTTTCACTGCTGTGAAAGTGTATCCTCAAATTGTATTTCATGAGGGGGAAAATGGTATCTGCATCGAAGCACAAGAAGAACGTTTTACAGCACATATTCAAGCAGTAGTCAACTGACATCCAACCCCAGACTGAAATCCAGGTACAAATCTACCTGTAGGCTGGTATAACTAGACTAGGCCTGTGAGTACGAAGGTCGTCTTCAGCTACCTCAGAAATTTATTGCATGTATCAGTAGGTGAGAAAAACCTATGCATTTTAATACCTCTAGAATGAGAAATTTTATGCACCTCATGGCACTGTCTCAACCTTGCAGGCTTTACAACCCAGTTCATCTTACTTCTATGCTGGTAGTGATACCCAGTCAGCAGTATATTAAGTTGATTCAATAAACTTCAGGTAAGCCACAACTGGATAGATGACACTCTCGCTTTTGGGGGCTTTGAAAAACAGAAGAACAGTGTTTCCCAAGGGTTTTGATCTTTAACTAAAGTAAATGCTAGGTTGTGCTTTCGGTCCAAGAAACTTGACCACAACCTCTGTGAAATGCCAGAGTACATCACTTTTCTCCATGCAGCAGGATTTATTAGGCTAATTAGGCTAGATAGCTATTTAAATAGCTGAGTATCTTCAAATGTGCACTTACCTTAATGTAGTTAGTAATTAAGACAAATCTTCATTTCTGAACTTCTTATTGGACATGCTGGGTGTTTAAAAAAAATGCATTGAATCATAATGCAACATATTAATGTGAAAATAGATAAGAAGATAAAACTGGTGGGAAGGGGACTCATAGCCCAAAACTAGATGTAAAAACTGACATCTAAACTAACAAATGTGCAGCAAACTTTAACACAGCTGACAATATGCCACTAAACTTCAGTCACGCTATTGTTTCCTTTGCATTTTGAAGTAGTATATGGTGCTTGTAAGCACAAGCCAAGTTTTTATTAGTGAATTCATTAGAAAATTCAAGCAGAGCAAGATGACAGAGCACCTATTAGGTGTAATTGTTGCTTGCTGGAAAGCAGCGTGACTAATGTTTGCAGGTTTTTTACTGCTATCTCCCACCCATTTGTCAGCAAGGAAAATTATAGGGCGCTTGAAATTCAGAAGTCAGCTCTGTGTTTCAGATCCCACAATCCTGCTGCTGTGTGGCGGCCAGCCTGGCGGGCACGCTGGAGGAAGAGGTGTTATCCCTGTCACTTGTTTTGTCACCGATGACATGGATGCATTAAAGTGCTACAGGCATTCCGAAATACTTAGATTTCAGTGCATCTTCCTTTCTACTTCTTTTTACTTTAATTAAACTCCTGGATGCCAGCACATATACCACAGACAGACGCTTGTGAGCAAGACAGAGACAAAATGAGAAACACCAAAAATGCTTCAGAATAAAAACTTTTTGAAAAAAAAATTTTGAAGAAACTATTTACCCCTTTTTGAAAAAAAAATCCTTTGTGGAGATCGGTCCTTGGTGGAGTGACAGCAGCACGGTATGGAATCCATAAACATGGAGATGAGAAAGACTTACCTGTTTTAGTAGCAGACTTTAAACTGATTATGGAAATTATATCGATGTGCTTTTCTCTATAATTTTATAAGCACTTAGGGAAATCTGTGAAGATTTTCTAGACCATGAGAATCCGAAAGAGGCAAAACCAGTAAAAATGCGGGGCACACAGCAGTCCAGTATCCAACACACATTAAGGGTAATCTTACCAAAACCTCTTATTACAAACATGTTGTCATTTTGATTAGAATAATTATGAAATGCTGATATAATTGGTTATTGATCAAAGAAATTGTTTAAATACCTACCTTGTTCCAGTAACTAAAGGAGCTAAACAAGTTGATGTATATGCTCACCTAAACTTTGTCAAATTTCAGACATCCCCTATAAAATCAAAAGCTATGTGTAAGTGCTGTACACAGATTTAGTTACATTGTTTTGGCTTTTTACTCGTAGCTGCCTTCCAGAGTGATGCTCCGGAACATTACTCAGGTCTCAAAATGGAAATACAATTTTCAGGACTGTTATTTAATCTCTTTATAGTTTCAACAGTTTGCTCCCCATGTGCTTACTTCCTTGGTTTGGCATCTGTTCAGTTCCTAATTCAAGCATGGAAATAAATGTGCCAAGAGTAAATTGAAAACATTTGATAACACTTAGACATCTTTATGCTGGTTTTTGTCTGCAAATTAGCTAAATGTAATTTTTGCTGCTATTCATTTTTTGTCTTACTATTCATTAAAAATAAATTTATTCACTTTTGGAAATGGAGGTGAAAACTAGCCTTATGTGCACAGAATGTGCTTACAAAGGTAGTTTCACCATGTAAAAGTGTGATTTATTTTAGAAAAGCCTCATTTTCCATAGTCAGCGTTTTCAGAACAACCAGTGGCATATCCAAATTCTTCTGTAATTACCACTCAAACAATTGAACTAAATGAGACAGTTGGGACTAACTTGGTTCGTAACCGGGAGCTGCTGACAGTGTGACAAGCCTTGCTGCAGGGAGGGGAAGAATTTCCACCCTGCCTTGTCCTTCGCAAGTGTCCCCACGCCTAAGCAACGTGAATGTGCAGCCCAGCATCTTCAATTAAACAGGTGACAAAGCAAGGTTTATGATAAAAAGCATTTTTTTTTTTTCCCACAGAAGCAGCTGATGTCTCTTTTCTGATCGCTGCGGGGTCAGTGGATTAGACGTTTGGAAGAGGGGCAGAGCAGACAGTGAGTGACAGTAATGTTTTTTATTACACCGTTCATCTGCCAACACGCTGTAGAATCCATAAAAGCCACAAAAATGAGCTTAGACTTCAGAGAGGACCTACAATACTTGTTTCTTCTTTAATGTCTTTTTTTCAAATAGCTACATCTTACTGTTTTCACAGCTCTTCAATCTTTTTTCTCTTGGTTGTGTTTAACGTGAAATGCCTTAGCTCCTATATTTCTTTTTTTAAGTGTAATAACAATCACAGCAATGGAGCAAACTTGGAAAGTATCGATATACACAATTTCAAATGATATCTTCTTGCAGTTGAAAAGATAATTTGCTTTGCTGTTGTCTTCATAGCATCCAAAAAAATAGACTATTTGAAAAGTCCTTAGGATTTTTCAATACAAAAGGGAACACAGCACAGGAAAGACATGGACCTGTTGGAGCAGGTCCAGAGAGGGACACAAAAGTAATCAGAGGGCTGGAGCACCTCTCCTGTGAGGACAGGCTGAGAGAGCTGGGATTTTTCAGCCTGGAGAAGAGAAGGCTCAGAGGGATTTTATCAATGTGTGTAAATACCTGCAGGGAATGTACAAAGAGGACAGAGCCAGGCTCTTTCCAGTGGTGCCCAGTGACAGGACCAGAGGCGATGGGCACAAACTGAAGCACAGGATGTACCCTCTGAACATCACAGAATCATAGAATCATACACTTTCTTATTGTGAGGGTGACTGACCAGCGGCACAGCTTGCCCAGAGAGGTTGTGGAGTCCCCACGCTTGGAGATATTCAAAAACCATCTGGACATGGGCCTGGGCGACTCAGTCTAGGTGGCCCTGCTTGAGCAGAGGGGTTGAACAAGGCAGCCTCCAGAGGTCCCTTCCCAGCTATTTTGTGATTCTGTGACATATACATAGGTAGAGCTTGTTGGGCAAAAGGGTAATAATCTCTCTGAAAGATGAGAAGTACAGCAATTTGAATTTTTCCAAAATGCATTGTCCATTCTGAGGAAGTATTTGGAAAATAATTCACGTCAAATTCAAAATGAGAACCTTTGCAGCAGCTGAGGTCACAGGGTTACACACAACCTCAAGCATTTTCATGCACAGGGTCGTGAACAGAGCGCTAAAAGTGGATCCAACTGCTGTCAGGTTATAAACAATTCCCAACAAATCTGTTTAAATGACAGCGTGATCAAGGCAAACTGCAGCTTCATCTTATTTGGCCTCTGATGGTGTCAAGTAAAAGCAAATGACATCTGAAAGGCTTTATCATGAAGCTTGGGAAGATCTTTTCATTTCATATGGTCAGTATACCCCAAGGAGAATAAAGCACAATCCAGCAGCTGTCAGCAAGTGAAAGGAGACTGAAGTTTCATAGTAAAGATGTTTAGACCATAAGAAACTTTGTCTTGTTGAGTTACAAAGATTTTACAGAGAAACCCAGAATTCTGGCATAAAGATGCCATCTTTATCACCCAAATCCAGAACTTTGTGGGGAGAAGGTCTTGCTGTTGGCTTCCGCTCACTCGTAAAATCTTTGAACTCTTTTCTAGGGCTGAATTGAAACCATCAGGCTTTCCCAGTTCAGTATGTTAATGCTTTGTCTAGGGCTTTTGCTGCTGTTGCTCTTCTTGAGAAAAGAGCTACAGGCAGTTTTATCTAAATAAATCAAGGCACTTTCTCTTTTTTTTTTTACATTCCAACTGTTGTGATAATTTTTTCCCATATGCAGAAGCACTACCCAGTATGTCCAGCACCAGATGTGTGCTAAAATATGCCAATAGACATCTTGAATATTTTGTCTAATCGAGACTGTAGCACACACTTGCTCATGTATATCTTTGAAAGTGACAAAAGGGTGTTATATAGTCTAAAATCATAAAAATCCACTTGCAATGTCAAATCTGTACAGTGATTTCTGGACATCCCTGAGCTGAATGCGAGAAAATCCATTGCTCTCCACTGCAGATTTTAGAAAAGTTAAAGTCGCTTGAACAAAGTACTGTTTCAGGGGATGACAACCGGTGATTAATTTTCAGGTTATGTGGACAACTCAGAGTGAACCAGCTGAACAGACAGGAGAGGACAGCTGCTGTCGAGGACAGGTAGCACCAAGGGACACAGTGGCAATATGGCAAGTTTCACAATTGTAATCTGAAGGCCACAGAGCGAGCGACTGGAGTACAAATATCCTGAGAGATCTGTCTTTGTCCAAGCTAAATCCCAGATTCTTTTCACCCGTGCAGTCCAGGGGAAGAATCCCTTAGTAAGTATTGGTAACCCCTAGTACGTGATGGGAACAAGAAAAGCTAAAAGTCTAGTGGAAGTACTGTCAAAGTCCCCTCTAAATACAGGTTGAGAAGAAAATTGGCAGCTATCAACACTGTTGAGGTAATATTTTGAGCTGCGCATAAAGTTTGTTGGAAGACCAAATAAGAGAGTTTCAAATCTGTTGGATCAGAACGAATAAAACCCATTGATGTTAAGAGCAAGGACAAAGAAACTAGAGGCAAACCCACTGTCCTGTCTCCTGGTGCTGGGATGTGGTATCCGTGCTCAGGTAGGTATGCAACTCCTACGAGCCCAGCATTTCCCTCACTTCTCAGTTTCAGAGAGCCTCTAACCTTCCTCCCCCATCCCCAGCATGATCACAAATGCAGTAGCAGCCCAAGCTGGACCCAGGGAAGATGTTGATTTGGAGCTAGATGTTCTCCAGCTCAGAAGATTCCTCCAGGGCTGGAGTGCCTTGAGGGTATTTTCCCCTAGAGAAAAGACAGTAACTACTCACATGAGAATTTTGCCTAAACAGGCATCACAACCAAAACTCTGCTTTTTAACATCCTTTCAGGAAGAAAAATGAAAGAAAAAAAAAAGGAGCGTTTTAGTTGCAGATTTGCTGCTGTTAATAAAGTTTTAGAACAGCCTACACTTCCAAAGCGACAATCGACACCAGGGAATGCTGCTTTGCAAAAGGAAAAACTTAAAAGTAACTGTTTCAAATTAGTCAACTCTTAATGGCAATACAAAGGAAAAGCCCATTATGGAAAGAAAAACTATAGACTTTCCCAAGCTAAACTTTAAAAGAATACTTATTCCTTAACAAACAATACCCCTTTTGTTGCCAGGGTTCACATCGATGGCCAAAGAGGATGGAATCACAGACCTGGAGCTCCGTCTCAACGGCAGGGACGCAGAGGACCCACACTGGGAGTTGTTCTGCCTCTACAAGGGGCTGCAGGTAAGGAATGAGAAGACAAATTCAGGCAAATTCACATGCATCAAGAAGGGAATAAAGGAAACCTGCTTTCTTCCATCTATTTCTAGCCCTTTTTGCAATGGAAGGAGTGAGGTATTTCTCATTAGTTTCTTTCAAAAACTGAAATCAGATGGATTTCTTGGTGGTTTTTGTCCCCCTGTCCCTAGACAATTAAAACCTATGCTGTTTCAGAGACAGTTCTTAGGAGCACATTTACTTCTAGGAAACTCAGATCTTGTGTCTTAAAGACTGGCACTTATTTGTAGAATAGCAGATTATATATATGTGTGTGTGTGTGTGTATAAATAAATGGCTACTTATAAGTAGCAGATAATCTGTCACTCCTCACCTCAGCTTCTCACTCATACAAACAAAAAAACATCTACATGGAAAAATCCACAATAAACAGCTTTCTGTCTATTCACAAATTTTATTCTACATTAGAGGCAGCAGCTCTACAGAGCAGTGGCATCGATGATCCTGGGAAACAATTAATTCAAGGCAAACTGCTGCATGTAAAAACACATTTGCCATAATGTGCTTGGATTTTATCAGATGTATCAACATAACTAGAAGATAATTGTACCTGAAGTTTCTAGACCATGGCATTAGGAAAGCTTCTCACAGAGACTGCAGGCTGGGTTTAAGCAGAAGACACTGTACGTACTTCTTATTAGAACATATTTACATTAAATAAGGTCACCGAAAAATGTTTAAATATATGTACCGGATGGCAGTTAAGGGCTTTGGGATCCATTGTGATGGAATGAATAACATTAAAGCAAATCTAACACATCACTATCAGCCTTGGATCACTGTCTTGAACGCGGGAGATAACCTGTCTCCTACCAGCCCGTTTACATAAAATCGCAGTTGTACCGTATGTTGTTACTTGCGCAGTCTTGCCCTGGCTTAGAGGCAGGAATGCTGCATGTACGTGATGGGTAGCCCCGAATTGCAGTAAATGTGTAGAAAGGATTTGTCATCTCACCACCACAGACTTTGGCCCAGAGGCTGCTCTGAGTGAGTTCCCTCGTGCTGGTCGCTTCCGACGCTCAGAGGAGGAGAAACAGATGGAAAAATCCTTCACACAAACTGGATCTTAATCGCTGAAAGAAGAGACGTTGAAAAATGCTGGCTTGATACATCTACATAAATACCATTGAGATAAAGATTGATTCCAGTCAGCCTTCTGAATCGTGTCACTGAAGTGTGCAGCAAGTTTGCAAGAAGTTCCATACCATGGTGTTCTCTCCAGCATCACTAAACTTGTGTTCATTTGCTGTCTGAGGACACAGAAGGGGAAGGAGCTGCTCAGCAACACTTTTCGGAACTGTTAGTTGTCCCACTAGTCATAAAGTATACTAAAGGTTGATTTACATTAACAAAATAATTACTTGTATTGCATCCTCCTTATCAGTGGATTACATATCAGCAGACGTTTAGATAAATATGTATTCACTACATGGCAACGGTATCATAAAGTGCCACTGTTCAGGTGTCACTTTGAGGTCTCAAAATCTACATGTGACAACAGATTGCTTTATAAACTCGTCATTTCTAATTTCTCCACCTTTCCCACCTACCCCAGGACATTTCAGGGATCAGTTTATCCTTATTAGGTCCCACCACCAATTTTTCTTTCACCCTGGGGAGTAGTCTTTCCCAGGGCCTGGCCAGGCTGGTACACAATTGCATGTTTTGGAGAAACTCAAACCCCACCAATTTGTTTAATAGAAACGTCTTCCTTGTGCTGCATTCCTGTTACCCAGCCACACCTCTTCTGCCCTTCTGAGGATCTTACAAAACTGGGAACCTGCTTAACAAGTTCACTTCTTATTACCCACAGGCAAAGACAGTTTCCTCCTTGTACTCGCTGCAGTTCAGCTCTTCCCACCTCTCTCCTCCTGAGCTACGTCCTCATTCCTCCCGACTCCACCACACTCCTTTCTTACCACACACCAAGCGGAGACCATGGTATTTTATGAACATGTTTTGGATCAGGTTGTCTATCCAGGCAATTTGCTTCACCTTTGAAGTGCTCACAAATTACTCCCCACAGATCTCGTGACCTGAGTTATGAGTCATTTTTTTAATTGACTTTTATAAAAACCAATGTACAAGTGCTTTTTCAGAAAAGCCTGATGGTACGGACTGTTCCCATCAGTGGGAAATGTAACCCTAGATTCCTTCCTGGAGTTCACGGTGATAGCTGTTTTAGTTTTTAATTGTGTCTAATGAAATACATATCAGAAGCTACATTACAACTTTTTAACAAAATTGCCAGCCTTTCACTGGTGCTTTCAGCTGTGTTGAGATATGAGTAGCGTGTGGGATTAGACTGTACCAGACCCAACCTTCTTGCACTGGCAGCAAGGCAATTGTGTTCAGTGCATGCCAGAGTGAAATCCTAAAGAGACACATGTACTGGGCAGCGCTGATAAAATGTCTAAGTGATATTACAGCTTATGCAGTGAATGATGAAACTATTTTGGAGATGCCACAAGTAAAAGGAGAGCGGCTACAGCCAATGGACAACAGAGAGCTTGCGTGTTTCAAGGTAAGATTTGTGTCTGCTTCCTGACAACTTCTCCAGGCTTACCTGAGCAACGAATACACCACTTCAAAAAAAGTGAAAACAGCAAGGGAGCTAATAAAAATTTAAACAAATGTAGCAAAAGATTTAAAAATACTAAGATTCATGGACCTGACTTATTTTTGTCCTTTTGACATTAGGCCAGAATGCAGCAGGTGGAGTTTATACGGGGGTGGAACCACACACCAGACATCTTCTGGTGAAGGGTGAGCAGAGTTGGTAAGCAGAAAAGCTCAGCATGTTCTTTGATATTCCATGTTTTAACAATGGGATCCTCTTTGAACCAAGTCCAGCTCTCCATTTGACTTGACAGCCAAGCTCTCCGTGGGATTTTGGCCCTGTCTACCCAAAAGATCAATTTTCTTACGTGCCTGTGATCTTTTCCACTAAGGACTGCAACTCTGTGCATCAACGTGGGAACTGTAGATGGGGGAGACAACTTCCACTTCACTAGCTGAGATCGGTGGAGCTCAGCCGCGCTGCCAAAGACAGAGCTAACCACCCTCCTTACGAGCGCCCCAGAACTGCAAACATTTACCCGCATGCTTAACTCAGCGGATGAATGGCCTCGTTGAGCTTGCTATGGCTGTTTATGTGCAGAAGTTACTCACGTAACTGTTTGCAGGACGTAAGCCAAAATGCAAAACTTAGTTTCTTGCCTTGGCTTCACCACAGTAAGCTCTTCATACAGACACGCTGTATTTTCAGAGGCCAGAGTCAAGTGGTTAAAGAAATCAACTGTTACAGCAACAACGACTTAGATCAAAACAGAAGCTGTTTTCAGGTAAGTCTCTTCAAGGAAAGACCATTTACCTCAGAAGTTCAGTCTGAGATTTGAGCACAAACAAGGTTTTATTTACTCACTGTTTTAAAACTGTGAATACTAAGCTTTTGCCACGTACAGCCTTAGAGGTGATGAAGTTCAGCATTTGGGACAGATCTTGAAGGTGATGGGGGATACCACGGTATGGCAGCAGAGAAAATGGTATTTTCTAGCTCTAGTTGGTGGCCCAGCACTCAACAAACCCGTGTTTTGATTAAGTACGTGCACTGAAATGGTCAAGAAAAGTCATGTCAGAGAGAGCCTGGCTATTACTGGATGTTACGAAGACTGTCACTAACCACTTTGCAGACTTTCTAGCTATCTTAACAGGCTTGAAATATGCTGAGGGTTCCAGGAGGCCAGTCGGCACATTGCACTGGCTTGCCCCAGCCATACTGTGTCCTAATTTAACCTATTCTTTGCATTTAGCCCTGCTTTTTAGTCCACGCAGCATAACCTCCCATGGAAGCTGCTTCAACTCCTCAGGTAACATTTGAAGAGCATTTTGAGATTGCATGAAATGCCCTTCTTTGGTGAAGGTCTGCGGTAAATGCAACTTGTTTATACTGCTGAGATGTTACTACTCCCTCAAGCATTGAGAAAATGCAGCAGTAGCTGCATGCAATTGTATACGCTTCCGTATTTGCTCAGTTACATGAAGCCTGTGTTGTCCAGAGTCCATAATTCCTTGTTCCTCCTCAAACACCCCTTTTCAAGGTGATTTTCATTTCTGTTTTTTTCTCTAGTCCAACCGTCTCTTGCTTGGTTTTCTCTCTGGTTGCAGCATGCCAGGGTTATGCCGCAGGCAAGAACTTTACAGTGAGGAGCTGCCAGTGCTGCAGGCAAATCCCAGTTGAGTCGGAAGGCGGCAGCTGGGACTGGCCATTGCCCAAAGCTGTGCTGACCTGGCTGGCTACCAGGGCTCCGCCTGCGCCCGGCGCACGCTCACGGACGTTCATGTCACCCAGCTGTATTGGAGCATTCACTACCAAGTCACACCTATGGCAGCAGCGGCAACAGTAAATGCCCAAGTAACAGAGTTTAAGCATGGCCTCTTTGGCACCGCTTTTTGTGCTTGGAGGTAAAAAGATGCTCAGAAAGCAAGAAAAGGCTTGGAATCAAAAGAAGCAGCATTCCCTGGAACCTGCAGCTGGGTGAGGCTACTTCTGCAGTCTGGCACAAGGGACACGGCAGAGCAGCCTATTAAAATGCAGCTGCAGTTGCATCGGGCGCACTAGTGATTTCACGGTACGTACAGACACGTACTGATCTCACATTCAATGTCAAGCACAGCTTTTAAGGCCTTCAGACTGAATTACAACTCTGGAACCCTGACAGTGCTCACCACCTGACTTTGAGAACAGCCATGCTCTTGTTTCCAGCCTGTACCTACTGAGAACCCTATAATGAAGGGAATTTACTTCTATACAGCTTATTAGAAAGTTTCAGCTTATGCCATCAGCCCTCAGACAGTAAATCTCGTCTTTAAGCCTGTATACAATCAATGTCGTGTCATGTTTATCCACTCCGATTCACGTTAGCCTTCGTTTCAGTCCGAGCCAACTTGGCTAATGCTGCTCCCCAGCTGTGTATGCATCAAGGTAACAGCTGCAATGAATATGTGTACAAAATTGCACATTGTTTGCATGTTTTTGACAGCAAAGATTATGATAAACCTTTGAGAAAGAGTGAGCCGAAGCTTCCATAGACGTATCTTAATGGTGACATCGCAGACGAGGCTCAGAGGTGTTTTGTTGTTCAGCTGAGAGTGGGGGTGCAGCGGCTTTGAGTGAGAGGATTTTTCTTTATCGAGGTTTGGGAGACTTTCGCTGCAGGACTGTACAGGTGCCGCATAGTTCATCCTTAAAGAAAAGGTAGTAAACTGTCTTAACCCTTCACACGCACAGCTTGAAGGGATAACACAGAAAATGAGCTTTGCACAGAAACAAGGACAGGTGAGGGGTCCTCCTGGAGAAGCTGAAATGCCTCTGATTCAGCACCGCAAATTCTCCTCTACTGCCCTCCAGTAACTAAAGGGAATCTGTAAGTGCACTGTTTTCTCCCACTGATTTACCTCTTTCACATCTCACCTTTCTGCCATCAAATCCATGCATTTTTTGGTCTTTTCTCCTCGGGTTGTTCTGCTTGCCCTCAATTCCATCCTAACCTTAATCTCCATCTTGCTGTTGTCTTTTGCTCTTTCCCTTAAGGCTCTTCTTTTCCCTCCCAGGGCACTCTCTGGTGTCTGTGTGGAAGCGTGTGTGGGGCTGAATGTGGTGCTTGAGCTTTTTGCCTCCCAAAACATTTAGCATTTGTTTTAATTTTCACCTCCATGCTCACTTCTTGTGTTCATCTCCTGAAATTTCTTTCTGGGCTATGTCCAATCTGGCTTCTCTCTCAAACCATTTTCCAAAGGCTTTTTGATTTCAGACACATCAAATGCAGGATCCTTTTCCTCCTCACACTGTCCTGAAAACTCTTCTTCCTGTGGCTCATGCTTTTCCTGACTTCTTTCCCATCTTTTTAACCCTTTCAGTGTCCTCCAGGAGGCTCCTCCCCCAAGTCTTTTAGCAGCGTGGGCACTCTGAGTAGCCCCCAACAAACCCTAATATCACATAGGTGTGCTCTTATAATCCAGATTTGCCTCCTGCACAAAAAAAGCTGTTACACAATTTCTTCTCTCGTTTTGTAGACACCTAGCCATCAGCTGAAGCTCCTTTTGGCTTAATCAGACCTTTGCTCCTCTGTTTTCCTTCTTCTACCCACTTTTCTCATCATTGTGCCTGCTGCCACCATCCCAGCTGTCACTGATGCCTATTCCCTTCCACCTGGACTTCTCTCCAGGTGCTCTCATTTAGACTGGTCCGAACATGTAAGAACTTATCTTCCCTGAGTTCTTGTCCATCTCACATCTCATTTCACCTTCACAAATAAAATGTCTTGCTTATACCTGTGAGAGAACAGCTGCCCTCCAGACTTTTGCTAAGTGCATCATTTATACTCCTGTTACCTCTAGCTCTGCTGTTTTCTGCCACACTTAACACAACTACTTGTTTTCAGCTTTGGTGTCCTCCACACCCTTACTTTTGCCTTTGTGCAGTCCCAAGAGATCAGCTTTTGCTTCACTGACCCATCACGCCAGCCTTCACGGTCCTCTCTGAGTTTTAAGGCCAACTTTATTATTTCTTCCATGTTGTCCCTCAAGTCTGCAAGTTTCCTTCAAACCTTCCAAAGCGACTTCACTCGTAAGAATTATCCTCGACTGAGATAATAACACAATCTTGTTTAGATTGCATGTGTCATTTTTGTTTCCTATGACAGAGTGCAATTGCAGGTTCCTTGCACTGTCCGTGACTCGGGGGGGGGACCCACAGCCTTTTTGCTGCGTGCAGCCTCTGGCACAAGGGCTCCTGCTCAGAAACCCGACAGAGCCTTCAGTGCGGTCCCATAACCCAGGGTGTAACCACCACCACCTGCAAGCACCCCGCACACTTTCTAGGCCCTACATGAAGAGGGCAAGCATAAAGAACAGGAACACAACTGAGGGACAAGTATGTTTAGAGAGAAGATATGCCGAGGAGTGATTAGCACAAAAGCAACCTCAGCCTGAGGAAATTAATAACTGACTTATGCAGGGGTTAGGGACAGTTGAAGCAAGCCTGGCCACCAACACAGAGGTTAAAAACCTGTTTTCCTTGAAGCAACGGGCTCCGAAGCCCTTTGCTGGCCAAGGCAAGGTGCGTTACCCAGGAGGAAGAGTCACGCTCTCGGTTCAGAAGTGCCAAGTTTGGACTGAAGGTGTATTCCTCACCCATATGCCAAACAATTATCTTGACATTGCTAAAGTAAATTTAAATACAGTCCTGTCCCCTAGTGCAGGACTGCTGGTTTCTAAACACCCAGCCCTCCTCCGGTGTACTGCCCTGCTCGCACTTGACCTTCCTGCCCAGCGCTGCATTACTGATTTACTAGTAAGGGCAGAGAAACTGCTCTTTAGTGCAGCTAAATAAGAAAAACTGTTTTTCCAGACATCCTTGATGTCGTATGAGAGATGAGAAACAGCAGGCCGTCACCTAACTTAAGTTAAATCAGCCACATTTGATGCCAGCCAAGAGAGACGCGTGTTCAAAACAAAAACAGTTGCTTTATGAAACCACGCATTGATCGGCTGCCTTCCTGTCTAGGATTCATAGGCAACTTCTTGGCCTACAAGCACCTGCAAGGCTGAACAAATTAACTTTTAGGTAACCTGATGCCCTGGAAAAACATGAAGATAAGAAAAAAAAAAAGTCACTTCACAGTCATTTTAGGTATTTACACTTTGAACTTAAACTTTGTTTAGAAGTAGGCGCTCTGCTCTCTCCAGTTTAGAGCTGCATAGGTGAGAAATAACGGCTGGGGGGGAAATTAATAAAATAAATGCTGTTAGGATACAGAGTTTCAATCTTCTATTTAGCTTGTTTCAGAGTATTTCTCCATTGACTTGGTGTTCTGTTATGCACAAAATATGCTATATTCTCACCACAACCTAAACGTCAAACCCGCAAAAGTCCGAGTCGTGCTCCCCTACCAATTACAGCCTGGTGACCAGCCTGTGAGGGCAGTGGAAGGATCCCACGGGGGGCTGTTTGCTTTGGGAAAAGTCTGCAAAGTAAGATTTGAGCAGAAGAAAGCACTTGCACTTTTGAATTTGCTCTGTTCGTACCCATCGTATCAGGTATTACATTTGCCTAAACAAGAGTTACTAACCTGGCCAGCAGGACATGGTACCAAGAACGTTTAGTCATAAGCAACGAGGTGGCTAAAAGGAAGGGAACATGCAAATGGAGATGCAAGATTTAGTCAAAATAAGACTTGGGACAGCAAAACACCAAACAGCTAACATCAATGCAACTACTATAAGAGAGGTACCATTCTCATGGTAGTTGCAGAAAACAAGTGAATCAGAAGAAAATGCTGAGTCAGGAGAGAAGGAGGGAGGAACAGAGCTGGGAGCACCCATGGAAGCAGCAGCAGCACCGAGGCAGGGGCAGCTGCTGGCAGAATCGCATCCACAGCGGCACAAACTGAATCTCTGCCCGTGTTACCAGCCTCTGGGACAAGGTGACAGGGCTGCTTTGCTTCACAAGCTCCTCTTAACCGGGTAAGTCAGGTCAGTATTCAGTCAGACACTGCATACTTAAAACTTGCGATTGTTACCAATTCAGTCTATTGACCTGCAAATATTCCTATTACGGGAAAGGATGAAGAAAACACTTTCTGTTAACTATATCAAGCTAAATATATAGTTACTCAGCCAGTCAAACAGATTCAGTCTGACTGCAACAAAATCCAGTTATGGCTGTGCATTTATTATTGCCCAAAAGACACTGGTTTGCCTCTGGTTAATATTCACCATGGAAATACTCTGTGTTAAAACTTGACTTCAATAAGTAATTTTCTGTATTATGAAGCCAATTTGTATTCATAACTACTTACTGTGACTTATTCAGACTTTTTTTTTTTTTGTTTAATGTTTTTTAAGGTTAAAACTGATCTTTATCACCCCTTGTGTTCCCTCCTGAGCACAGCTCCTGGGCAGCGGTCCTGGCTTTCTGTCCTTCCCACTCAGAAGCGTCATCCAGCTGCTCGGAGCAGATCTCAGAGAAACTCTTCTTCCTTTTCCACCCCGACCACTGCTCCCGCTGCCTTTGCGACACGTAAGCCCTCTCACTCCAGTGCTCTGAAGGCCAGGAAGTCAGTTACTAAACTCAAATTACCTTTTCAAAGTTCTTTATTCTTTTATTCCCCCGCTGTAAGTACAAATCAGCACAGACAAAAATAACAAAAAAGCCTCTATGCCTGGGTCATTATACCTTCGGATATTCTTGCCAGTGTTTGCAGGCTTTTCTTCGCCCAGCTGAGCTGCCAAATCAGATGGGGAGAAACACGCTCTTGTTTGCAGCACGCTCGGTGCGGTCCAAGGCTTATCACCTGCTTAACGCTGACAATCCATTCCCTCCTTCCAGCCAGGAAGGCTGAGGCTTTGCTCTCATTTCTTCCGTGATCGAGCAGTGAAAAGAATAATTTTCAGACTGCGAATAATAATAATAAAGAAAATGCAACTTTTATATTATTTTTTCCCCTGGATGCCACTCATGATCTTCACCTTTTACCCTTGCTTCAACAATCACACTTGTTCTGACCGATTGTCATCGGAACATCTTAACTGTCTTACATTAAGCAGATAATTAATCAGGAGCTGATTTAATTATGAATGGCTACAGCTGGATTGTGGGTGGTCTGCCTCACACCTGGCCAAGGAGCTCCAGTGGTGTCCAGGCTACACGGAGCTTCCCTGTTCTCAACTCTGCCTTACAACCACCCTCCTTTACCCGTCCCCCCCGCCTTAAAAGCAGCTTCTCAATCCTCAGGTCCACTGAAGAGCAGATGCTCCAAGAGAGACAGTCATTGCCCAGCTCTTCCTTCGCAACCCAAAGCTTCTGCGCGACTTTGATGAAAGTATCTTTAATTGCTGTACAACTCTCCTGCCACATCCACCAGGTAACACAGGAGGAGCCGCTTGTCACCCACAGTACAGTATTATCAAGTATGTGAAAAGCACAATGAAGTAGATGAGATACATTATTGTGTTCGTGACCTTGGAATAAACCAGCAGCGGTAACATTACTCCATCAGAAACATGGAATTTGTACTTACTATTTATTAAAGCATAAGTCTCCACACCAAGCGCTATGTGTGGCATGGGGGGAATTACAACCTGAAACACGCAGTTTAATCCTCAAATGCAAATATTAAAGTGTTCAATTGTCAGAAGACTCTGAAGACAGTATGATAGAATCACAGAAGTGCCTAGGGTGGAAGGGACCTTTCAGATCATCTAGTCCAACCGTCGACCTAACTCTGACAAAGCCATCACTAAACCACATCTCTAAGCACTATGTCTACCCATCTAAACACCTCCAGGGATGGTGCCTCAACCACTTCCCTGGGCAGCCTGTTCCCATGCTTAATAACCCTTTCAGTGTAAACATTTTTCCTAATATCCAATCTAAATCTCCCCTGGCGCAACTTGAGGCCATTTCCTCTTGTCCTATCGCCTGTTACTTGGGAGAAGAGATCAACCCCCACCTCTAAGATAATCTACAGCTAAAAGCAACGACTCCAGCAGTGTGGGGTTACCATGCTGCCCACTCACTGTGTCGCACCTGATCCGCGCTCATTCTTTTAGAAAGTTGTCTCCAAAGAAACACAATCCAAGATTTCAATATACAAAACCCCAAAGGTAATTCTTTGGGATTTTCCATTGTTCTGCACAGTCCCCAAGATAGAAACTTCTTTAAGAAAAATTTTATGTACATGCAGTAGGCTTTCCTAACAGATAAATAAGAAATAAAAATGCTAAAGTAATGCTCTGATCACTAAAAAGTAGAAAGCTACCTTCCAAGTCAATACAAAACCTAAAATATGCTGCATAATAGAGACGAGCCGTGATATTAATAGAGGTCAGCTTTCTTCTGAGACTCGAGTATTTACATTTCTAAAACATGGAGAACTCATTCTTGTGATAATTTACTGCATGATTTGTTCAATATTAATACATTTAGACAATTTAATAAATGGCATTTTAGAAAAATACTGAAGGAACGTGGAAAGACTAGACCTAAACAAAAGGGAAAAACCTATTCCATGATTGATTTCAAAATATATATAAAACAACTTGGTCTATTCAGTATTCAGTGATAATTTGTAAACTAATGTAATATTGAAAATGAATGTAAAGGGGTTTACAAATAAACCACAGCAAAGAAAGGTCTTGTTCTTGGAAGAAGCTGTTGGACTGGATAACACTGGGACGTTATGATGTGAAACTACTCAGGGCACAGCGCCCAGCCCTGCGCTTATCTCCGTACCCCCCACCAGCATCGATACAGAAAGTAACGACATTGGGCAGGTTTTGCCTTGCACTTGAAACTCAGTTTACCTGAAATAAAATAGGTAAAAATATAGAGCTCGGATGAATGTAAGCAGGCAACAGCGAGTTGTAAAACAAGTCCGTGAAAGGATGCAGAAATCCATACAGGGCAACTCAGTTTCATATTGCTAAAGCAAAGAAAGGCTGAGAACTTTGTGACAAACTCAGTCTGGAATACTATCCAAATCCATGCAAATCTAAGGGAAAAAAATATGAACCTGGATGTACTTTAATTAAACATTGCCAGATGGCCTGTATGTAGTACACAGATTTTTGTCAGCCTTTGCTCTAGGTGAAATTCAAATGTGGGAAGTGGAGAATCTACAATCTGCACAGTTCTGTATTTTCTTGGTAGAGAAATATGGAAATGATCCTTCAGAAAGTACATCCAAAACACATTTGGCAATTTTCTTATTTAACAGTTGCTTCAAAAAGTTACACCGATTTGGACTGCCTGGTGGCAGTGACAGCCCACGCGCACGACAGCGCCGCGGGAGGTCTCTTAAAGTCTGAGCTGATCGTCTTCAATGCAGGGGAAGGGGAACAAAGTTCAGGCCAACTTTATGCACCCAACTGCAAGACATTCCAGCTGTCTGAACCGTTTACAAAGCAGGAATCCAGCTGATATAGGTTATCCCACATGGAATATATCATTGAATTATTTACTTTTAAATGAGTAATTGCAAAACTATACCTGTGGGAAGTTAAGATAAGTATTTATAGTGCATACAGTTCTTTGAAAGAGCTCCCCAGCTGGGCAGTCTGTCGTGTGTACCAAATGTACAGCGATTAATCCACAGTCAAAGACAGTAATTGCAAATAATGTACCTTTTGGAAGTTATAATAGGGCTGCTATCTGGGCATTAGCGCTCTCGTAGCGGAGAGGCCCTAAAGGTACAAGTAGTAAATTAAACATAACGTTTCCATGGCTGAAGTTCAGATTAACAGATAGTTCCAATACTTAAAATAAACGTTTTTCCTCTAAGCACTCTTCTTCACTCCCCTGGCATTATTGCTAGCCAGAACTTTTAAAGTCGTTGCTAAAAAGAAGGTCCTGAGGGTCGCTATTTTGTTCAAGTACGAGATCTATAAACTAAGCCAGACTGCCATCCTTCACGCTACTTTAGTGAAGGACGCTTCTGAAAACAGGTTTTTTTCCTAAGAGTAAAAACACCCATAGTGAGATTTTGACTTTCTTTAATTTAAAGATTGTATTACAGAAAAGTTTAAGTAAGGAATCCTTATAAGGATTAACTCTTGACATAATATATTGCCAAGATACAGTGTAGCTGCAAGGGCTCTATGTGAACCTTCATATAAGTTGCTGTCTTACATACACAGTCGCCGAACAACAAAAATGGTATTTACCATTTGTAAGAGAAGACAGTGGTATTTAAACAGTCCTTTCACCAGTGTGTTCTGGTTTCCCCAAATTAGAAACATGCCATACTAAAACTGTAAAACCCTAATTATACCGGAAGTTGAGAGAGATGCATTTTCTAAAGATTGCAACTGATGAAACGTTAAAATGAAAACTAAGGAGTGTTGATTATGTAGAATGGTTTCTCTTTTACTGGCAGGTCAAATATACTAGAAACGTACAAATATTTTTGATAATCTAATTCCAGATGAACTCAAAACACTGAAGTAACATACACAGGCTAAGAGAATTCAATACTGTTCCAAGGCACTTACTGAATCTCCGTGACTAGATGAAAACCAGAACAAATTAGGTCTGACAATTAAACAGTATATAATATAAAAATAACCTTTTGCTTACAATTTACAAAATGTATTACAATCTTTATCTCTGCTAACCTGTAATTCTGGCTGTGTGTGTCCAGCAATTTTGTGTAAAAAACCCCAGAAACTATTTTCTAAAACTTCAGGGCAAATAATTTACAAATAAGGTACACAAAAATTTAGATCATGCAGAGATTTCTTACATCTTCTGTTAATATTTTATGATTGCAACTTTATCAAATTATATACTTACTTGCCCTGTACATATACAAAATAATGCATACATGGTAATCAAACGTTAGCAAAAAGTAGTCCATAGACACAATCTGTCGAAAGTATTACTATATTAACATATGTCTACAAGCAGCGTGTAACAGGGTTAAAAGACATTAAGGCAATAATACTTGAAGTTACAAAATAAATCATATGTAATACTTTCTCCTAAGTGTAATAAGGCAGGTAGATGGCCCCAGCAAAAAGTTAAGTTGTAATACTGGAATCCACTGTCGTGAACAATGTTTAAGGTTTTGCGTGGGATGTACTGCAAGAGTGTACCATTTGGTAGTTAGATCTACACTGCTCTGTGTTAGTCGCCCCCCAGAAAAGTGGAATACTATTTTTCTAGTTCTCAGTGGCACTTGAGTCTTCCAGTATAATTTATTGATAGTATGGTCCATTGGTTCTTGGATCATGTCCATTCCGAAGGTGGCTCTCTTGGTCCTCTGGGCTTTCCACAGCGGTTACCAAAACCTAAGGAAATAAATGTATTTATTACTCCTGTCTCCTCAGACAGTGCAGTCTCACAAACGTCGGCAGCAGTCAAGATCACTGTAACAAATGCTCCGGCTCTTATGGAAGAGATTTATTCTCAGGGCTAGAAAATGACTTCGTAGTATTAGGAGTTCTAAAGGCACCATGGCCATAGGAAATACATACATGAAGAATTTGTATATAATTATAGTTCACTATTTAAACCTCACTTGGAAAGTACTTCTCAGTAAATACAGTATTAGAATAGAATAGAATCATAGAATTGTTGAGGTTGGAAGGGACCTTTAAGATCATCGAGTCCAACCTTTAGCCTACCCTGACAAGAGCCACTTCTAAACCATGTCCCTCAGTGCCCCATCTACCCTTTTTTTAAACACCTCCAGAGATGGTGAATCCACCACCTCCCTGGGCAGCCTATTCCAATGTTTAATAACCCTTAAGTATTACAGCCTTTGTTATTATTTATTGATTCCACACACACACACACCCCTTCTCTGTGTACCAGAGCAGTTTTCTCAGGTATTATTTCTGAAAGTTTTCAGTGTTCTACCGAAATTATACTCCATTTGACTAATTCTGTATTTCATACACTCTGAAAAACAAAGCAAAGAATGACTGAATCGCTCGCTCTGGGGAGAACTTTCAGCAATGCTGAAGAGACAAGGCAGGGAGATAGCAGCAGAAGCCATCCAAGCTAGTAATGTTAAGGAATCTTGTGTTTAAATTATCTAGTGATTATGTTTTGAAAGAATTGCAGTTACCAAGATCTGTTACTTCTGCAGGATATTCTGAAATTTGACCTCTTGTATCGGTGAAACCAGAAAAAGAAATCTGAGATAAAACGTCAGTTGGTGTCTTGCTGCTCCTTTCAGGATGATCTGGAAAAGACAAACACCTCCCTCAGTCTAACACTCATTTACTCAGCACTGCGTGAACGCTATTTTCAAGCGCAGCTCAGTCCAAAACACAACTTGCATCAAATATTTTTTACAAAAATAAAGATTTAACAGCCAATTTCTCATTTCTTAAAAAGCATACTTCAAAATTGTTTAGGAACAGATGAGCTCGTTGCAAGAAAAGCATCATGGATAGAAAGTAGCTTTTGAAGCAATTGTATGTATACAGGCATTTCAAGGTTAGATCATGACATATTTGTGAATTGCAAGGAGAAAAATTTCTCCCTGGTAGTTTCTGATCTTCTAATAAAAGTATTCCCAAAACACTTTCTCAGTTCAAATGGTTAGGTTACTTAACCTTTCCACTCTTATGGGATTACTGAACAGATTAACAAGTGGAAATAACACTCCTTTTAATATAGAATAAATAAATAAAAATCTTTTCCATCACTTACCGGGTAGTACAGGTGAAGTTGTTTTCAAACCCTGTTAATGAGAAATATTTTAAATAATTCTGTAAAACGCTTCCAAAATACTAAGAGAACACCAGAAATTCAAGATGATGAAAACATCTTCAAAAAAATATACATCATCTGTGGAAATATCTACTTGCTCCTACATTTCTGACTTGCTGTAACACTGAAACAAACCAACCGCTACAGTAGTTAATAAAGAAGTTACTATCAGAACCTCACTTAATATTTAATAAAAAGTTAAAATTTTCATATTACAAATTATTTGCAAAATTAGGTAGTTTAGTTCCCATACTAAATTTACAGTCCCTGAAAAGTCATTTAACTTTTTTGTCAAATTTTTAAGTGGTGTGTAAAGGTGGCTGTGAAGTGTATTGGGGGTGCACGAAAAACCAGCATGAATGCATAGAGGATTTATATGCTTTTGAAGTTTTGCCAGCTGTTTGTAACAGATGGCTTTGAGCAACTCGTAGCCTGATGCGAAAAGTGAAATCTGATGGGCAGAAAAGGGTTGGTTTAGAAGAAATACGGATATAAGGAAAAACTTTATCAGGCAGTGAAACAGTTTGCCCACAGAGGATATGGAGTCTCCATCTCTGGAGGTTTTCAAGACCCAACTGGGTAAAGCCCTGAGCAGCCTGGTCTGAGTCCCTGCCTCACGCAGCAGGTTAGGTGAGAGACTGCAGTTCTCCAGCTGGAATTAGCCTATGATCCATTAAAGGCAGACAGCAAGCTCCATAAAAGCAGCATATTACACTCTTACAGCTGTAATTCAAGGTATATTGAGGATGACTTTTAAAAGTATTGCTGAACTTCGAAAGCCAGGTTGTTCTCCTGGAAAGAAAACACGCTCTTAACACATCAGTTCAGCAGCTCAGGCAGAGGAAAAGCCGGCTCATTGCAGATGATCAGCGGCTGTAACTTTTCAAAAGTATGTATTTTGCTTTTTGTAGCTCCCAACCAAATTAGAAGTGACGGATTAGTACAGAGGTGTCTCCTGTACTTACTGTAGAGGCTGACTGGTCAGGGAGATGCTGATCACGTAATATGCTCCACTCGGACTGCGCAATCATAACTGGCTTCGGCAAGGGTGTGCCTAGGAAAAATTAAATCAAACTCAACATACTTGAGTTCTCTCCATGATGCGGCATTAGAACATAGCATTAGAAACGTGCTATAAAGCAACTTTTTAAAATTAAATGCTTGTAAAAACATGAATCTCTCTTTACACAAAGAGCTTTCAAGATAAGGGAAGACTCCACAACAGAACTCAAAACGCAAGGCTGCAGTATTTGCATTGTGGGTGTTAATTTCTTTCATTTAGGGGTTCCTAAGAATAGGAGAACTAGCTTCTTTTTCAATAATATTTTAAAAATTTTGTTATACCAGCTGTGCCATAACAGTAGGTCTGAAAAAATCATACTAAGTAAAGAAAACACAGAAGTCAGGACAGTCATACCTGTCCTTTACTGACATCATGCAAAAACACAATCAAAATTGAAGTGGGTTTAGCGATTCCAGTCTGAAAAAGATATTTATTTTTTTAAATAAAAAAGCGCTTTGTTTCTTTTGTTCTCACAGAAAAGAAACAAGTCCATAATATCCAAAGAAAGGATCGCTTTGACTCTGAACTACCTATGTTATGATGCTCAAGGGACATATTTACAAAACTTCAATGTTTTTATGCTGAAAATATCTTTATTAACTACTTTGGCCAAAAATTTTTGAAAGTTCCACAAAGTGACACTAAACAAAAGCCTCAGTAAATAACCACACCACAGTTAGGTTTTTTTGAAGATGCCAAACCAACCTAATTTATCATTTCACACGCAGTGCAGTATGAAACGTCATCATCTTTCCTGTGCCCAGGAAAGGAGAATCAGATAAGCACTCTTCACGTGTTTTCCCATTCCCTACCTGGGAGCAGCAGGAAACTTCCTAAAATAGCGTAAAGTAGCTGGGGAATCCCCCAACTGTACTGCATTTCCCCACTGTATCTCATTTCCATACCCTTCAGATTGAAAACCAGCTCCACTAAAATCGATATTGAAGCCTCCGATACACTTAGGTATCATGTAACAGCACGCTTAGTCAGAAGCGAGAAGTAATTTGACTGTGTTCAAGGGCTTGTGAAAGTTAAACCTCAAAATAAGCCATTACACAGGCTTGATGTCATTCCATTTTACAATTTGTGCCAGCGCTTTAAGGTTAACCAAAAAAGCAGGGACATTCAAATACAATACTGAAACGCATTTCACATTTTATCCCCAATTATCACAAAACATTAAAAACTCACTCTGTTCACTTGCTAATACAAATGATTCTGGTGTTCTTTCTGGGAGCGGGGGAGAGGAATCTTCACTAGTATCAGCATCTAAATCAAATATAACATTTAAATAAGTTAAAAAACACACTTAAGTTTTCCTCCTAGATTTTTAGAAGTTGATCTTTTGATACATGAGATCATCCTAAACTTGGCATAAAATTTAAAGCAAAAGGAAAATTTGCTCTAAATGTTATAAACCATTTTGTTTTATGATGCTAACGCCTTGGGAGCAACTCCATGCTAACAACGCTATCGTCACATTAAGGAGTTAAGAACCAGTTTGTAGGTGATGGAAGAAAGAAAAGTAGAATAGTCTAAATCGTTTGGAGAAAAACACCTCGGCAACTCCAATGAGTACTTTTCCTTCATTCTTTCAGCAACACAATATGAGCAGAATTAACAGTCTGCACTGGAGCGGTATCGCTTGCATCTTGAACAAGTAACTTGCCAGTAACTGTACCACAGTAGTTGTTGTAATTTAATTGCAGTTCATTACATGTCTATTTGCAGCCACCGCAACTAAGAGTTCGGCTCATTACAACACGCCACCTTCTTGAACTCTTCTGCAGATACTGGTAGGTACATACAGTTGGTGCCTACCAACTGAACCGCTGATGAAGCTCCCAAACCATGGCAAGAAGCATGTTGAAAATACGTATGAGCTCTTCAGCTGTGCTGAAGACAGTAACTTACTACTGATGAGCAGCGATTTTTGTTTTTTCTTAAGCAGCTCTAGCCATGCTTACTTCCAAAGTGAATACAGCACAGCTAGACTACATGGTGCAAGGACTTTAAGCAACGATGCTCTTCAGGCCGGCACCGTGCGACAGTCAGTCCTAGGGAAGCCCCACATTAGCCACTTCTCTAAAGCCCCAAGTCCCCATTTCACTTCCCAAAGTCCACCTCGGGGCCCACCCAGGCTGGCTCCTACACCACCAATATAAACTAGTTAAACAGCCTAGTGCAAGGTTTACTAGCCAGAAGGGTAAACAGGAGCCAGAGGAGATGGCTACCGTTGTTGCCAGTAACACATTCCATCCCCAGTCTCGCCTCTCAGGAGTGTACTACGCAAGCTGTTCTGGCAGCAAAAGCCCCACTCCTGCCTGCTCAGGAATTTGGAGTAGAAATTAAAGGTTTAAACCAATTCAAAATAGCTGCTGCCATAAGAAGTCTCATCTGACAACTGTATTCTACCCAGGATTCATAAAAAGAAGAAGACATGTAACTAATGAAACCATGAAGCTTGCCCTGCCAACGTGCCAGCAGCAGGGAAAGGAGCTCCATCACATTTTTCAAGCCACTGCATTCAGAGTGACTCTCTGAGACCTGCTCCATCTCAGGTTTACTATACAATATAAGAAAACCTTCATTTATTGAAATAGTCTCTGTAAAATCAGCAAATAAGATCACTATGGAGTACGCACTTGTTTTAAGTTTGGGGGTTTTTGTTGTTGTGGGGAGGTTATTGTTTTGGGTTTTTCTTAACCTCAGGGTACAACTACTTTTCATTTCATTTGAATCAAAAAGAGAATTTAATTACGCGATAAGATCATGCACACCAACAGTTACGGTTAAGCAAGTAGGGTGCTGGTAAGTTCATGGGCAAGCTTTATTGATGATTGTACCCAAATCCCCAGCTTCAGACAGAAGTCCTCAAGTATGAAAATGAAAAAGCTACTATAAAACATGGTTGAGGATCACTGGTGCAAAGCGATACAGCCCTATATTCTCAAGTCTGAGATGGATTACAAGACCCACAACCCGAATATAAAATGGACAAAGCAAGACTAAATATTTACAATACTATTAAAATGCAGGAGCCAAATCATGAGCAACTTCAAAGACTTGTACAGTGAAAGAGGTCATATCTACATTTTTAGGACTAGCACATCAACCAGAAGCATGAATTTGATGTGTGCTTGGACACGACTGTTAAAATATGTCAACTACACAAAACTGCCATTATTATAGTCACTTCCATGAAATCAGACATGGAGAAAAAAATGCGTCAACCAGCAACAAAGAAACCTGCAATTACGAATGCATTCATACCTCACAATAAGGCTTTTGAAGCAGCTTATCAAGGTCTGTAGTACCTTGTAGCAGATATTGCTCACATGCAAACCAAAACTGGGGGAAAGAAGAGTTGTGCCCTTTCTGAAGCTGTCACACTGCACTGTTTCAATTTACAGTTAGAAAATTGCATTTTAAAGAAATTTATGTTGTCCAACTCTACAGATGCAACCAGCTTAAAGAGTCACACTTCTGAACCATAATGAAACCTACCTTTGCCATCTTCAGAACATGTTACAGCTGTTAAGTCTTGCCTAGCAATAGACATTGGCAATACTTTTCTGGCAGAAAAGTTTTCAGTATTAGTGGCAGCAGAAACTGTGGCACTTGCGGTTGAAACATTAGATGCGCTTCTGCTCATGGCTCCATCAAAGTTCATCTCATCTGTGTCAGAATCATCTGAATGAAGAGGATTAGTAAAACAGAGGGGCGCTCGAACAGAAATAGTAGCATGATCAATATTATCACTGGAAGGATGTTCAACCGTGGTGTTTGATACCAGAGAGAGAGTTTTAACACCATGACATAAGAGGTCTGAAGACGTGTCTTCAGACACTGACGTACGCAGTGCATTTTCAGGCCTGTGCAGTGACCACGTGGCATGTCCCTTTTCTGTCAGAGGCAGACGATCTGGTCTTGGCGGAGTATCAGAAGCCTGCTGACTCTGCAGACTTTCTGGTGAAGGTATTAAGGCCGTACTAGACTGTGGCACGCTGCATTCCATACGCGAATTTTGAGAAGCATCTACAAACGAATCCCCTGAAATCTGTTCCTGTGGCTTAAAGCTCTTATCAACTACACAGGATGACACAGGCTTTATTTTAATTGCATGTCCCCTGTTCAACAGGGAGTTCCCATCAAAGCTCCGTGGTCCCTCCTGAAGAGGTACCTTCTTGATTTCAAAACTTAAGTTGCGCTCCAGCCTTTTCTCTGCCCGTTCACTGGGTTCATTCTTCCCTGAATGTTCTGTTGACTTATTGTAATTCTCATTGAGGTCTGTTGAATGCTCTGACGAAACCATGTGCAAAACCGGCTTTGGATGGTATCTGTCATTGTCCTGCCACACAGTAGTGACTGTTGGATAAGCTGATGGGGGAGATGGTGTTAAGATTGGTGGTACTGGCTGAGGCTCTGGAGGCTGTAAGATTTCTTCTTTAGCGTCTCCTTCTACAAGGCAACTGTAAAAAAGCCAAACACACAATTGTGTAAGTTTTCTGTATTTTGACAATATTTTAGGTATCTCCCCATCCATCTCGGCAGTAGTAATGCTCTCATACCAATACTGAACTGCAAGCAGTGCTTTCACTTCATACAGACAACAGTTATAAAATATGACTAATGGGGCAGGCAAGAACTAAGTCAACACGCTCAAAGCATCTTCCAGACTATCACAAAGACACGCATTCAGCCCACAACTAATCCTCATTGATAGCTCAAAGATTGCTCACATCCTTTCCCAGAAGCATTTCTTCAAAGACTGTAAGAAAGGCCCCCTTGTGGCAGGATTTCAGCGCTTTTTTGCTTTCTTCTTTCTTAAGAAGGGCTCAGAGGAACTAGACATATGGAATTCAATTTTCAAGAAAGCCAAGAAAAATTCATTTTAAAGAACAACCTTACAGCCTGCTTAGTACCAAATATCTTCCTTTATTTTTATGTTTCTGTACATGTCCAGCAGCACATGTTACTTTTATATTTGTGTTTTCAATAGTTTCTCCACAGTTGTAGGGCTAATGATGCAGACCAAATTTACCTGCCACAAGGTACACACTGTATAAAATCCACTCACAGTAGAATATACAATCCAAATTACAGTGCATATTATGAGACCATGGCATTTCTTATTACAGCTCATCTTAACCTACTGAAAAGGAGCAGCTCTTCAGGCATACAGTCAGTTTACTTTCAGATTAGATGTAGAATATTTGACCATAAACATTTTGTACACCTGACTAAGATCTTGTCTACAAACAGGAATTAGGCATTTTCCTTCAGAGCCTTTAAAAATATCTCTTTTCATTCTGTAAGACTAGTAACAGAGTGATAACTGAGGTGCAAAACAAACGTGTGACAGGAACAGAAATACGATGACACCATTGAAAGAAATTATACTTTCAATCCAGGCAGGCAAGCCAAAGCACAATGGACTACGGTTTGCACAGGAGTGTGATTTGGTCACATACTTGAGTGGTGAAACCAACCTATTTTATGCACAAAGCTCAGATCACCTCCTGCTGTTGGCAGAGACGTCTTTCATGGGAAGTAATAAGCCATCTATACAGACCAGCACATAATGTCCAAAACAGTAATATTCAGAAGACAGATACTTTGATCCCTCCATCTTAGGGGAACAGACAGTTCCCAGGGTCACAAGAGTCTTTACTGATAAGTTCAGGTGGTCCCAGCACCCAAGTAACCTTGAACACGCAGGAGTCAGACAAATCCTCACACACCTTTAGTTTTTTGGGATAATCTATGTCAGACACCATAAATGACCCAAATCCAGCTCTGCAGCAGGAGACTTGGAACCTTCCCTTGGAGATAAGGTTATAGCAAGACATTCTCTTCCCTTGAAAGTGAGGTCACTGGTAGATCTTGGACCATACCTTCCTTTCATGATCCAACATCCTGAAGAACTGAAACTATTCACAGAAGTGTTTACTGTACTCTCGTGAAAATAGACTTTTATTTGAAAACAAATTCAAGGCTACACACCAAAAGCCAGAAAAGCAGAGGCTTCCAAAAAGGCAAAATCTCTTACTACCTGCTAGATGACAGATCACTGTGACAGTATTCTGCTGCATTTGTGTAAAACCTCGGAGAACACAGCACACGTGGCAGGTCTGGAAGAAGACGTGCCAGTAACAACTCTCATGTTGTAAGGACTAGCAGGATGATATGTAGATTATATTCCCCAGGCCCTGTGCTTTCAGGCCATTTAAATGTAACTTTCATGATAGCGGCAGTAGTTAATCATACATTACTAACTCAGATGAAGAATAAGAATGAAAAAGTACTTGTATTTTAAAGACTTGACAGATTCTGCAGAGGAAAAAAAGAGATCTCATAACAAGCCATCAGCCACATAATAAAACCACACCTTCAGAGATTATAGGTGAAGTCTGGCATCCAAACACAGGTTGCCATTCAACACCCATTCAACACGGAACAGTCAGAAAGCATCCAATTCTACTACTACCTGTCTTGCTCCTACAAATCTTTCACAGAGGAAGCTCAGTCTAAATTAAGAAGTCTAACATAGGCCTAATAAATTTCATCAACCACAGGGGAGCTCCAAGAAATCTCAGCTGGGTTATCACAGTCAGTCAACACATGTAAGATGATCAGAAATAAGAGGCATGTCTTTCAAACTCTTTTTAATCAGACAACTACCTAGACAGAGAAAGGCTGTCACTACTGCCAAAACATTAACAAGACTGTTTAGAGCGATGGACAGACAAGACCAAAGAAAAGGCTTGCTATTAATATCACATCTTGGCTGACTGTAAACCATAAATGCTTTACAACAGACATTCTGAAATTTGATGAACGAATCACTTCACTCTGAAGACTGACAAAGGCTAGCATCAGTCTCCTGCACTTGTTAATTAAGGCATTTGGCTTTCCAAGACAAGTCTCCATCTTCCTCTTATTGCTCCTATTAAGTCTGAAAAAGCCTTCTTACTTGAGAGAACACTGGCTAGTAACATAGCTCTGTAGGCCAAAGAATTTTCCACCTTCTCAGACAACATTAATAAGAAAGTATGAGTGTAAAAAAAACAAGTAGAAAGGCTTATAAGAATAATGCAGAGTACCAAGTTATACTCCGCATCCCTTCAGTATTGCATTATCCAGCAATCCGTGGTGAGGTTTCTTCTCATACTGCTCACATATGCTAACCTAGCTTTGTCAGACAGCAAGAGGAAGCAAGAATGATTCAAATCTTGATCATGTTTTCAAAAAGGTTACTGGAGAGCATAGAGGACAAATAAAAAAACCCAACAGTTACAAAACTGAACTGCTATCTCTGCCCTATGGGCATTACTTAAGTCAAACAAAAAACGTTAAGCATCAAACATGCTGTTTGCGTTACGCTGGAACAAAGCCAACAGTGGGCCGGCTTTTAAGCGTTATAGGGAACAGGGCTAAAGACCACACAATTGCACAAGAATTCCTGACCGCCTATTCATGACTGAAAGGCATCAGACAGGCTTCCCACTACCTGTCTGCACATCACTTCACAAAAAAAAAAAAAAAAAAATCAAAGCAATACTATTAACTCCCCTGTTTGCAAGCAAGGCCTGAAAAGGACTTCGACAGTGCAAATTCTTGAGACTATCGTAACCTATGTAAAAAAAGCCTCACGCTTGAATCTTCTACAATATTGAAAACATACCTATCTTGGGACAGGCTACAGCATGAGCTTCATCCTTATGATTTTATTAGCACCAAGCTCTAGCAGTATGGGCCGGATAACCAAAGTCCTTACACAAGGGATTCCAAACTGAAGAGAACAGTTTGGATTTTCAGTTTATGAACATCCCCACCCACTGGAGTACTGCAAGGTCCCCAGCTTCCAAATGATCTTCTACAAGTTATCTTTGTATCTGGAAAACCCCAGATCCCTCTGCAATTCTCCCAGGAGCCTTATTCTATTCTCTCCCTGCCTAACTCCTGTCACAAAGGGTTGGGCCTCAAATTCCTTCTCTTTCTCCCCGGCCTGTGCTTGGATACTGCTATTTTGCATTACACTGAGATAGGAGGACTACAGAGCACATCCAAACAACTTAAAAGTAATTTGGGAACTGTTTTGCCTTTAGACGTTCTTGAAAAGTGAAAAAGCTCGAGAAAAAATTGTTTGCTTGAATCAGTAAAGATCAGCCGAGAAAAAAAAAGTCTTGCTCCAAGTTAATACACACTAAGGAGAAGAGGAGAATTTACCTTGGATTTCTCTTCTCTATTCCGGGGGGAGACAACGGGACAGAGAGGGATGGAGGGAGTTCACTTGCATGATTACATGCCCTCTTTACCAGCAGTGATGTTCATCAGTAATCTCCACTAAATCCTCCTACTGAAAATGAGTTTTTTTCCCTTATTGACCTCATTTTCCTGACCCAGAGTCATCCATGCAATCAGCAAAACTACTTTCTTATCTGGTACAGACATACCATTAAGCATTACAATTAGCTAAAGAAACAAGTTAACATCGAACTAGATATGACAAGATTATAGGCCCATAATACCAGTCAAAATTCATGAAGTTCTTCACTGATTACTGTTTAATAAAATCACCCTGCATGTACACAAACAGCCCTCTCAGAGGTATGCATAGAATGGATGACACAGGAAATGCTGCACAAGTCATCAACCCAAAAGTTGAGCGATCATCTTCCTCGTACACAGCTAAACAGAGCTATTAAAATATTCCCCATTATATTTACATTCCTTCACTATTAAATGAGAGCTTGCAGTGATCAAATGAGAAATTCTCTATCAAAATCATTCTTTGCTGTATTAATATTGAAGAATATCCATCCTCAGAAAATGAGATGCCCAAATAGCATTCTGATGTTTTTGGTTTGGTTTTTTTTTTTGTTTTTTTTTTTTTTTTTTTTTTTTTAAGGAAAGACATGCCACCAAGGATTTCCTAGTTTTCTCTGAATATGTAACAATTTTTCCATTTTACTGACATCACAGTATTATTTTGAATGCTCTGCATTGCAAATAATGTTTTTGTTTCTTTTTACAAAGCAGAACTATTAGGGTATGTATACCTTTAGGAGGTCTTTGTTTGGCAGTAGCTTTTTCTAAAACTCTTGCCAGAAAGTCTTGGGCGTTTTGAGCTGCTGCATAATGCTTTCTTTGGGCACTTCCTCCAACAGCTCTATAGACACTTCTCCCCCCAGAGGCAGAAAATTATCTGAAGATGAACTACTAATATTATTCCAAACAACAGGAGACGGTGCAGTAAAAACAGCTTGACTTAAATTACCAGGAAACTAATAAAAAGCTCATGAAAGAGGATATCGAGAGACAAAAGAGTCAGTGAACCAAAAAATGCCAAACCATTTGAGAAAGAGAAGTAAGCTTTCCTGTATTAGACCTTCAAATTAACCCTGCGTTGCTTTTATATATTGCAAAAGCAAGCATTTCTCAAGTACATTTGTAAAATCACACTGTGCAATAAGAACTAGAAAGCCTTGTCATAACTCAGCCTTGACAGTGTCGCTTCATACACAACTGCTACCGATTATCTTGTAATTCCACTACCTCGGCACTTCCTCATGCATAACTGTATATAGAATTTCCCTAGGTGATCAAGGCAGCTTTTCATACACTTTCACTGCCACACAACCTGAGCAGCCAACGCAGTGCCTTAGTGCCAAAGGCCTCAATGTTAACGGCTTCTCAGCTGTAAGGTAAACCATGCATTAGGTAATCATCTTTTTTTTGATCATTTGTCATAATAAAAATTAATTATAATTTGTCAAAAGTACAGTAATTTGTCAAAAAAAGAGACCTCCTACAACTTTCCACCAAAAATGCCAAAAGTGTACACATGGGAAAAAAACCAAAACCCAAATGAAGCAATGGCAACACTATTTTTGCTTTTCATGCAATATATCCTAAATTTTCTGAATGTTTTCAAATCTAAGCCATTCTAGCCTCAATGGAAAAGAGCTACATTATTAAAACAGGGCACCATAGGCTCAGATTTAAATGAAACTTGGCCAGCGATCAAAAGAAAAAAAAAACCAACCCTTAAGTAATCCATGGTTATTCTACGCAGTATACTGTAGGGTTTTATTTTCAAATAAAAAAAGAGAGTGATGCCAAGGTCATGGAATGCAGCTGCTATGATCAACCAAAAATAGATACCAAGCTCTACATCCCCGCTCACAATTAAAATAGGAAAATTAAAGTTGATGTAAGCAGGCTGAAGCACTAAATCACTGCCATCCACACGGGAAAAAAAGCTGCAGTCCAGTGAAGCTGTCACAAACTATACTACAGATAATTTATATAGAAGTATAATAAATGAATAAAAATAACCAACTGGTGAATTTTTCTTGTAAAATTTAGTTACATGAGACATTTTGCTTTTTCAAATTGTGACATACGACTCAGAGCGGTAACTAACAAGGAACACACCAACCAATGTTTTTTATCTCAGCTTTGCAGAAGAGAGGGGTTCTGCAGGGCCTGAAAAGAAAGAATTCCACGTGACCCTTGAAATGTATTTTAACGTTGTTAGATTGAAGTCCAAGCATAACGTGAAGAAAAGTTAAACAGCCACAGTATTTTACCTTTTCTCCTTCAGACAATACGTAGCTCTTTATTACAGGGCATACAAACAAGTTGTTACCTCATCTTTTCTTTTTGTGAGTTTGTGTCTCAGTTTCTCTATTTCTGTCAAATTGCATTTGAACTCAAAACCAAAGAATTTTCTGTAACCAAGCCTGATTAAAATAAGCAACCCCTTTCTCCAAATACTTTAGAATGCACTACTAAACACAGAAATATTTCAAGGAATATTCCTTAAAGGTATTAAAGTGTTCTCTCTGAATTCTGAAGTACCATCATTGCTTCTAAATTTGAAGTAAAAGCTCGAATTGTACAGTCATGTAACATCATGTACAGTCCTAAATTGCAAATTTAAAACTTTGGTTCTTTAGTGCCTTACCTCTAACAAAAGTAAAAACTTACTCATGCCCTCTTCCTGCCTTAACCTGAAAACAGTTAACCATGTCTAAATCAATGCCATCTACCCCACAAAGTCCTCCAAAGAAAAGAAACAGAGACGTAAGTTCAAGGTGACTTTCACAAGAAGCGATCAGAAACTGCAAAGCCCAGCAATTTCTAGAATAAGGTGCTGACATACGCACTCATGAGTTGTTCTTGTTTACCTTCATAATAACCAAGGAGTAATATTATTTGATTTTTTTTTTAACGTTGACATCAAATGCAGATAGACATTAACCTAAATGACTACGTTAACATATTGTACAGCAAATATGAGTTACATTAAAGCATTACAAGGTGACAAAAGGTTGGAAGGCAGCACAATTCCAGAACCTCTGCAAAACAAGTACAGTTAGATGCTTCATGGTGAGTTAATAAGAGTAAACAAAATACCAATTTAATATTGATTTACTATCAATAGCCTAAAGATACTTGTAACTTCCAAGAGACAGACATAAAAGAAGCTTAGAAAAAAACACTCAGAAGTTATGCTTTGTAGCACTCCTTCCACAAGACATCCTCAGGCCAATGCAAGCACTAAAAGGATTAATTATCCCTCTGTTCCTCTCTGAGTAAGCTTTCTATCTTATATGGCAAAAGTATTCAGTGTCATCTCGTCCTTGCTTACTACAAACTTGAGAGTTAACTTTAAGAGGAAGAGATCTACAAATTTAAAGATAATGCAGAGATGACCTGTCCTACGATCCTGTGACAAACAAGAGAAGAGACAGGCGAAAAAGCCACCTTTATAGAAAAACTCTACTATGTGCTGAGTGGTACCGCATGGTTAGCTACTGGGAAGTGCTGTAGAGGAGATGTCACCATCTCATCCAGCAAACAGCCTCAGGGCCACCAGAAAAAAAACCTGACAGGAGTCAGAATCATTACCACCTAAGCAAACATAGCTTGGTCTGATAGCAACATGGAAGATAAACATCCTGAGGTCAAGAGATGGAAACCGCTTTTCCTCCTGCTCAGTCAGGATCATCTCAGGCAAGGTCGCCTGAAACCAAGCTGGGACATTGTACTGTTCAGTATGAGCCACCGTAATCCTTTTTGCTTTGGACAAAAAAGCAACTGTTAAACCTTCTCTTAAGAAAAAAAAATAAATGCAAGTTGCTTTACTAATTACACATTCTAAAGCCAACTACAACACAGCATATAAAGAATTTAAAAGCCTTATTCCTTCTAAAAAATATTAACTTTAGCGACTTGCTTGTAACTTCTTCAGAGACAGTGCATGTGCAACTCAAGCACACATTTGACTGGACACCTAAAAATGTTACTGAACAAAATATTTTAAGCAAGTTCTCAATGAAAATTCTACATCAAACGTGGGTTAAACTAGATTATCTCCAGAGTACCTATTGCATGGGAATGTATCTGTAAAGGCAATGACTCTTAGACTCCCCTTGAAAACATTCACTACAGCAAAGATGTAGACAAATACTTAAAATAGTTGTACCAAGGTATTTTTAGTTGCAGCAATGTAGAGAAAAATAATAGAAGGGACATGAAAAAAAGTGGTAAGAGAATGGTTTGGGGAAAGAGGTACAGATGCAATAAGGAGATATATCATGCTTAACAGCTTCCTTCTCCATACCGGGATTAAATTAGAATCTTTCAAGGATTCTGCTCTCCCCTCCTCCCCAGGAAAAGGATGTGAACCTCTGCCAGAACATCCACAACACGCAAAACCCGTCTCTAAGCCCTGAATGAATCAGGCTGCGGATTTGTAAAATCACCTCCCACATCAAGAAAAGACATGCTCGTTAGTGGGTATTCTGAGCAGATGTGACTAATAGCAAATAAAGTCTTTCCTCAGAAGCATCTTCCATGAAGGGTGGAAATAATTGTTGTTCAAAAATAATCTTCATTTGAAAAAGACAACAGCTTTGCTAAAAGCCTCCATTTATTCACCTCTAAGGAACCAATCTTCCTGCCAGTGCTGGCAGATGGGAAAGACCAGGTTTTATAAGAGAGATTAAAAAATTTTAACTTAACGCAGCAAGTAAAGAACAATGCAATGCAGATAAGACAGAACAGACGTGTGCTAAAACATGAATTATGCATATACGATTATTACATGAATATGTAAAAATGATAAAAACCTAAGTACATCTAAGATTATTTCAAGGAACACTACTAAGGAAATTACCTATTGGACAGAAGTCATATCTAATTCAGTGACTGAGTTTCAAGAAAAGCTTGTAACTCATCATGAAGACAGGTTAACAGACTCCTCTGTCATCATCTGAACCTACATAATTGAATACAATCGTATTACCATCAATCTAAATAAGGTAAAAGTGATATTACCTACATAGCACAAACTGTGCCATTCGTGAAAAGCCCCAACTCGTTTCCATCTCTCTTTCAATGTCGTATTCTCCTCTAACATCTGGCTTGACATAACTAATGCTAAGTTAACTATAACAGCTACTCATATTCTTATTCTACTGTATCATTAATGGTTGTTATCATACATTATTTCCAAACTTATCTTATGGCAAATACCATCCCCAGGGTGACTAAAGAAGTAGAGCAATAGATCCACTTATGGTAGTTCTCTGATATCCTCATTAAAATGGGTGTTAGAATCACATGCAATATTCCAGATCTGGTCCAGGTTACTAGTTAATAGCCAAGGGGAACAACTGCTATACCCAGTTTTAAACTATGTTTATTCCTGTCACAAGACGACGATGTTGCAATATTGAATATACGCACACACTGCTACCCATTCTGAGTCACCAATTTTCAAATGGCTATATCCAATTATATTTTCTATATACATACACACATATTTAAATCTCCTCCTTTACCAAACCTAGAGAATGTAGAAGTTAAAATTCATTTTACTGTGTAATCGCCACAGTCATCTTTCTAGTGCCTAGTACCACATCACCCCACGAACTGCAGTACTGCAAAGAAGTGGTTAATTCTCATCTTCTACCTTTAACCATTAAAGTATCAAATGAATAGGAATTCCCGCTACCGACCTGACCTTGCACTACTCCAGTCTGATTATCTTTTAAAGTGTAAAACTACTTTCCTTATGTGACTAAATATTATGCAAGAATATTAATCGGCTGGTGGTTTCTTATGTCATTCTACAACTTTAGGAAACCCAAGTGCTTACCCTAAACATATATTTAACTACAGGCAATATAGCACAGGCAAGATCACCTGCCAAAGGTCCCTCTAAGCCTTCCAGAAACTCGTCACTTACTTCAGGAGAGTTGCTTCTTTAGCTGTCAAACACTCAGGTTAGATACCCATTTTAGGCAAATGAATCCGTTGGTTCAGATTTATTTTTGGCTTCCTTAAAGTCAAGTCTACGTATTTTAAGAACTAGAGAGGATTTTCTTTTCCTTCTGTTGAATGAAAGGATTGGCAAGACCAATTTTTCTTCTCAATGAGAACAGCATTTTGTCGGCATACTCTAGTCAATAGCAGTACTTGTCTGTAAGGTAACATTTTCTTCAATAAATGGATATTATGGTTTTGCCTCCAAAAATGAGAGTTGAGTCATTATTTGAGCCTATTTTTAAGTATGTTTTGCCACTATCTCCTAGCAGAATTAAGCACAAATGGATCTAACATGTCTGACTACTAAAGGGGGTATGCTTCTCTACTCACATGTAGTCACGGCAAGACTTGTATATTCAAACACAGATTTCACAAAGATATTAAAATTTATGTTGGCAGAGTCAATTACAAGACTTCTGTTTGTATTATGTACACTTCTATTTTTAAATAGAAAAAAATTGCATCTTAAAAGTCTTCATAGTATCAGTAGTTTTAGTCTACTTTTTATTTATGAAGCATGTCAATCTGTCAGCTTAAAATAGTATGTTAATATAGTTAAATACCTGCGGGTCCGTGGAGGCTTTGGTGGAGGAGAATCCTGCTTCTCAGCATCTGAAGAACTGACAGCATTCTCTGTATTATTTTCATCCTGATTAAAAGAAAAAGTTTTCATTGATGGCTGTAAAGCTCATACACACAATACTTAAACTGTAAGGTCCAAATATTTGTAATGGCACTTGAAAATAATGACAATATTACATATTTTCGGCTATCATATGGAGATGACTTCAACATTACATACAGATTAAATTCTACTCTAAATTCACAATATTATATTTTGTGTATCAAACTTCAAATGTTTCTAAGTATTTTGTTTTGCATGTAGTTGTGTAATCCACTAGAGAAAAGTCTCAAAAACTAATCTTTCAGGTTAGTATTGAAAGCATTTACTTTCCAACCAGTCTAATTATTTTCACTTGTGCAATCAGTTCACTGAAGATAAGACTAAACTACAGTGCAGTAAGTAAATGAGAATTTCAGATACTCTAAATTGACAAGTGGATAAGATTTAACACATTGTTCCAAAACACTTTCAAATCATTTCCCATATGCGTACAATGAAGTTTAACTTACTCAACAATGCATGAAGATTTTAACTTCATTTTAGGAAGACCATCAATATGGGCGATATATTTTATATATTTATACATGTATGTTGCCATACACATTTATAGGCATATACATATAAAGTATTGTTGTGAGTTAACCCTGGTAAGGCAGCCAAACACCACAAAGCCACTCACTCACTTCTTCCCCCCGCAGGCAGAAAAGGAAAGGCAAGAAAACTTGTGGGTCAAGGCAAAATTGTTTAGTAAACAAAGGAGAAGTGGGAGAAGAGAGAAAGAAAACAAATAGAACAAGTGGTGCAAATGATGGCTAATGTCACTAAACCCCCCTTTTTTCCGTCTTTATTACTGAGCACGATGTTATATGGTGTTACAGAATCTCTGGTTAGTTTGGGCTATCTGCCTGGTTGTGTCCACTCCCAAGCTCTTGCGCATGCACACAGACACACACAGACTATTTCTTACTCTGGGAGGGCAGAGTAAGAAACAAGAGCCAGAGCTGACACTGTGCAAACACTGTTCAGCAATAGCTGGAACATTGGTGTGTCATCAGTGTTGTTTTGGCAACAAATCTAAAGCACAGCACCCCAAGAGCAGCTACGAAGAATATTAACTCCACAACCCAGCCAGAGTCAGTACAAATACATATAAATGTGTAAAAAAAACCCACAACATGCGAGAGTCTAAAGCTGATACACCATTTCCATGCATGTGCCACAACCAAAGATCCAACAGAACCAAGGAGGACCTTAGCATTATCTTGAGTTTAATATGTATTTTACCGGAAACCTTTTCTTAGATGTGTTTTCCTTTGAAAAGAAATTTTAAAAAAGAACAGCAAGCATCTAAAATCTGTGTCATATATTTCAAAGCACAATACCAGGTTCATGCACCAGGGCCTATCTGCCAGCCTACCTGTTCAGATTGGGTGACAGAGACTGACCTCTAGTCTTACAAAACAAAAGCAAATTCCCTGTTAATTTATGCTTCAAATGTGATAGTTGTATTTGAATTTGGTAAGCATTTTCAGCTTTGGAAGATAAACTATAACTAAGTTATCTCAACAGCTGACTACCCTCACTTCAATTTAGATTCATTAGTTACCTGTTTTTAATTTCCATTAATAGTCTTAAAACAGTTATCATATCACTGTCTGCCGGTGAAGAGTCTATTATCCAATTCTGTTCCTCAGTGTACTAAGTGAAGCTTTTCTTGTGAAGAAAAAAGTTAAATCTTTTAATCTTTCTTATTGTTCTTCACTAACCTCCCCCATTAACTAGCTGTCCAATACAATATCCCAGAAGCACTCCGGCAGAAATACTCTATTGTTCCTGTATCAATGGCTTGTGTTAGCCCTTTCAGACAAATTGCACTGCGTTCCTTGTTCTGCTGACACTGACTGCAACTATCGAGTTTTTTCTGGAGTGAGATTCAATTAGCAGATAAAAGCCACTTCCATTTACATGGCCACAACTGAAGCTCCCACTGCAGTCAACCAAGGCTGGCTGGTTTTCATAGAATAGTTTGGGTTTGAAAGGACCTTTAAAGGTCATCTAGTCCAACCTCCCCTGCAATGAGCAGGACATCTTCAACTAGATCAGGTTGGTCAGAGGCTCATCCAACCTGATCTTGAACTTTTCCAGGGAGAGGGCATCTATAACTTCTGTGGGCAATCTGTGCCAGTGTTTCACCACCCTCATTGTAAAAAATTTCTTCCTTATGTCTAGCCTAAATCTTCCTTCTTTTAGTTTAAAGCCATTACCACTTGTCCTATCACAAAAGGCCCTGCTAAAAAGTCTGTCCCCGTATTTCTTATAAGCTCCCTTTAAGTACTGAAAGACCACGATAAGGTCTCCCCAGAGCCTTCTCTCTCAACCCCAACTCTCTCAGCCTGTCTTCATAGGAGAGGTGCTCCATCCCTCTGATTGTTTTTGTGGCTCTCCTCTGGACCCGCTCCAATAGGTCCATGTCTTTCCCGTGCTGTTGGCTCCAGAGCTGGAAGCAGTACTCCAGGTGGGGTCTCACCGGAGCAGAGTAGAGGGAGAGAATCACCTCCCTTGACCTGCTAGCCACGCTTCTTTTGATGCGGCCCGAGATACAGTTGGCTTTCTGGGCTGCAAGCACACGTTGCTGACTCATGTCCAGCTTTTCATCTCCCAGACAGTAAGCTGGGGATGAAGGTAACAGATCAGTTGGCCTCACTGACTATATTTGGACCGTAGACATGTAGACCACATGCAAAGCTTCCATTCCAAACCAAATTCTGCTCCTTTTTTGTTTCCAGATCTGAGCCTTTACATTTTGCAACATTAAAGTACACTCTTGCTCAACTTGCCAAATAGCCCAGATTTTTTTTTTTGTATTTATGTCACAATACTTTGTTTCTTTAAGTCTCTGTTACTTCTATTAACAATGATTTTTGGTTTTCCTAGGGTAATACATAAAAACTTAATAGCCATATAAGTTCAACTGTTGATGTTGTAACCTTACTGAGCTAGGATTGTTATCCATTGGCTCTTAAAGTGAAGTGTACCGTGAAATAGGTTTTAACACATTTAAAGTACTGTGTTTTGTATCGTTCTAGCTTCTTAATAAACAACACTGGTTGCCAGTCAAACACCTTCAGAGATTTACTGAATCAGCACTACCTCAACAATCATTCTCAGCAAAGAGTGCTGTCGTCAAAACATAATGTCCAATAAGTCACTGTCCAAAAATGTAGAATGATGAAAATGGCTAGTGAAATATGTATATTAAAAAAATAAAGTATTATGAATACTATGCATGATCCATAAACTGAATGCAGGACCTCATTATTTTATCAAGGAACAAAGGTACCCTTTTAAGTCCTTTGTCAGTTTTCCATGACTTCACGGAATCACGGAATCTTCAGAGTTGGAAGGGACCTCTAGAGATCATCTAGTCCAACTCCCCTGCTAGAGCAGGATTGCCTAAAGCACATCCCTCAGGGCTGCATCCAGGCGGGTCTTGAAAATCTCCAGAGAAGGGGACTCCACAACTTCCCTGGGCAGCCTGTTCCAGTGCTCTGTCACCCTCACCGTAAAGAAGTTTTTCCGTGTATTTGAACGGAACTTCCTGTGTTCCAGTTTGTGCCCATTGCCCCTTGTCCTGTCGCTGGGAGCCATTGAAAAGAGCCTGGCACCATCCTCCTTAAACCCACCCTTTAGATACTTGTAAACATTAATCAGGTCCCCCCTCAACCTTCTCTTCTCCAGGCTAAAGAGTCCCAGCTCTTTCAGCCTTTCCTCATAAGGGAGATGCTCCAGTCCCATAATCATCTTGGTTGCCCTTCGCTGGACTCGCTCCAGTAGTTCCCTGTCCCTCTTGAACTGGGGAGCCCAAAACTGGACACAGTACTCCAGTTGTGGCCTCACCAGTGCAGAGTAGAGGGGGAGAATGACCTCCCTCGACCTGCTGGCCACAGTCTTCCCTATGCAGCCCAGGATGCCATTGGCCTTCTTGGCGACAAGGGCACCCTGCTGGCTCATGGATAATTTGCTGTCTACTAGGACCCCCAGGTCCTACTCCTCAGAGCTGCTTCCCAGCATGTCCGCCCCTAACATATACTGGTGTTTGGCATTCTTCCTTCCCAGGTTTTCTTCCTGAAAAACATTAAGGGCTGAAAGAACTTTTAAAATCTAGCTGTGAACTACTGCATGCATACTAATTTAAAAACAGAAAACAACTAGATTTTTTGTTTTTTACAGTCATGATGGAATGAAAGATTACCAACCCCTCTACCAACCTCCTCTCAAGTATGCAGAAAAACAATTTCCAGCTTTTTGACATCAGGTAATGGGTGACCATACAGACCATTTTTCCCCTAACATACATGAAAATGAATTTTATTGCCCTCCATCAGGCAGAGTACTATTCTGAAAGTTGGTGCCAAAGCTGCTGAGGCTCACAGGATCCAAGAGCAGCAATTCAGTTTTCTGCTCAATGGTTGTGTCACATTCCCCCCTGCTTCCCCGAGTTGCGCAAAGTAAACTCTGAGTCTCTCCTATATGTAGTCATTACTACGGATAGCACTAAGTGCATTGATATTGTACTAAAAATGCCCCCCTTAACCTTAAACACTCTCAACTAGAGTTAGAAACTAGTGCAACTGCATCCTCAGAACAGTGGGCTGTTCGCCTTGTTTCAGCGCCATAGCACAGCCCAGTTTCATAAGGCAGAGAGTTTTAGAAGGAGCGAGACTCCACGGGAGGAGTTCCTCCCTCTTACCACCGACTCCTCCATCCTACAACAGAACAGAAAAGTATTCCGGTTCAGTTCTGCCAGGACAGTTGTTTTGAGAAACAGATTTCTTATTTATGTGCTCAGTTTTCTAAAAGGTACTGGCAAGGGAAAGGGTGTGCCTGTTGGCTGTGGTGTAGACTAACTTGTCCAGAAAACAAACCAGCAGCTGCATCCCTGTCCTTCTATGTTTGTAAAGTGAAGTGTTTGTGAACAGAATGTTTACTAAGATATGCTTTTCTCCCAGGCACAAGAAAAAGCCCATTAAAGAAACTAGCATATGTCAAAGTTTTTTTAAACTCTTTGGATAACTACAAACAGCTTCTTAGTGTAAGACAGGCAGAAGTAGCTGAAGAGGCACTGCCTTTTTTGCTACTAGTAGTAAAATGTATGGATATACCTTGCAAAAAATGTGTATAAACTCAAATGTTTGAGGCACATACGTAACCACAGAGAGTTTTCAAAAATAATTCCTTAAAAAATTTTAAGAAGGCCACAAAACCGAACAAAAACCACACACACAAAGTGGTACTTTTAAATTCAACCCCAGAAGTCAGTGGTTACCGCAGCTTCATACACAGGGAAGGCTTCAGGCAGGTGGGTGTTCAAAAGCTTTCACTTCTGCATTAGGTTAAAATCAGGATCCGTTCACTCTGTTCTAGTACGTTAAATCAGGAGCAAGACTGTTACAGGGATTATTGTCACCAAAAAAGAGGCACTTCGCTACTTTGCTTAATTAGCTCAGACTGATGTTTCTGTGAAGGCTTCATTTACTTTTAGAGAACTCATTCACCTGTAAGTGAAGGATTTTGACTTCAAAGGTCAAAAATGATAAAAGTTTAAGGCAGTAACCAAATGCACTAACCCACACAGGAAAGAAAACAGCGCTCATATAAACTTTATGCTGCTGCAGCATTTTTAAATAATGGTGTTCGGTTATTACTGGATCTGTTCTTGTTTTTAATTGAAGAAGTAATGCTTGCTGAACTCTCAGAGCAAGACTGTCTTCTTCTCAGTTCTGTGTCACAAGAGATAGTGAACAACCAGTATTTTGAGCACCTTTGAGTGATACCAACTCACAGATTTCCCCTTCTGTCATATATCAAAGTAAGTGAATGGGCAAACATGTATAAACACTAGCATGGAGTAGAACAGAGGAAGCTCAACTGTGAAAGTCAATGTAGGGTATCTCACAGGGATGACCTCATCCGTTGAGAAGAGCAGATGGCAGTATTAAGAAAAAAGCCTTCCAGCCCTCCTAATCACAGCTTACTGCCATCAGTCAACACTTTCTTGCTTCTCTAGACAGATGTTGCACTCCCGGGCACAATACAATTTTTAAAAGCATCAGCTTAAAAAAAACCAGGACAGCATATGTAGTTCACAAGGGCCACCATATAGAATAATTTTTTTAAAGAAATGAATTAACAAATGTGCAATTCAGTCAAGTAAGTGCTCAGTGTAGTGCCTTGCTTTCTTACAGAAGATACCTATCCTATTGTGGCAGGCTTCTCACTATGAAAAAACAGAAGCATTAACAACATGTGGGTAAACAAAAGAATAGGAGAAAAGAAAGAAATTCCCCAACCTTTGCCTCTATATGCATCAACTGCTGAAGAGTTCAAGAGTTCCAATGTCCTCATTGATTTGGGGGAGCAGCTACGCAGATCAAGTGAAAGTGCTCGTTTTTAGGAATTTCTAGATATTCTGTTAAATTACATCTATATATGAAACTTGAGTATATCTATCTATGAAAGACTACACTAACAAATGAAAAGACCATAAAGTCAAATACTTAGGAGTGTAGATTACATCTAGTCTACAACAATAGGGAGTAGCTCATGTTCCTGTGGCAATGCAGAAGAACAAGGAATTCTCATGGCAGATGCAGTGTCTGAATTCAACTTGCCAAGGTGACCTACATTGTGCTGTCATCTCCCAAGGGTGGATCTTTTTCCCCACCTACTTCCTCCAGTGGCTGAATCACCACACAGAGCTGTCACGAACTTTGAACAAATAGAGGATCACAGTTTTAGTTTAAACTGGTATTTCACAGGCATTGCCAACAATTCAGAACCTTTTGCCCAGGAACTGCAATGCATAATTTTCTTTTGGAACTCATAGTGGAAACATTTAATGTCATTCAGAAGCTTTCTGTACTGGTAAAGTACCAGCAAATTTACTGCAAAGACTCTTCCAGAAGTAATCTCATGGTTTTCCTTAAAAGGAATTGAGGCATTCCTTTTGCCCTTATCATAATGCAGCATGGGAACCACAGAGCATCAGTAGATAAAAAGCGAAATACTTCAGACTGAAACAATACACTCAAGTGATTCAGATTAAATAAAAGTTTCCAAGCATAGGAAAAAAGATAAACATTTCTGAAGACCTATATGATTTTTTTAGAGCTGCAAAACAGTGAAGAGAATTTGAACAGCAAAGTCTTTTCATTTAGAGTTTCCAAACCACTAACGTTTTGAATATCAACATTCTTATGGCAGCCGATTCCTCCACAGCTTCTAAAAGTGCAATCAACCACGGTAACAGAATTCTTTCACTTTTACAGGAAGAAATGCAAGAGATACTTGAGAGTATTAAGCAATGCCATATTTTGGAGAAAGTGTTTATTAATACAGGCTTCTATCAGTGGATAAGGGTAAAACAAGGACTTGCAGTACTGTTAACATGCTTGTTACTGTCAAGAGACAAAATTCAACAAGAAACATTTTTAAAGAGATAGTAAACTTGTTTGACTTTTAATCAGTTTTCCTTTGTCTACATGCAGACCTTTTGATTATCAAGTTTAGCACCTGAGTCTTTTCTCATTAGAAAAAAATGCATTTGAGCAGCAATTTCATCTTTGCCCTGAACTCTGGACTGTTGAAAGCCCTCTACCTGGTATGTGAAGAAAGCTTTCCTTCATATAATTTCATTAACATACTTAGTATTATTTTAAGCACATTTATAGTTCTATACATTCACAGTATGTATAACTATGGTAAGTTTACAATTACTACATTATACTATATCGTATGTGCATTTTCTACATGATCTTGAATCCTTCTGTGAAATTCCAACAGAAATTCTAACCCTATTGTAAGTCTACTTTCAAAGACTGTATATGGGTATTTTGTTGACTTTTTTACAGTATTGTTTCCATCAGGGCAAAGCTGGCAAGTTCGCAGGAACACACGTTCAGGTTTGTGTCTAAGCTACTTCCCTATGAATACTGCTACTCGTTGCCAATCAGATTAACTTTTTACTGTGATGTTACTGGCAAACGCCGCTTACAAAGCTTAGGTAACTCAATTCATCTCAAACACTGCTTGAAATGGGAAAGGCAACTGGACAACAAAACCATGAAACCAACCCTGAAGAGCATTCCAACGCTTCAGAGTACTACCAAAATTTAATAAATGAAAGACGAAAGGAAGTGTCCTCTTCTGTTCAGCAGTATCTCCTATATAACTAACAGTAATACACCCAAAGTAGGCACATTCTTTTATTTGGAATTGTTTCCACTGAACATAATTAAAACCCTTCACATGTACGTGATTCCACAGTTGCCGTAGCATCTGCAGGCAGAGTAAGATCTGGGAAGGAACCTCAGGATGCTACATTGTATTTCTTAAACTTATTTAAAAACTTTCTTCATCAGAGTTTGTTTCTTTTTTAAAAAAAAAACCAAACAAACAAACCAAACATTCTGGGATGTATCTTAGTTAAAAAAAACCCTAAATTTCTGGGGAAAACCAGATGCTATATACAACAGATACTACATAACACCCTCGGAGGAAAAAAGGGGGCTTTTTCAGAACAGCAAAAACACTGTCTCAAGTGAAGCCTGAAGTTTTGAGAATTAGGTTAAAGCTACAAGTAGATATTTAACTGGATTCATAAAGTAGTCTTCTACCTCACATAACCACAACAGAAGCCAAGCCTACACCAGTTAATCCCCTGAAGGCAAATCTCCTAAGTAAGAAATGAATAGTAGCAAACTTATTTGTAAGTACCAAATTTGTAGATACAGGATTCTTTACCTATGCGACTTTTTTCCACAACCCTCCTGAAGAAACATTCAAGCTACAATATGAAGCAGCAGCATTTCCTAATGGAAGAAAGGCTGCACCTGGTCAGACTAAAAGATTCATTTCACCCTGTTTCCAGCAGTGACCAAAAGGAAACTTACAGGGAAGAATAAGCAGAGAGCAGGTATGCAGGGTTCCTTCCCTAGGATGCTCTCCAACGGTTTGCAACTCTGGAATTTCATAGGTCAGAGTTTGGGTGAATTCATGGAAGAAGATGATTAGATATTCACCTCAAAGCTACAGCTGCAAGGACCTCTGCAGCTCCGTGTTGCATGAAGACCTATCTCCTTTTATATTGTCTGTCAGGTCTTACTGATACCCTTTCGAAAAGGTTAACAGAAATCAGCTTTTCACTGTTACTTAGCCTATGTCATTTCTAACTTTAGCCATTTCTTTTCCAGCTCAATTTGGTTGTTGTTTAGATGAAGCCTTCTGACAACTTTGATTCTTGTCCAAACTTTTAATGCTTGAATTCAAAGAACGGTTAGAGTTGGAAGAGACCTTGAAGATCATCTAGTTCCAACCCCTCTGCCATGGGCAGAGACACCTCCCACTAGACCAGGTTGCTCAAAGCCCCATCCAGCCTGGCCTTGAACACTTCCAGGGATGGGGCATCCACAACTTCTCTGGGCAACCTCTTCCAGTGCCTCACCACCCTCACAGTAAAGAATTTCTTCCTAATATTTAACCTAAATCTCCCCTCTTTCAGTTTAAAACCGTTACCTCTCCTCCTATCACTACACTCCCTGACAAAAGGGCCCTCCCCATCTTTCCTGTAGGCCCCTTTAGATATTGAAAGGCTGCTACAAGGTCTCCCCGGGGCCTTCTCTTCTCCAGGCTGAACAACCCCAACTCTCAGCCTGTCCTCATAGGAGAGGTGCTCCAGCCCTCTGATCATCTTCATAGCTCTCCACTGGACCCGCTCCAACAGTCCTTCTTATGTTGGGGGCTCCAGAGCTGGATGCAGTACCCCAGGCGGGGTCTCACAATAGGGGAGCAGAGGTGTAGAATCACCTCCCTCTCCCTGTTGGCCACACTTCTTTTGATGCGGCCCAGGATGCTGCTGGCTTTCTGGGCTGCAAGCATGCATTGCTGACTCGTGATCAGTTTTTTGTACACCAGTACCCCCAGGATTGCCTCGACCCACGTGCCAGACCTTGCACTTAGCCTTGTTGAACTTCAGGAGGTTGGCACAGGCCCACCTCTCAAGCCCGTCCAGGCTGGATGGCATCCCTTTCCTCCAGCATGTCAACCGTGCCACACAGCTTGGTGTCATTGGCAAACTTGCTGAGGGTGTACTTAATCCGACTGTCCATGTCACCAAAGATGTTAACCAGCACCAGTCCCAGTCCCAACCCCTGAGGAAAACCACTTGTCGCTGTAATTCTAGAACATGCTTTTGCGATAGAGACTAGACCTGCAGACAGTATTCAGGTTGCAAAGTATCTACACAATGACATTACGTTCTCTGCTTTTATGAGTTTCCAAATAATTGCTAAAATTCATTTTCCTTTACGACTTATTGACTTAATGACCAAGGTCATTTCCAAGCAAAACTGAAAATTCACACTCCATCACTGCATATTCAGAGTTGGTATTTCTCCCTGTCTCTCTCCCATGCACGTTACCTATCCATAATCTAGTTACTTATTACATATAACATGTGCCATTCTCTAAAGACAGCACTTGCCTTTGTACAGACATAGTATCAGCATACTACGTCACCTCCTTATTCAAATGTTCTGGAACACAGGTAAATAAGAGACGTTTTTGATTCTATGTAAGAGTGCAGACACAGGTCAGATCAAAGTGAAATAACTAGAAGATACAGTAGACTGATCTGCCTATTATTTTATGACCAAAACTCAAGTAATTAGGAACCACTTCTGTACAAATCTAATAAATTTGCACTTTCTGAACTCCATCATGCTCATTCCTCAGAAATAAAATGAAAATTCACAGACCAGCTAGGCTAAATATAACACCTATGGAAAGGTTATAACAACCTGCCCTATCCATATTGCGTTTAGTCCACCAGACTTCTCGTAACGACTAATGACATCAGAATTATGGCATGAATGGTTATAAATTCTTAGGACTTAAGAGAAGGGTATATGCCTCTTTTCCAAGAATGAAAAACGCTTTAGACTTCCTAGAAAGCACAATACAGAACAGCTAAACCCCTAAAATTAAAGGATTGCCTATTAATAAAGGCAAATGTAAAATTGCTTCCAGATATTTCAAAGGGTCCTGAAGATATTACTCATACTCCCTCTAGAGAGCTATAGAGCCTACACCAATTAGGTACTGGCGGGACAGGTAAAATTTCCAAATAAATAAAACACAGTCCAAGGATAAATGGTGGTACACAGCTCTGGACTGTGGGAGAGAGAAAGAATAATATTGGTCCAAAAAGCCATTTTTCACATAGTGCCCAGTAGTAGCCAAGAAAACTTATCTGAACATTAAAAAAAAAAGGAAAAAACCCGGGGAATGTGAAATTCAAAGTGGAAAGACAGAAAGACAGAAGAATCCTCAAATAACGTGATTACCAATGAAGAGTGTTATTCGTCCAAGGTTTTTTTATCCCTTTGTTAAAAGGGTAGACTATGAAGCTTCCTGACAAAGGCATTTTTAACTTATTTTTCTTTCCACCAATCTGTTCCAGTGCAAACAGCACGTCCAACACAATATGAGAACTTAAGATCATTCACTGCCAGTCCTGCTTAACTACATGAAGGCTGTGTTGGGCCAAAACCAAGGCAGTACAAACCAGCACATTATGTCCAAGTCTCAGCTGAGAGTCAGATCAATGCTGATCTCCTGGTTTAAACCTGGGCCCAACGCCACATTGTTGGGGAAGGAAGAAAGGAAAACTTCAGTGAAGTTCTTCCCTTTCAAGAGTTTAAACTAAACACAGATCAGACAGAATTCATCTACACACACGTATGTAATTATTTATACATAAATATATGTATATGTAAGGCTAGAGTTTTATTTTGAACGTGCTCTTTATCATACTGTGTAACAGGCAATTTGCACAAGGTCAGGCTCAGACAAAATTTCATTTGCAGCTAATATATCGGAATTGGTACTGCCAATCAAAGCAAGAGATCAGCTGTTAACTACTGCCACCTCACCATGATAAGGGCATATTTTGCAACTTAAATATTGAGTTAGAGTCCTGCCTTTCATCCAAAGTAGAATTCTTTCTACTGCTTCCCCCATTGCAATTGCATTTGGTACACATGGTAAATATTGCTTTAATTATCCGACTCAACTTTTACAACCAAGTCCTCAGCGTTAAGTTGAGTACAGCCTAACAACCCCTACTCAGCAAAAACCACTTATAGTTCAAACAAGTTCTGTGTGTGCCTTAACACCATTGAACAACGAACTTTAAAAAACTAGACTTTACTGGAAAACCTTGATCAGAAGCTAACAGCTACAACCGATTGAAACTCATACCAGAAAGACACATACCACTCCATCTGCAATCTTCCAGTCTGCACAACTCTCGTATTTTTGCAGTTGCTTTTCAAACAGTTGTGCTATGGCTCGATGGACAAGTTCATACTGCTCCTATAGTAGGTTACCAGATAAAAATTAGTGCATGAGATCTTTACAAAGAATGATGGTATATTATCATATGATAAAGATTCATTTTAAAACAAACTATACCTTTGTCTGCACTGCAGAATGCCTTTGTGTTCTCATTTCCTGTATTAAATTAAATACATTGAATTCTTCAGGTATTTTCTGAAATATAGAAGGAAGTCAATTACACTGACGTAACTGTTTGTCAGAACAGCGATACAAAAGTTGTTAGACATCCAAAAGTATGTTTAACTTTTGTAGGTAAAACCAAACTGGCCTCTCCACATTACGGCTATTCAAATTTTCTTTTAAAAAGCAATTCCTCCCCAGAACTGGTTTTAAACATTTGATTTAGACCAGATGAAAGCATTTCAAGTATTTTGAAAACGAGACATCCAGTGAAAGCATTAATATGACACTGCAACATTAATGATGCTTCACAACCTAAAAACCCCAGAATGAAGTTATCCCTGTATATTTGAAACATCAGGCTTTAGAAGCTGCAAGATGAAGCAGAGACACTGAAAAAGCTGAATTTAAAATCACTTTATATTGAAAAATATTTTAAAAGTATTTAGAATTTACAGTGTCTTTTTTAGATAAAACGCTGTGAAAAGAAAGTAAGTTCATACTAAAGCATGAATGCAGTGAAACTAAACATCCAACTTGTCAAGAGTTATGGAACATCTTAAAAATTTCAATATTTTAGAACATTTGGGAGCTCAATCAATCACTGTTACAAAATGATGGAATGCCACAAGAGTTCTTCCTTTAAGATTCCTTACCCCAGCTTTAAGCAAATTCCATGTGTAATCTATGGCACAGATGGCTCCTGTTCTTCCACACCCTGCACTATGAACATAAACAGTTAGGTATGTTAGAAGTCATTTTAATTTGTTAAAAACACACTAGAAGCATTATATTTCCAGAGTCAACATGAAAAAAAATGTATTAAAATCCCTCAACTCACATTTTAAGCTCGCTTAACCTGATACTATAGTGTCTTAAAAATAATAAAAAAAAAGCAGTGCAAAATGGAGTATTGAAGTTTTTAATGCAAGTTTTTCACAGCCAATTGGAATTGTAATCATGAAAGATGCTTTAATGTTGACATTTTTATTGCCTCTTTTGTCACACTATTCTGGTTACCACTGCTTCAACAGTAGGGATTTTGTCCAAGTTTAATGATAGATACGTTAAATGGCAGAATAGAACATGTTTAAAGACTTCCTACATTTTTCCGATTTAGTAGCCTATCTATTTGCTGCTTTTTATCTAAAAAAAAAAAAAACCACTTAAAACTGAAAGTTATAAAAAATAGCAGTGAACTATCACGTTTATTCTTCCTAATAGTATGAATTTCTCTATTTTACAGATAAAGAGTTATAATGTATGCATATTTATTACATTACAATTATACTGTTGTAAAGAACCAACCTTCGCAACCATATTGACACGCCAGAGAAACAGAACAAAGGGAAATGGATTTCAGTGCTAAGTTTCTTACTGTTTTAGACCTCAATCACTTAGAGTGACAAGTTAAAAAAAGGATGCAGCTGAAGACAGGAGATTTCTATATAGACACTTTCAGAGAATAACCAAGCTCTAGAAAGTTAATAAGCCTGCAACAATTTAACATTTCCTGGCTTATGAATCTGAATTTGTTTTTCTGACATGTAATACATCAACTTCTGTTGCTTTAAAAAGTATCAAATATCATAGGCAAGAACTTCCCAGAGAAATTATCAGAAACTGTCAATTCACCAAACCATTTTTATGGCAGTTCAGTTTCAACAGTCCTTCTGTTAGCAAAATTTCAGATAAGAGATGAAACTGCTGCTCAGAAACGAAGACTTACCAACCGGAAACTACAGCCTGCTCATTAGAGATCTTTTTTCTCATATTAGGAGACAGACAGAAAAGTTGTTAGGTAGCGATGGCACCTGCTATCTCTCCCTTTGACCTGTAGTCTCTCCTATTGAGAATGGAGCCTTCACTCCCATATCTGATTTGCTATGATCCTCAAAGTCTGTTTTATCCTAATGAGGATTTAAATGTCTTAAGAACCACGTAACAGTTTCTCTTTCAAAGACTAATTCTTTTCTGATTGATATTCTATATTCAACAGAAATAGAAGCAAAATTTCACTGTGGCATGACTTTTAAGACAATGAAGACTGTATGATTTTGAGCAGAGTTCTGACATGAGGAAATACTCCTTTTTAGAATACTAAAAAAATAAACCTGTGATTTAGAATCAATCTAGTGCATCTCTTACCAAAAGTCTAGACTTCAAAAAAAGTACATAAACTTAAAAAAATAAATATATTTGATACCTGCAGTGTATACAAATCGGTACATCTTCATGCTCCTGGTATTCTCTCATCAAGCTGATCATATCCAGAATAGAATCAAAAGACGAAGGGACATCATGGTCAGGCCAGTTAACGTAATGAAATTGATAGACACTACGAGTCTCCTAAGGGAGAGAGAAAGGTGTTAATGATAATACATATTTTAGGAGTTTGTATGAAATAATACACTTTTTGCATGATTAAGGGTAGACAAGCAAAGCCATTTACTGCAATAAAAAAACCTCTACAGCTTATACCACTTAAAAAACAAAAGGGAAATTCTAAGGTAGTATTTTGAGCGCTGCTAACACACAGAAGAACGAACTATGGGACAGTTCACAGAAGCCCCTCTCTATCAGTTAAAGGACCCACAACATTGCACTGTGTTAAAAGATTCTCTGTCCTTACAGTCTTAGACTTTGAAAGGGAGAGAGAAATGGAAAGACCATCATGAAAGGTTCTTTTTCCAATTGTACTCCAGTAACTTACATTGGAAAAAAACGGAGGGGTTTTGGTGGTGGTGGTGTTTTTTCTCCCTTTCAAAGTATAAGACTAGAGTGAGAAACTTTGGGGAAAAAAATAAATCAGTACATTGTTATCATCATTCTTGCTTTACTTCTATTTGGCAATACAAGCATATGAATGAGCATCACAAATATCTTCTAACATTGTAAAACCCTCTTGACAATAAATGAAAGTATAGGGCAAATTCTAACAAGTACACATACTTTACCCAAAAAGAAGCTAACTAGAGGAAACAGTTTATTTTGACGAGTTTGATTCAGTTTGTCATAGTATTTCTAGTTGGGGTAAACAGTGAAATTCCCTAGGGTGACGGAAGCTTTCTAGTTGTTAACGCATGCTATTGAAGACCATCACACAACTTTGGCTAACCAAGAACATAAATAAAAGACAAGTATAGAGTTCCACTGCTCTTTTCTTACATACTAAGCTTTTAACATCACTTCTAAACTTGATGATTTACATACATACAGAGTCTGCACCTAAAAAACTGATGATTTTTTTTCCTGAGTTTCCTCCATTGTATCATTTTAGAGACCTTTGAACCACCACTGAAGTTGAGACCAGAAGCGATCATATACTTACATTTTGAAATTCAAGTAATAATGTTCTAATGAAGTAATCTGTTCTTGCTTGCTCAGCTTCCTAAACATGAGAAAACAGTAATGCATTGGAAAAAAAATGAAAAAAATATCAATACGCAGGATACAGGATGTAACTGAAAACCCAAACTTTAAACTCAGGTGTTTCAAAGTAGGATTAAGAATAGCTTCCTAAACTGGCATACTAGCTCTTTCTGAATACCTTAAAGAACTTCAGCTAGAAAATAGCAGCAATTCCCGTTGAAATACGCGTAATTTTGAGTTAAGGAAAAGAAAAAATACAGTTTTGAGATCAACTTGGAATGGATCAATTTCACCATTTTAGAATAAGTGAACGGTTAGTGCCGATCATGAACTTCCATGGAAAAAGTTCCCAGTAAGATCATTTATACCGATGACAGTTATACTCAATACTTTCATGCCAGGTTTCATTCATATCCTAATAGTAACTAATGGAACATAATAGAACCTGATTCAACTACCAGGTGGCAACATTAAAAATAAAGACACAAGGAAGTGTTTTCTTCCAACAACACAATGTGAATATCAGAAAGAATAAGTGACAAAAAACAAAACCCAAACAAAAAAAAATGGTCAAATTCATTATCCACTGTACTGTAAGATATTGATAATGCAGGGGCCACACCCAATTTAGGAAGTCCTGCTAGTCCATGCCTAGAAGCTGACAACAAGTACAAGGAGAAGGATCTTTCTACACACGGTCTATTTTTGATTCTCTTCCCTTAAATAATTAGGCTGTCATTGAACACAATGTGATAGGCTGGATGGCCCTTGGCATCATCTAGAAGCGAAGGCTTGATGATGTGACCACAACTCTAAGAGCTAGAAGTTGGACAAACAGGCCACAAATGTGTTTAAAGCAGGAAGCAATAAAGATGCATAAACAGGTGTGTACAAACGCAACCAGACACCATCCCACACCTAAGGAATGCTGAGCATATTGGTTTTGGTGGCTACGCTCCCACACACTGTGTCCTCACCCATACCCTGAAAACCTCACGATTCATGAAGTCAATTTCTGCCACGTAAGCGGCCCCCTTTTGTGAAATGGTCATTGCACCATGACTTCTTTTACTATCCAGCTTTCTCTACCGAGGAAGGATGATTGCAAAAACCCACTGGGGTATACTCTTGTGTGATGCTGAGATGGCAGCTGCCAAAAGAATGATTACTTTCAATTCCCTGCTGTGCTTGGCATAGGAGGTATTCACAGTCCCTCTTCCTGCCTATTACTCTGCCAGAAATCCTTACGTTATCATTTATGAGCAAGTATCAAAAGTGGAAGAGGCTCTAGTAGTTATGCTTAGAGACCAGAACTCCTGATAACATTGACAAAACATGCAATGGAAATGTTGAGGTTTCCTCCATCCTTCTGGAATCAGAGCTCACTTGACATTACCCCCTGGGAATTCTCCAGGAAAAGATTCAGACCTCATGGTGATCTGCTATGCATTTGTGTTTTGATTTCAAAAGCAACAATAGAAGCTAAGGAAGTATTTTCAAATAAACCTATATCTGTTACTATCGAAACAAGTTAAAAAAATACTTTAGTTTCCATTTTCTCTATTTATGCTAATTAACTTTATGTAACTTAAGAAAAATAACCTTTTCCAGTGTTACTTTCATTTCTTACGCACATCCAGAATGCACAAGTCATAACTGAGAAACAACTGCATGGATATTATTTGATGTCTTGAGTGTTGTACAGATATTCAAAACTTCACAATGTAAAGCTAAAGAACTGATACATAAAAAGATACAAGACCAAGGGACACAGGCTCCCTACTTTAAGCTGTGTGGTTTTTTGAATCCTCCATGATTTATTTTTTTTTTTTTAGATACACACATTGTTTTCCACTGCATTCCTTTGAGAGTCTTTGTGTAAAATTTGGTACCAAACAATTAAAAAAGCATTTGTAATACAAACTGTTTGTTGAACAGTTATTTTAAGTTACAAAAGCACTAAATCCTTCAAAATTAATTATAAAGCTTTATACTTACACAAGAAACACGAAATGGTCCAAAAGTTACAGCTGCTTCTCCATACAGAGGCCAGTAACGTTCACATTTTTTCTGTTAAAGCAAAGAATCCTAATTTAATTCATGTGTGGTACCAAAACATGATGATTAATAGAAGCAGAGCAGAAAAAATGATAATCTTGAATGCCTTATACTCTCTCTTACTAGGTGCTTTTCCTTAACACCTGCCTACTGGTGCGTTGCTGGACTTCTTTTAAGATAGTAAAGCGTCTTTTATTTTGGATACCAAAAGAAAAATGAAACAAAAAATCCAGATGACCAATAAATACAGCCAAAAGACACCTTGAAAATTAGGACGTGAAATTCATGACGGCACATATAAGCGCAAACGCACATCATACAGAGGGAAGCAATGAGAGATAATTTAGTTTTTGTGGAAGTTTGGAGTTCACAATAGTGGACCACATTTATTTATTTATTTTTTACTTCCCAGGAAAGAATATAAGAATATAGCAGAGAGATTTAAAAGATAGGTTGTTTTTGCAGCTGTATCAATTGACAGGAAATTATAAAGGACTCCAGATTTTGATAGTTGGCCTACATCCCATAAAGAGCAAGATTTTTTCCATAGTGACCTGACCAGAAAGAGACCACTGGTACAGTTCTGTATACAAACATATACATTCCACTGAGATGACACCTAAATAATAATGTAACAATATAAATGGGGCTAAAAAAAGCCGTCACATTCATTATTTTCTATGCATACAAATATAAGGGTAAGCATTCTCATTCAATCTGGCAGATTAGTTTTACAGTTATGGATTTGGCATACGAAGCTTCACAGGTATTGGCATATTGCCCCACATGGGCAATGCTCATTTAGTTTTGCATTTAGCATACATACCCTTCCCATTTCAAATTCCCGACAGGCCATTACAATTATCTGAAAAGACAAAAAAAATGCTCAAAGTTAGCTGGTTTTAGATCAAGTAAATTCACCAACACTCCACTGCTTGCTTATATCTGGACAGATACTAATACTCCTTAATTGGTTACTAAAGAGACTCATTAATACTATTTTCCTACCTACAGATGCATCCTCTTTTAATTCTAAAATAGTACCCAGGTTTTATCCCACACAAAATAATCTACAACACTAATACAACATTTTAAGGCTATTTAATTTGAATTCACTGTAATCCTGTACAAATACTTTATTTATTCAGCCTGACTGTAAAGTCTAAACTTATAAAAATGTAGAACCATTTGCCAATTGGAAGAAACATACAGCTATATTTGCTTAAAATGACATAGACTGTTTAAAGTAGATGCAAAAAAAAACATTTAAAAAACAAGAATCAGATTTCTTAGATGAAACTATTTCAGATTACATTAATGTAAACAACAAAAAAAACGCATCAACAGGTAAGCTCTTCGTTACAATAAGTAACCATGATTTAAGTGTCTGATAAGCCAAAAATACTTTCAGAAATAATTTGTTGAACATATCAAATTTTAACAGTACTTAGAAGTTAACTCCTGAAAATAGCTGTTTAAAAAGATGTAGAATATACAAACAAATAAGTAAATCAAGATTAGCATAAATAGAAAGGTAGACTTTTATATTTTGTTTCAAATGCTGCTTTTGTATTCGATTTTGTCAGTCCACATTAAATCAGAGTTGTAAGGTTTCCTGTAGGACAGATGTCACCAAGCATCAACCTATTCATAAATAGTTATGGTTTCGTATTTGTTCAATAAAATAACTACTTTGAATTTATATTATTAAATTGAATAAATAATATTAATGATATATAGAATGCTATTTAAAGTACAAAAACAAGATTCAAGAAGTAAATGGACAAGTCACATCACAATCAGCATTTTTGATAATAATAGCCAGCTCAGGCAACAGATACATAATCACTGTGCCATGAAATAAGGTAATATCCAATTTTGGTTTTTAAGTAGGTACTTACAGCAACATTGTATTCCCATATCATCCTCCAGAAGTCTATTACTGTATTTGCTAATGGTCCCTGCGTAGCAACATATGCTTTTGGCCCATGTACTCCCTAGGATTGCACAAAGAAGCCATTAACATGTATAAAGAAAATTTATCTGCACTGAATAAAAAAAAGCTTTAGGTTATAATCATGTAAAATTAGAGTATCTCTTTCTTTTATACAACAGGATGGGTAAATATGAAATACGAGTCTCATTTACATTAGTGGAAATTTTCCTAGTGATTTCAAGGGAGCCCAAGATTATAACAGCCACTGTGCCGCCAGAGACTGTAGCAGAAAAATATCTTTCCGTATGTTCAGATCCTGAAGATTCCCTTAAAGTCCGCTTTTTCTTTGTTACTCAAACATTTAATGACGAAAATCTGAAAATCTTGCTGCTAAAAAAGCATCCCCTTGAACAAATTTCAGTTCTTCCCTCCCAGAAATACCACATTTCAAACCTCCAAAATTTTAAAACTTTGTTTTATATAAAGCTTGAAGATATTTATATTCCTGGGGAGGAATAACCCCATGCACCAGTACAGGTTGGGGGCTGACCTGCTGGAGAGCAGCTCAGCTGAAAGAGACCTGGGAGTCCTGGTGGACAACAGGATGACCATGAGCCAGCAATGTGCCCTTGTGGCCAAGAAGGCCAATGGCATCCTGGGGTGCATCAAGAAGAGTGTGGCCAGCAGGTCAAGGGAGGTCATCCTCCTCCTCTGCTCTGCCTTGGTGAGGCCGCACCTGGAGTACTGCGTCCAGTTCTGGGCTCCCCGGTTCAAGAAGGACAGGGAACTGCTGGAGAGGGTGCAGGAAAGGGCTACCAAGACGATTAGGGGACTGGAACACCTCTCTTATGAAGAAAGGCTGAGGAATTTGGGTCTCTTCAGTCTGGAAAAAAGACGGCTGAGGGGGGATCTCATCAATGCTTATAAATACTTAAAGGGTGGGTGTCAGGAGGATGGGGCCAGGCTCTTCTCAGTGGTGCCTGGTGACAGGACAAGAGGTAACAGGCACAAACTTGAGCAGAGGAAGTTCCACCTAAACATGAGGAGGAACTTCTTTACTTTGAGGGTGGCAGAGCACTGGAACAGGCTGCCCAGAGAGGTGGTGGAGTCTCCATCTCTGGAGACATTCAAAACCCGCCTGGACGCGTTCCTGTGCAACCTGCTCTGGGGGACCCTGCTCTGGCAGGGGGTTGGACTAGATGATCTCCAGAGGTCCCTTCCAACCCTATGGTTCTATGATTTACATTCAGCTTTTCAAGCCCAAGATATTCATGCTTTGAAACAAAAGTGTTACAGGCTTTTAGCCAAACTGGCTTCTCTTCAAGAATGTTAGATATAATTCCATTGCCACACTTCTGCCATGAATAGCAAGAAGTGCACGTTAAGATACACAATTTGTCAAACACTTCATTTATGATCCCTAAAAACAGATTCTCAAAATCTGGTATTTGTAGCACTATCAGCTGTTTAAAACAATCGCATCTGAATTTTCCTGTGGTATAAAGTTCCAATTTGGTTGCCTGTCACTTTAAAATATTTTATATTATACTTAACACTTAGAGTAATATTAAAACTTTAAAATTGCTTTATAAATGGCATTATTCTTGCAAATTTATTCAAGTCATAATAAAAGAAAATCTTCCCTTGCAGCTTCAAATTCTTATCTCAGACTATAATATTAAAACTGCACTGATATGAAATAAAAGCTTAAAAAGAATTTAAAAACTGGTAAGATAGTAATACATACCTTAATAAAGTTTGCATTGATGTAGTCTGAATCTTGTGGGGGAGTTTTCAAGGTCAGTTTAACCCGGCTGTGATCAACTAAAAGAAGAATTTATTTTTTTTTTTTTAAAAAAAGAATTACAACACATGTAAATCAATATGTAACAGTAAATGTAATACATATAGTGCATATTATACGTATAGAAGAAATTAAGCATTAAAGAACATTTCCCAAAGATAAGTCACCATGCACTGGGGTTTACTGCTCCGGCACAGCCTGACTTCTATCCCTCAAACACTGGTCTACACACTTTGCTGGGGCACTTCTCAACTATTTGAAGCAGATTCCTTCATTTAGGGGGTTCTGACATTTCAGGTTTCTGCCTCCAGCATTACTGGCTGTCTCAGAGAAAGCTTCTTATACAAACAGCAGATCTTTAGGGGCCAAAATCTTCAGCAGTCTTAAAAATAGCCTTTATTACTTGTTGACAGAATAAGCTAAACATCTTGGAATTCTTTTTGGCATTGAAAAAAAAATAATTAAGTGCATCTTTAATACAGAAACAACCTGATGATTCTAAGAAGGAAGGTAGGTGGTTAGCAGGTTTGTCAGTCTTTCCAGCTCCTGTTGATACAAATACTTCATAGCTATCAAATAAAAATCGTTCAACCTATCTCTATAATAGAAGCTGTTTTAGTTGGAAATCCAGATCAAAAACAAAAATTCTCTTTGAACTGGGGAACAAAAGTATCTGCAGAAACAGCATCTGCTCGAGCAATTTCTGTTTCTTTCTGCTCCCAGAGTCAATTCCTAAACCACAGAACAGCTGCTAAAACCTTTATTAGAGCTAAATTCAAGGAAAAACACAAAGAACAAGTCTATTTAAAAAGAGGAAATATGGTTGGTTAGGGTTTTTTTTTGTCAAAACATCACTGGTAATAAAACAGGGAACCAAGCCCTCAAGAAGTACATGCTAAGAGCTATTTCTATACAGAAAGCTCTTCCAAAAAGCTTCCAAGATGGTGAAATTTTCAGCCAGAGTCCTGATAACATGCAAAAAATGTTTGTGTTACCACGTAATGCTTCCTAAAAAAGAACCAGTGTAGATTACAAGACATTTAGATCACAGATCTAAAGACAACGTACTCTCACATATACAGGCTTAGAGAAACCCTTGTAACGTATCGCACTGTATAACACTCTCATACATCTAACCGAAAAGCAAGGACGCTTTATAAGCATGCAGTGGTGTCACAGACTTAATACTAAAAACTACTTTTAAATGGCAGACCAGGCTAATTACAGTGGTAGGCTAATGAGGGCTCCTATCTTCCCAGCAGATCCAAAATTCTAGCGCGCTTTCCTGCCTCTATCTGCCACAGCTCAGCTCCTTCAGAGTTTTAGGTCTGGAATAGAATTCTCTACAAAAAATTCCAATTCAGGTTCCAGGTTCAGAAGATTAAGTGCTTTAACATTTATATATAGCTTAAAGGCTCAGTTCACAATTACTAATTGGTGTTTTCAGGTAACCAGTGACCTGCATGTTTCATTTAACTATCATCTAGGATGGCTCAAGTGAACTGTAATGTGAACGTGCACACATCTTGTACTCTGGAGCCACTATTGAGGTACTGATCTCTCTGGTTGCAGTAACAATTTCTGATAAATATAGCAGTGATCTCCAATTAAGTTACAAATATAAGTTCTTTTCTGGATTTATAAAAGATAGGCAAAGTATCATCCTCCTTCTTCCTCCAGAACATCTCCTGGCTTTCATTTCTGTCAAGCTGATCTCCCATCACTTTATTGCTGGAACCTTTGGATGTTTGAAGATATTCTTCCTTTGAGGAAAACTGAAGATGTATTTTCAGTTAATGTCAGCTTTGAGGTTTGCTCACTTCCCCCACTGCGACCTGTCTACCCTTTCAGATCCCAATGACTCAGGTGGTTTTTTGGTTTTTTTTTTTTTTTTGAGGGGGGTGCAGTTTGGGAGGGTTTGTTCGGTTTTTGGGTTTTTTTTTATGTACATGAACAAAAAACACATCTACAACTCTAGTCGCAGCCATTCACTACTGGAACAGCCATTAAGGGTCTCTCTGATTCAGCTTAAGCGCTATGATGATTTTGCTATATTGTTCGTGATCTACCAAAATGCCAGCATGGAAGAAAGATTTTAACAACTTTTAATAAGATGACCGTAACAACTTCTCCTCTCTTTTTCACTACAGCCATTAAACATGTTTCCTCCCAAGTAAAAAAAACAAAACCAAAACAAACAAAAAACCCAATGATATTTAACTATTTTGCTGCAGTTGAGCTTAGTACCACACTACTCTTCAACATGTCATGTATATTATACATATATCCTCCAGCAGAATTTGAATACATGTGCCCTTCCTTCCTTGCAGCAGCAAGCACTATGCCCACCTTGATAAAGAATCTAGGGTCTGTGGCTTTAGGGCAAAGTTTACTGCTGGAAGTGTTGCTCCACGTGCTGATAAACAGTAAAAATTCCAGCACTAGAAAAACAGAACACACAGGTATGCAACAATCTGAAACACACAGTAATTCACTGGAGCTTATTACTAGAACACATTTTGGAAATGAAAGCTAATGATGCTTAAGACCTTTTTCAACTTCAAATTGGTTTTAAATCTCCTAACACTTCTGAGAAAGCCAAGCAGAGTAAAATCTATCTGTTGCTCATCATCTGGGATATGAAAAGTGGCATTTGTCAGAAGACTATCCTTTAATCTGTCAGCTACTCATATTGAGAAGCACAGTAAGAGCTGCTGAAATACACAGCATCACGAGCTTCACAAAGTGAGCTAGTAACAGGCAATCTTGTCATTACAGACCACTGATCTGTTATACCCACACATTGGTGGTTTTAAAATTTAAATTCTGCTCCGGCTTTTGTTTTCTGTGTTCATACATTAAACAGAATTTCATTTTGGCTCTAGCAAAACACAAACCAACGATAATCTAGCACGGAAAGTTCTCTGACACCGTTTGCAGGATACAAACAAGCAAAAAAGCATTTTACTTCAAACCACAAAGTCAGGTTCCTTAAGACTCCTTAAAATCTCATCTAGAGTTTATGCTAACATTTTTTTGTTTTCTACTGTGAATAAGATGCTCCTAAAGAAAAAAAGACAGTTAAGCACCTAGTGAAGTTCTACACTATTCCAAGCTAAAGTGAAAATGTTAGCTTGATAGGGCTTGGGACTTAGCACACATTTTTTCTCTGTGTGATAGCTCTCCTAATAAAAACATACAAACGTTCACTCACTTTGCCTTCCAAGTTAAAAATAAAAATTTAATCAAAGTTACATTTCAGCAGATAATCTCCAACTTTGCCCCTCCATAATAGCTAAAAAGTAAAACTCAAAATACATTAAGAATAACAAGCACTTGCCTTTGTCTTCTATCAACACAGAAATCAGACTTACATGGTAATATATCCTTGTATCTATTCTTTTTAACATTTTCTTCTTTTTCTCCAGTGGCTGTTGGGTAGATCTTCTCTGTTCTATATTTTGTTGATAATCTTCTTAACCTCTGAAATAAAACATTTACGTTATTTTTTTAAATTCTCAAGATAACAGGGGCATCACAAGGTATCAGCTTCATCAATGAAATATAAGATGATGACTGAAAAATACCTCTTCTTTCCTTTTACAATATTCACTATGATGAAGTTTAAAAATGTAATTATCCAGTATTTTTATCTCATTAGCAGTTTACAACCAAGTTGAAACCATCTCTAGACATCATGAGACATGGAACTTTGGAAAAGCCACTACAGCAGGAATACGGAATATGGCTATATTTTATTTATGAAATACACTGCCCTGTTAGGGACTAACAACTACCTTAACAACACCCGTGAGAAACGGAAAAATCTGTCATTGCTCAGAATACCTGGAAGAAGAGCGCAGACAGGCTGGCTCAGGAACAGCTGTTAGCAGCAACAGCTTCCAACACGCTGCCAACTCAACAGAAAGCAAAAATCTCACTTTTAACAGGCATCAACTCCTAATGCCCAACCCTCTGTTCAAGCACACCCAGAGAAAGAGAGTCCCTGCCTCTCAGGTACAAGGTATTCACAATTAAGATGAGTGACAGGACATCTGCTGTATTCACAACGATATGTCATTTACCCCCCCCATCTATTTCAAGTATCAGAAATTTGAAACAGTCAAAACCTCTTAATAACAAAATCCAGCCCACACCCTCCAATAACCTAGGAAATAACAAGGGCAATACAGCTTTCATCATCCCACTAAAATTAGGCCTTTGTAACCTTAAAACTGAGGAGGAAGAAGAGAATATAAATTCTCTTCATAAAAAATAAAATAAAAATACAAGAGGAGCCAGCAGTGCTTGTTATTTTAGATTGTGTAGATCTCCAGATTGAAAAAGGCACCCGAAGAACTCAGATAGTTAACTCTGGCTTCCAGCTAAAGCCAGGTGGTTGCAAAACCAGTGATTCTGTTGACACTGCCATGGTGGTGGTATATAACACAATCACGGAGAAAACAAAGAACATAGCTTCAAAGACGTTTAGTATTTCCATTGAGTGGTGTTCTGCACAGGTAGAGGGACAGAGGTTGTTCATGTTCCCCTCCCTCCACCTTTGATGCTCAATTACCGTCCTCAAAGACCCAAAAAGTGTTCATGGCTTGCTTTCTTTTGGGGAAGGCAGAGAATAGGGGAGGTTGCTTACTAGTTAAAAATAATATAAATCTTGTTTATTACTGACTATGCAACAATATCCAGGCTGAAGGACATCACAAAGATGACAACTTGGTTGGAATGCCAGTTTTCTTCTTGAATTCCCCTAAAACTACTAAAACACATGGGAGACTCGTTGCACACTTCGATTTTTAAAAAAAGAAGGAAAAATGAATTGGCAACTCAAGTCCTCCAATAATTTTCCCAGTAAAAAAAGGAAAAGAAAATAACATACAGGAAAACACTTTAATAAAATTTGTCTGAATATAGTGAAAAACCAGCAAGTTTTATATGCAATGTGGTTAAAACTTTGCATTAATTCAGTTGAATAATATGCGTCTAATAATCCACAAGTGTCATTTACAGAGCAAAACCAACTGCAAAGTAAAATTAAAAAACGGCAAATCAAGAAGTACCAGTTTTCAAACATTTTTTTTTTCCTCTTCTCCGAGGACTTCATCACAGATTAGATCACTGAACACTAAAAAGCATGACAGAAGTAGCATGGAGGGTTTTTTTTCTTAAAGTGCAATGCCCTTGAAAATCTTGCAATGTTAGTTGATGACAAAAACCAGTAAATATTTGGAGGTGGGACCATAAGTGATTGAAGTGCTAAAAATATTATCTGAAAACATCGCTACAATGAACAATAGGAAGATTCAATTCTTGAAAAGACGTAAACAGCTACAGAAGCTTCCACACAGACTACACTCATCTTTGCAACACTAAGAACAAATTCTCAACATAATCTGTATAGATAGCAGGCAGAGAAACCTAGTTTGTAACACGGTACTGACATAAAAAATATCATTGCACAAGGAAGACCTATTGGCCTATGTCACACTGTGCTTACTTGGGTCAAAATAAAAAATACTGCCTGTGCTAAGACTGGACACAACCAGGAGTCCAGAAACAGCAAAATAAATACACATAACTTGCTATATCAGCTAACAATTGCAAGATGGAAAAATACTTTGAAATAGGCTATAAGCCTCCAATCGGGAGGGGAAAAAAAAAAGCAAAGACAAACAACAACACTTTCCAAGCACAGCCACTAATACGATTTTGTGTATTGTTCCACATCTCAACCCGTTTGTGAGTTTCTGGGGCTCTTTTTCCCATCTTACTGATTTTTATGGGACAAATGCCATGACTCTGCTTAGAAAAAGTAACAGAAGTTTAGAGAAAAAACAACCTCTAAAAACCACGAGTAGAAGCAGAAGTTATTTTGCATGAAAAAAGATACACTTGAGGAAGTGATAAAAGAAAAAGGTAGGTATCAAAAAGCACCGTAGGAAGATGATCCTTTTTGCTTTAGCCCATTATAAAGGCATGCAAGAAAAAAAGAAAAAAACCCAACCCCACAACACACTATCACAGGTACAACTTGGACCTATCACAAGCCAAAAAGGCTAAAGTGACTAGTACCAACTTTCATTTTCTAGAAAGTGATGCTATAAGAATTCAGCATCTCTTTCTCCTCTGCATGATTCAATAGCTGTACAATCTGCTAAAGAACTGGAAAGTAGGACTAGCATAGCCCAGCTCTGTGGCAAAGACTGGAAATGAAATATAGGTTGATTTCTACACACATCTGCTCCTAAAATACTTTAGGACCCATGCTTTTAATGCACATTGGTCAGCTGTTCTGTCACATGGGTAATAGAAGTTAAGTCAGTGCAGTCCTGAGAGCAATCAAAAAGAGTAAGTAGTACTCCTTATGATTTGTAGTAGTATCTGCTACATAGAACAGTACCTACTTCATGCTTTGGAAGAGAACAAATAAACTAAAAAGTCAATTTAGAAGTAATTTGATTCTGACTACTTTCAGACTTCTAAAAACTGAGGTTTGAACAAACTACCACAGGAACGGAAGAGTGCTAGACTCAACGGAAGATTTTGTCCTACACACAACAGAAGATTCCTGCAGAAAGCTATTGTAACATGCACACCCAGCCTGCCGTAGGATACAAGGGACTCAGTGCTTCCTAGGTTACAGCCTAGAGTGACCAGGAGGAGGAGAATGTACTCAGTGGCAGAACGGGGGTAATGACAGGGCAGAAGAAGAAAGAATTTTGTTCAGACTATGGTAAGTCAATGACAAGATAGCCAGCAAGATCCGTCACAGTCCAGTTTCACGCTAATTCATAATAAACAACTGTCTGCAGTACAAAGCAGCACTCATTTGGGTTAAGTCAGTAAAAAGCCAAATTGCTTCCCAGAAAATACTCAGATGCCAACAGCAGGGACATTAGCGATCCAGCCTGGTGCCTCTGCAGATAACAGTACACACTTCCGTGACACTTGCATATTCACTGGAATGCTATTCTGGTACCACAAAAATCTTCATTTATATATTCTTTTAAGAACAAAATGGTCAAAAGTAAGTGTATGTTCATGATTCATCACACTTAAAGAACTACATTCACAAGGCCGTAAGTTCCATTCTCATTAGAAAAGCTCAAATTTAATTCTGCTTATTCACTGCGTGACAGAAGTGGTTTGTGGGATGGTGACAAACACTTACCACATGTGACAGTGGGGGGATGAGCCTTTGAAACAATTTGAGTTTCAGAAACATACTTCCAGCTTCCACAGTGGTTTTACAGTCTGTACTACAACTCTACTTCAGTGTTTTCACAAAAAGACAAACCAGCTTTTCAAACCCCACTTGTGCAATCCTACCATATTAAGAAGAACTCAGTCCAATCAGTTCAAGAAAAACAGATCTCTGATTTTCACAGTCACTCTATTTCATCTACTTAACACTTTAGAAAGCTTGTAAAGACTCATTGCTTAACACCATAGAAATGTTGCTTGCGGATTAAAGAAAATATTTATACTGACTATTGAGATTTGAAGAACTCACTTTAAAAGCCTCAACCTTATTTAAAACACAAAAGTTCTTGTGACTCCTTTCTGGGCTTCTTTTCAAGGAAAAGTGTTCAGTTTTGGGCCCTACCATTACAAGTCAGACATTGAGATTCTGGAGTGTGCCCACAGAAGGGCAACAGAGCTGGTGAGGGGTCTGGAGAACAAGTCTTATGAGGAGCAGCTGAGGGAACTGGGGTTGTTTAGCCCCAGCTGGAGGCTGGGGGGAGACTTTATCGCTCTCTACAACTACCTGAAAGGAGGCTGTAGCAAGGAGGGGGTCAGTCTCTTCTCACAACATGCAACAGGACAACAGGAAATGGCCTCAAGTTGCACCAGAGGAGGTTTAAGATGGATATTAGGAAAAATTTCTTCACCAAAAGTGCTGTCAAGCATTGGAACAGGCTGCCCAGGGAAGTGGTGGAATCACCATCCCCGGAGGTATTTAAAAGACGGGTAGAGGTAGTGCTGAGGGGCACGGTTCAGTGGTGGTTTGGCAGTGTTAGGTTACTGGCTGGACTCAACCTTAAAGGTCCCTTCCAGCCTAAATGATTCTACAATCCTATGAAAAGCATGACAAACATTTCACCAGTCCTTCACTTATTTAAAGCCCTCAAATTGTCTCCTAAGCCTTATCTGACATTTCCAATGGTCAAAACATCGGTTAGTAAAACAGAGATATTTGCTTGAATCTCCTTTTTGACCATACCTGAGGAGCAGTACATACCATAGGGTCAAACTGCTAGAATATTCCATGGCACCCACAGTTCATTTGCTATGTGACAACAGGCAACAGCAACAGGGTTAGGAAGCTCTACATGGACAGCTATGGCAGCAGAGTCATGAGATAACACCAAACACACAAGAATATTTTTTGCAAAATTTGCTTAAGTGTATTAAGAAATACTCGAAGAACTGAAAACTAAAGAAAAGCTTCCATAAAGTTATCTTAAAAATCAAAGCATAAAAGGAAACACTTTAAAAATGTTGTATTAAGGCACTCATTTCGTAAGACAGTTATTTCTATCATAAGCTTGATATTGCATTGTTCTTACTAGCAGCAGGGGAAGAAAAACACATGAGTTATGTTCAACTGTGCTCTTGTCCTAATAATTTAGATAAACATTACTAGGGCAGATAAAGCTCCTAGTACTTTTATACAGTGAGAAATATGTACCTGTAACGAGCAATGTGAACCAAACTACCACAAAAATGTCAAAACAACTATCTTCCGGTTATCTACGGTCAGATTACACAGGTTTCAAGTTCTCTATGAGTACAGAGATACCTTTGTCAAAAGGCGGTTCAAGTACAGACTCAGATCTATCACTGCTCAAATGGGGGTCTGACTTTCTAGAACTGTTTTATTTCCAGAAGTATTTTAGCTTAAAGTCCCTGCAAATCTAACTGGAGTTTCCCTATACTGCTTTCTTACCACTGAGGGCTCTGGGAAACACCAAGACAAGCTGATGCTAATAAACTCAGCTGGAGGATGGACTACTCCAAGTCAGGAGTGCCTCTGCAGCTCTGGGTTGCAATAGCAAGGAATAAATAGAGTGAGTTGGGTTTTCTTTAGTCATGCTGCCAGAACAAGAGCTGCGTGGGGCGACTGGGGCACAGTGCAGCTTAGCCCAAAGTTTCTGGAAAAGTCAGATCCGTTGGGCTGAATAAACACTGAACTTTGCCACATGGGATGTCACTGGTTACTGCATTCTGCTGTTAAGTAGCACAAATAATGCAGAGTTTAATATGATTTCAGGTATCATAGTTGAATCTAAGCCTCCCAACCATCTCTGCAGTTTACACTCGTATGTTAAATGCTTTGCATCTGTTGTTGCAAACAAACACAGCATGAAAACTTGAAAAGACCTACACACAAAATAATGTCCAAAGAGTCTAAGCTGACAATTATTTATCATACTAATACTTAGTACATACATATGCAATTACAGACAAAACTGATTGTTGAGAGATCCCTTTCACCACTCTGCCTTAGGACTACTTGAAAAACAGCATACACTTGTGGCATGTCAATCTTTCCCCAGTTATTCCTGTCAGCTTTCAAACAATTATTTTTATGAATTCCTAGCCCTCACGATGGAAGGAAAAAGCCTTCCCAAACACTAGCCAAGCACAAACAATGAAAGGAGAATAATCTGCTTCTGTAGAAGAAAAGCTTCACAGTATCTCAACATTTGCAGGTGGTTTTGGCTGCAAGGACCAGGCTAACAGGCTGGATTTAACCTGTTTCTCTGAAATAAAGCCCTGAAAGGAGATTGCAAGTTGAACTGATGGAAAGAACATGATACAAGAAGGAGGACTTTTCACTGCCTTGGCACTAGCAACATCTACCAACTCTTGAGCTCTAGGTTTTCCAAGGGAATCTCGGCTGAAGTGATTGCTAGACAAGCCTAGTAACTACAGTCCATTGGGAGCTCTTCCATATTTCACAGCAGGACAACGTTGTGTCTAAAAAACCCACTGCGTTTGAGGAAGTTTGTGTGAACCATGTAAAAGAAAAATCTCTCCAAAATTACCCAGGCAACTGAGAACAACATCATTTCAGTATTAGATGGTACAGTGTATCTTATAACATCTTAACTCAGTCTGGTATTTTCTTGGGGAAGAAGGGAATTCATTAACTGGAGATTTATGCCCAATAAAGAAGCATCAGTCAATGAAGACAATGCTGGTAGGTCCTCATGCAGAGAAGGCCAAATGACAGTACTGAAAGGAGCCAGCTAAGGAGTATATCCTACTTTCTTCAGTATCACATTAAAACTGGGAACAGGTAAAAAAAATAACAGCACGCACTCAAGAATTAGGTACTGTGAGAGTAAGACCAGCATTTTCCATCTTTCCAAACCTATATTTTCCGTAACAAAAACGTTAGAACCAGGCATGTCTCCCACACTGCTAGTAACTAAAGATAGCTTTACGTAGACATATTATTAAAATGTGGGCTGATCACTTCAGAAGTCTCCTCTCCCTCATTTCTGAAGCTATTTTTATACTATCTGCATATTAATTCTAACCTAAATTAACAGTACTATCAATGACAGTTGCAGTTAATTATGTTCAGCATAACAGCTAAGCCACACATCTACTGCCAGTAATGTGCTTGTTTTACAAGGGTGGAAAAGACTAAAGAGTTCTGTGGTCTGTTGATGAGCAAGTAAACAAGCAGACAAAGCAAATATTAAATTACTAAAGCATAATCAAGTTTTAGTTAGTAAGTTACTAATGTACGTTCTAAGATACTTTAGAAAACCATGCAGCATACTTATTATACATACAAGAACTGGGATTATAACTTTCTATCTCTGAACCATGCTATTTCCTTAGCACGCTCAATTTATTGCGGAGGCTACTATGAACAAACTTTTACATCAAGTGAAAACACACAGGACAACACAACAGTGACAGTTATAGGCTATGAGTGAAGAATGTGAAAATTTCTATTAGTCTGAAACCACATGATTAGAAAATTGACTGCTTTGGATTGAAGGCTGGGAAGTGTGTCTTGATGCAAAAACAGAAAAGCCGTTTAAAACATATTACAAGTAAGAGGCTTCTTCACAGTGTTAAAGTAATACAGGAACAATTCTTGATAATTCAAAACAGAAAAAAAGACTCAGACTTTTTTTTTTTTTTTTTTTTTTTTGCAACAGACCACAAGAGGACTTTCAGACCCAACAATGTAAAACCAAACAGTATCAGGAAGCAAAGCACTTAAAGAAACAAACAAGGAAGCAAAACTCATAACCAGGGAACCCCCACTGCTTAAAAGCATAATTTCCAAGTTACTGGATTTATTGTTTTCCTCTTATTCCTTCAGTCCTACATTTTGATGTTTTTGTGCACTTAGACAGCACAAGTATATTAAAAACATCGCATTTAATCTTGATTTTCCCTTTAAGTCTTTCTTTAAACATATACAGCACTTATTCACCATACCGTGCTATGTGATCAAAAGGGAAGATGCTCCCAAAGAAAGCTAAGGTGAATAATTTTTAAGAGAATGCTTTTACAACACCCTAGTTGATTATTTCAATGGAATCAACCACCTATCTGCAAAAAAAATCCAACAGCTTGTTACTAAAGAAAACAGCTACTAAATACAGTAAAAAAACCTCAGTTAACTGCAGCATATAAAATAGGCTGTCTTCATATTTAAGCCTTCTATACCAATCTCCTCACTAATTCATTTTTCCCAAGTAGTTGAACTTTCAAGTCAAGATGGTAATTAAAAGCTTGAGTTGTCTTTCATACAGTTTTCTGCAATTTTTCAAGACAACTAACACCATTCATTTTAGGGCAAATGAATGATGATTGTATTTTACATGAAAAAGAATTACTAGTATCTAAAAATTTTTAAACTCTTAAAACTTGCAGAATAACTATGCATGCCAATCTACTGAATACAAAACATCTTGAAATAAGGAAGGAAAAGACAGTTTTCCCCACCTCCAGACCTTTTTGTCACAACACTATGGATATCAATTGTATTGTTAGTTCTTGTACAATTTTACTGTCAGCATTTCACCAGTTTTGCGGATTTGTTCAAGAAATTGATGGATGCATATTTATGCCTCATTTAGGTTGAATCCACATTCAGGTAAGACTCAGAAATTTAAGATTTTATCATATGATGGCTATAAATAACTTGCAAAAAGAATTGTCAAACTCAGTCCAGTTTTCATTACATGTATATTTCCTTTGTAGCAGGAAACTACCGTATCATCACATAACAAGGGTATAAAGATGTATAACCCTTCCACCTCCAGCAGCTTCCTACAAAATAGTGGTTTAGGCACACTAGGGCAACAACAGGAAACATCATGTATTGTAGCTGTTCTCCGAGACGTCAGCTATACATGTAATCAATGCAGGCATTTACAGTGTAAGCAAAAAAAAAAAAGCATATCTCACCACAGCCCATGACAGCCTTCAGAATCTCTGGGGAAATTCAGCAACACGACAGTAACAGCTCAGTTTGGAGTGTACACAAACACCTTGAATCCCAGTGTCCTTCTATAAGCCATCCAAAACCAAGACGAAGGTTGCTCAGTAACTTGAGCTGCTTAGTAAGACAGTAACCAGAAACGGAATCACTGATACTAAGCAGAGATTTAGCCTTAAGTGAAAAGATGTAGAGAACAGTTTAAATGTCCATCTCATCTCTTATCTTGGTCAGCAGAAGTAAATCTGCAACACCAACACTGCCACGGCAGAGCTCTGATGAAAGGCCTGTCCCGGAGCAAGTCTCAGAGCAAGTATGAGACAGGTGGGATGAACTTTCCGCTCTGATGCTGGAGGTGGGTTTTGTCTGTTTGTTTGTTTTAAAAATCAAAACCCAATTATACGTCCAGGTAAGCTTCCTCTTAAGAGCCACCCTTTGACTCATCCAGGAGAGGTGACCACACTACAGTCCACTCTAGATAGACAGACTAGCTCTGAAGTCAAACTTAAGTTTTGACATTGTGGATGTGACACTGACACTGTCAGTGCAACATATGAATTGAGTGACCACTTTTTATAGAGCGTATCCCTCACCTGAAATAGAGACAAAAGTACATACTTGTCCTACCTCCCTTACACCAGATTTAAGCTTTCTCAGGGAAGTCAAAGCCCAACAGCCATGACCTAATAAGAATGGACAACAAACAGCATCCCCAGGACCAGCCCATGGAAGCCTAGAAGAAGTCATCTAATGGCAAGTTGAGACCTTTTCCAAGAAGTACCCCAAAGACCAGAGATTTTTTTTCCAGCTCAATCAGGCAGCTAAAAAGAATGTAAGCAATGCTTTCTTCAGGGTCAGATGAGAGGGCCCGGGCCAGTCACCATTGGTTATAACTCTACAGCTCTTTGTTTTCAGTGCCCATGCCTTAACATACACAACATCTGTAAACAGTCAAAAGCATCCTCTGACAAGCATTCAAAGGAAGAGCTGCATAGCCAACACAGATCAGGTACAATTCATACAAATAGGCAGCATAAGGCAGCTAAACCTCTGTCTTAGAAAAATATTCAGTTTGTTTAACTACATCAATACTCCCTGTGAAATTTCATTATCTGTTACCATCAAAACCTTCTTCTCCCCACAGTCTTTACTATTCCTTTCTTGTGACTTCATAGTATGTGAAGTGAGGCGTTAAGTTCCATGGAGAATATATTTTGCTTTTGTTTCCACTCAGTACTAAAAAAAAAAACCCAACTAAATAATCCAAAACAAGTTCTTCTCCCTCTTCCTTCAAAAGACGCAAAACTCTTCCTCTTTTCCCACGCCTTGGAACACATTTCCTTGAGGGCAGTGTTTGTTTTCAGCCCAATTCATACTAGGTGGAAAGAAAGCCACCACAACTGAGACAGGAAACACTAAGCTTTCACTCCAACAGAAGTAAACTAGAATTTCCTACCTGCTGGTGCTCAATACCAAAGCTGCCATAAATAAAGGCACACAAGAATAGTCTTGAAGTCTTTCAATAAATCTGCACACTCCCCCAAAAGGTGTACTATAGCTGTTATTGTCCTGCCTTCCAAAAAGGCATCAGGGTTTCTTTTAACAGCTATGTCTTGCCAATTTATCTGAAACAGAGATCCCATTCTGTAAGACTTTCACCAAGAATGACTTTAAGCTGAAAAGCTGGAGCCTAACAAATGCTCTGGGTAAAAAGCATACCTGTTTGTACCGTCAAGAAATAATGCAACTGAGATCTGGTTTTGTGTCCAAATTACCTTACCAAAACACCTCTAGAACTCAAAGGCGCTGTTCCTTTCAGGTATGTGACATCCTTTAGCATAGTTAAGCCACTATGGGTTTAACATGAGTTCAGTATTAAATATGCCGATGTTGGACATACAAGCAATTCCAATAAAAATATGCCAGTTTATCTTTCACCAGAAGTCTAACTTATTTTTTTTCCCCAGAAGCAGGCTTGAACTTTGTATAGAAATATGGTATCTACAGAGACTTTCAGTAGTTTAGAACCCCCAGTATTCAGCAGATGAGATTAGGATATTGCTAATATAGTTATGTTAGTTCATAATTGGCAAGTAGAACACCCACAGAGTTTTAACGACTATCCCCACTCCAAAAAAACCCACAATCTAAAACCTTTCCGGACTTAACTACAAAAAAGAAAGCTTCTGACAAGCACTGAATCAGTACTTCCATGCAGTAACATATACACAGGGAATATAAAAGGAATGGAAAGGGAAAGAGAAGGTATCAAATAGAAAATACATTTCTACTAACTGGAGAAAACATGCTTACAACTATTTTCACTCCTTCTTTGAGGCTGTGTCTGGAAGCCAAGGAATGTGCTAGTTATAAAGAGGCCATTTATGACGGAGTTCAATAGCATTTTAAAAGCCAGAAAGAAGCAGCCTCATTAAAGACACAAACTTGTACTAAGATTTCAACTGTAATAAACCTAGCTAATAACCAGCACAATACTTACGGATAGGCAAAGGAATTTTGTGTCGTAATTGTTTATATTTGTAGTATCTGTCAATCTTTGCCTAACAAATGCATCCCCATCAGTTCAAAAGCACGCACCTTTCAACCAAATTATGCTAATTCTGGTTTCAAAAAAAGAGATAGAACTGGGAAGGCAACGGCCAACAAAAAATTCTTGTAATTACAGCAGAAAGAGCTATAAAACAACTACTCAAACAAAACCAAAGTGATGGCCAGTACAGAAACAACAAATCTAGACAATAAGTTATTCAAAAAGCATGATTTTAGATTATTTCTCTCCATTAAAAAGTTTTTCTTTTAATAGCTGAACACTCAAGAGCTGGAAGTAACACTACTAAATGCCTGAATAAGTAAACTCTACCATTTAGTTTGTTTCAGCTGAATTTAAAAAGAAGTCCTTAACCCTTCTACAGACACACTGTATCATATGCAATTCTGTTCTACAAAAGTAACATAGGCATAAACACAGCACCTTCTATGACCTTACAGTACTACCCCTCACACAGAAAACGTTTCTTACTTTCCTCATTTTGTTCAATAAGCTGCTTCAAAAAAAGGAAAAGGCTGTGATTTTTCTTGAATATAACCATTTCAAATATATTGTTTGACATACCACTAGCACTTAAAAGTTCCACAGTAACTTTAATCACAGGTATTCTCAGGACATGCAAACCCAAAAGTGACTAGCAAAAGAAATAGTTGCCACTTCTGCAACCCTGTATCATGTTTTCATTAGAACACCCAGAGACAACAACGCTACAGTGAAGTTACTATTAAGTAAATTAAAATAACATTTTAATCAAACTGTTTGAAGTTTAACCTTTTTAAAATCATGAACATTTTAGAGATAATTTTTAATTCTCAAGACTTGTAAAACCTTGCATCAAACTAAAGGGTCAAGTAACAAATGTATTGTCTATGCCCCCTTTTAAAACCAGCATTGACAACCTAAATCCCTGACACTTCTAAAATAAAGCCTATTTTATTTAGATATATATATATATATTATTGCCTTAACATCAAAGCTGGAGGTTGAACTTTAAATTAATTTCCAAACAGTTTGTGGGATGCCTTTATTACATTTATAATGTAATTACTTCCAAAATTCTTCTATTTTGAAGAGCAGAGAAACGTTTACCTCATAGGAAGTATACACTCAATCACACAAAGGTTTCTAAAGTAGCCTCTCATTGATGTTTGTACCCTGCAGGCTATGTTTGTTACACAGCTCATTTGCTAAATGCAGTCCTTCTACATTTCAAGAAATAAAAAGGTACTAAAGTCAACCAGTAAAATGAATATGGTTCAGGCAAGTGCCTTGTCAATCAAGCTGCTGATAAATTTAAAATAACCCTCAACTGTCATCACTTTAAAAAGCTGAATATTTACAATCCAGAATGTAGAAGTTGATTGTTTGGTAAATAGAGAATCCTCATCAAGTTTTTTTTCTATCTATCTGAAATACAAACAACATTATTCAACACCCACAGATTCTGGATGATGGATTTACTTCCAGGTATTTCTGACACGCACAGGAATACCTTCAGATCCAGCCTCAAGATTCTTATCTATAATTCTCATCTATGTGGAATAAGTGACAGAGTAGTAAAACTCCACTTCCTTTCTTGGGAAAGGAAGCTGTTCTAATCTGAGCTTCAAAAAAGTATTTGGTATGGTGCCAATTCAAAAGAAGAGTATGTGAATTTTTACAAGAATTCAGGCAAGACAAGAGTCTCTCTAGACTGTTTTAAAAAAGAAAAAGATTCGAAAAAAATCATCTGACTGGAGGAATTTCACAAGCATAGTTTCTCAAAAAGTTTCTCAGGCCAGCTGGGCATTTTCCTTTATGACTTCTCATGAAAAGCAGAGCACGCTAACAGACGTTTGATGACAAAGCTAGAAAACAATAAGAAGGGAAGATGGGAATATTACATAAAGCTAGCAGACTTTCAGAGTAAAGGATGTAAGACTACACTTAAAAAATGCAAAATAACGTATACAAGAAGCAGGCAATGAAGGACACACACATGCCAATTATCACAAATAAACTAAGTGCCAACTCATAAGTGTTTACGGTAGTCATCAAGGAAATAAAGACCCAGGATATTTACTGATAAACAGGCTGTATTCAGTAGGAAGTCCCGCATGCTGGGATATTTCTAGAGATGAGACAATATAAATTCTCCACAGCCAGTAAGAGATAAAAGCTATTTTTCTTCTTTCTTCTTAATTAAGATAACAGGTCAGCTGAGGCTGTGATTTTTCTTTTTTCATGGATTGTATGTTTTTACTTTTCTTCATGGTCTGATATTAAAAAACACTGATTCAACTTGAAATTACTGAAATTTTCCACTTCGGACAGAAAGACTCATTCTACTTTATCGATGGCTTGCATTGCATAAGTGCCCTTTAGCACAGAAAAACTGTTAGTAGTCTTTACATTTTATTTTCTATTATTTCATATAAAACATGAATTCATTTTTATGTTCATGTTTTTAGTTGTGATAGTCTGGTTCTACTTGAGGAAGCTTCACTGCAACCAAAGAATGCTAGCAAACAGTAAAATAATCTTAGCATCTTTCAGCTAAAAATTCAATGTCTTCTCTGGACAAGGAAGCAATATTTTCCTTTTTAAAGGCCGCCACCAAACATTTAAGTTTATCACCCTCATTCTAAACACTGTCAGTCTACACTTTCTCTTACTGTGATCTAATGAGGCCTGAAAGGCTTCTTTTTGTTTTAAGCCATAATTTAAGTGCCTTGAAACTGTCTCTTTATTTTAACCTCATTTAGAAAGTTATAAATGGCCAATAAATCCAAACCCAGTACATTATTATTAAATGAACGCTAGTCCAGAATGACTTAAACCCTCAGAGATCAAACAATAATCCCAAGCAATGGTGTTAATTTCTCACAAGCACGATTTACTCAGTCCATATCAACCGTCACTGATAGCAAGAGATGCTATCAATTAATTAAAAGATGCTATCAATTAACTATCAACTGATCAAGCTTTATGCAGTGTTTATTTTCTTTGATAAAGAAATATGGATTTTATGATTTCAACTAAATGGCTAATTTTGTCTTTAAAGCAATACTAATATTTTGGCAAACATTTTCAGAAAGTTTGATTTGTAAGCACTGTTCTCTGCTTAGAAACATTCCTGGAAAAATTGTTTTTGTTAAAATTTCTTGCTACTCAATTCCCAGTTAAACTAACATGTCTGAGACAAGCTGCAAAGCAACACTGTCACATGTTACTAGACCCCCAGTTTCAATGTAAGGATAAGCCCAGAACTGAAGGCAACTCAAAGGTACTATCTGTCTCGGAGGTGAGAAGCTGGAACATCTGCCTCTTCTTGCTGTGCTATGCTGGTAGCTTACCTTCTTCACAGGCTGGGAGGACAGCTGGGGAATGCAGTATTTTCAGTCTTTTTATTACAAACATCTGAGGCTCACATGTAGGCAACTTGACTGAGAAAAAAAATAAAATCAAAACACCACCAACAAAACCCAACCAGTTTGACTGCACAACGCTTAATCCTTAAACCTCAGAAGTTACACAAAACTGGCTAGGCTCCCCCCGCTACCCCTTCTTCTTCCAGACAACCCTGAGGATCTAAACAAATGCAAAATTAGGTTAGAGTCCAGCAGAAAGATGGCTTTAAAGCAGCCGTTTGCTTGCCCTGTGTCTGTGGAACCCATCCACTAGATGTCAGTGTCCTCTTGGGCAGAGGAAAACCTTCTGGGATATCAACGAAAAGGCGGCAACTGATAGTCCTTGGTTATCTGGTCAGCAGGGAAGTTCTTATAAAGCATCCCTGGGCATCAGCTGGGCCACAAGAGAAGCAGCCAGCAACAGCAAGAGTTGGGGATACGAGGCACAGAACATAAACATAGTTCTCAACACAAAGTTTAGCCAGTAAGGTTACAGGCTAAAGGCCAAGAGCTGTTTCATGCAACATCAATGATTAAAAGTATAGCACATTGGTCAACAGGTACTAAGACACACTAAAAATGAGTGATAAAAAGGCTGCAAGATAAAGGTATTTCTATTTCTTATTTCCTAAAATACACCAACACACAAAACACTACTTTTGGACAAAAAAAAAACCACCCAAAAACCAGACACAAGAATAGGCTCTACCTCTACCAAAATTCAATCAGCTCTAAAGAGGCTTAGACTCAGAAGCAATAGAATAAATTATTATAGCAGTGTGGAACCCTCTGTGATAGGCAGGAAAACACCACACCCTACGTAAAGGACAGAGCAGAAGTCAAAGTTCAGGCACGTTAAGTGCTTGCAGCAGGAAGAAATGGGTAGGTGTTCTATTCACCTGCACGAAATCTAGATATTAAGATAAACTATAAATTTATAATAGAATAGAATATTTCAGTTGGAAGGGACCTACAATGATCATCTAGTCCAATGGCCTGACCACTTCAGGGGTGTCTAAATTAAGAGTATAAAAAGAGAATACTGATATAAAAGGAATCTTAAACTTGATAGCATGATCATGTAACGGGAAACTAACGCCACCCTAAAAATTATGGAGGACTGATGGGCAAGGACATGGCAGAGGGGAAGCAGCATCATGCACTACAAAAGCGGATAGACAAACAAGGAGAGAAAAATCAAGCTAAGCTTCTATAATACATATTAATTCACCCAGGATTGCGTAAGATCTACACAGTCGCAATCACAGTAGTGGTAGCACACACAAGAAACCTGTTTGTTCTTGTGGAGGAGACTGGGAAGGTTATGAAGCTGAAAAATACAAAATTAAGAATTTCGGATGGGGTACAAAGTACAGATTTCTTTCGTTTTAAAGATATCAGATCAATTTGCCAGACAACTCTCTCACTCGACCCCCAGCAAGAAAAACCACCTTGAAGCCAATTTGAGCAAGCACAGGACGCATTCCCAGAAGAACCACCTACAGTTACTGCATGCTTGCATCTGGGTAGCCTTGCCAGACAGGAAAAGGCTAAAAAAAAAAATTCACCACAACTTTTTCCTTTAGAAATAGGAACTTTAAAAAAAAAAAAGAAAATGAGGAAGTTGAATGAAAGGAAATTATACAGAGCTAAAAAAGTAAAACATTTGCAAGCAGCACCAGGCCTGCTCAAACATGGCAGGTAGCAGTACCTGCTGCTGTCGTGGCTCTCAATAGAGCAGTGATGGGTCCTGGTGTCCTGTGATCCTCAACCTGCTGCTACCACGTACCACACTCTGGGAGCTTCTACTCAGAATCTGCCATTGAGAGAAACTGGGAGGATGGCTCTTTTTCTTTTCTTACATTCTTTCTCTCAGTATCCGCCAGTCAGAGTAAAGTATTAGACTAGGTGGGCATTTGATTTGACACATTCATTTTCTATATTCTGAAGAAATCATATAATATCATATGATCCTAAAATTTATCTACTCATCTTCCTTCCCAGTTAAGAATATACCTATTGCACCATTTTTCATCCTTTCCAGGCAGCATAAAAAAAAAAAATTCTCATTCACATTATTGCTTTGTCCCAAATGCCACAGTTGTAGTTATGGTCACATTAACTGTTCATTGTTTTATATCCAAGTTATTTTTAAGGGACTGTCTTCTACGACCTCCTATTTGCCTGAGCAAGTCTCAGACAGTTTTGCCCTTTTGCTCTTATGCTGTGAACCCAAAGAAATCTCAAGGAGACTGCCCTCAACATGGAAATAACTCCAGCTTTTTCTTCCCATGTCCATAGGTGCACTGACAGAATACTGGGCTTGCTGGTCCATCTCTTTACAAGGTAATTGTTCTGATAATTTTAGTGAAAAAGTGGTCCTTTAACAGCAACAAAGGCAATAATGGGAGCATCCTGGACAAATTCTAACTCTGGCAACATTTCCTATAAGTCTTATTTACACTGTATCTTCATCCACCACACTGACATTATTGGTTGGTGAAATACAGGTGTAGTCAGCACCGACATAACTGGTCTGTAGATTCACCAACTCATCTTCCTCCCCAGTTATGAATATACCTATTGTACCATGTGTATCAGATTCTAATTTTAACACCACTAAAAGAAATCTAAAAATGTTTAGAACATTTTGAGATCCTTTCCAGGCAGTGTAAGACAATCTCGTTCACAGTATTCCTTTGTCCCAAACACCACAGTTAGAATTACTAATATTCAATTAATTTACTGTGTTAACTAACAAGCCCATCACTTTAGCACACAAGTAGCATTTACAAAGCAGTACTTCCTTAGTGGTTTATTAATTCTGATTTAATAATTATTAAGTTATGTACTTAAATATTTAGATACCATCAAAACACTGTAACTTACAAACACTAATGGACTAGTGGGATTGATCACAAGTGGGGAAATCACAAATTTATTCTTTTAAGAAATCAGCAAAAATATGATAGAACAGCAAAAGTAGGTTCTAGGCCTTTCCATCTTTTAGGGAAAGGCAAGTAACCACTCTATGGTGTACTTCAGATTTTAAAAGTTTCCTTCTAGCTATAACTGCAACTGCATAAACTGCTATTCACCCGCTTCTTTACACCATATGTTACAGAAGCTAACAAATACAATACAGGAAAGGACAGGTTTTGACGATGTACATGATTGTAAGATACGGATAGAAGCATTTCCTACTTTTTTTAGCTTCAGGATTTTTTTTTAAGTTTGGTACGAGCCACGTTTCTTCATCAATGCAAGGCTGTTCAGCTTCTGGTCCAGTGAACTATCACCAGGACAGTTTCATACCCACCCCTGCAGACAAAGGTTAGCTGTTTTTACTGTACTGGAGGCAACAGTTAACATAAATGACCACTATTTATATATTGGGATTTTACATATTAATCACTTAACAGTTGCACTGAGTTTAACAGTTTTCCACCTCTTATTCCTTTTATTCCAATTCTGTTTCTTTAATCTTATTCTGTAAACCACTAATCTCCTTTATTGCCATTCCTTCCCCATATCAGAGCAAATGCTGTCTTTATAGCAACTTGCTGCTGACACTGGCTGCAGACCACATTTGCCCATCTAGGAACAGGAAAGTTGCTCAACACTAAATGAAGTATTCCTCTTTTCTACAGATACTTAAAAAAAAATTCTGAGAAAATACTACAGTTGTGGTCAAATTCACATTCTAATTCTGGAAAACCGGAAACCATTTCAGCAAAGCCACAGAATGAACAAGGTAACTCGGTAAAACACTGGGACTGTGGAGATATCAGAAGAGAGGCAGCAGGTGGATTAGCATCACAAAGCCCCACCGCCGGCAGAGACCCCCATCAGGCCCCACTTGACTATAAAATACTGGTGACAGTTCCTGGCACAAGCAGAACTTCTTCCACATATTTACTGTCTCTTTTAACTCAGTGTATTGCTCAACATACACTACTCACAGAAGAGCTGCAGGCTGCTAACCTGCACACAAATAAGCTACAAATACCTTCCTGTTTTAGTTCACTAAAACTCAATGTAATCTCCGCAAAGAAACTCCTGAATAGCTTCCTCCTAACTCTTACTCTTCACTGCTTCCTTCTCCATCAAGATGCTTTTTACCTCCGCCAAGAAAAATTACACTTTATAGCATTTTACTGAGTATTGAACTTCCAGACCTAAAATTGGGGAGTCGACACTTAAATACGCTTTTAGATAATGGAAATGTAAGTTTGTGAAACCGCTAGTCACTGCTCTTCAGAATGACAAAATAAGTAGATGAAATACAACAACTGAGGAAAGTTGCATTACCAAAGTTACTTCCTCAGATCTATCAAAGCCACTCTTGGGAAAGGCTAGAGAAAAAAGAATGGAATCTAAAATTTTACAAAGTAAGACAGGAAATACTAAAAGCAAGCAAAATGTGAGTTTCTTTTTTATACAAGAAAAAAAAGAACAGAACAACTGAGGCTACATAGCACTGAACAACTTAAAAGGAACAGGTTCTGCTACTGCTTACAGCCATGAAAACTACGTGACTTGCTTTTCAGCATGGAAGCAGATATGTCTTTAGTCAGAAAAAAAGAAAACTTCTACATTCCTACAGATGTGGAAGACTGCCTATTGTAGGATTTCTAGCTAGGAAACAGGCTAGATATTGCGTGCAGCTTAGATCAGAGGACAACAATGACCCTTTCCACATAACAGAACTCCCCACACTTACTAAAAGGAGAACTCTTTAAGCACACTAAGTAAGACACAAACCAAGTTTCTCAATCTCATTTTCCCTTGATGGAAGTGGCAGCATTCCAAACAAGATCAATAGCTTTAAAAGATCTCATTTATTTTCAACTCGTCAGTTAAATTTAACCTCAACACCAATGTCTGCTGCAGTTTGACTTTAAGGAACAGTAGGATTTTTCTAAAGCGATGCCTTCTTTAATCCTTGCATTGTGCCTTCCCTTAAAGGCTACCTTCTCATTCCCAGTTGCTAGCATTGTGCATCAGTATTCCACTGGGTAACCAGAACAGATATTAATGCTAATAAGCCCAGACAGGAATACACGTTTGTTCTGAAGAGACAGTAACTGCATGACAAGTAATAGGATGAGAAATACAGGTTTGCTAAATCCTGGCTTTAAAATGCAAAATACAGAAATACATACTCTACAGCCAATGTGAATTAATTCACAGGAGCAGTGAAGTATCACGATGTCTTATCAGGATGCGAGTGCTTCTTATGGATGCATTACGGTGAATTGCACATTATGTGAGAATGCTCAAGTACATGCTACTTACTAGAAGATTGCATCATAACCCCAATGCAAGCTGCACTGCCATTCTCTCTGAATATTGACTGCATCCATTGTAGCCATCAGGACCTTTATTTCAAGATACTTGGATTAGGCTTTGGTCTCCAGGACTCTCTGTAATAACCACGCTGAGACAATAGTTCAATACCACAGTTCCTCTTTTGAGGAGAGGGATCCATAAGCAGTATTACCTGGTACAGTACAAATCCTGGTATATTAATCCTGATGAAATGAACAAATCATAACATGAAAATACGTAAGGAACAGTCTGCATGACAACTCTTACAGAGATCATTTCCAAAGAGAATCAAAAAAGTCCAACTTTCAGACATGTCGCAATTTGCACAGGATCTGACAGAAGCACTACACCCAGTGGAAAACTACACACTTTGCAGGGATGATTCAGCTACTAGCTGACATAAATGCAGAATTCCTAAAGGGTATCTTGTTTATACAATGACCAGAAGCTAAATCCAACAAGCTAAAGACAAATGAAAAGACAGCAGCAGTATGAATGCTAAAGGAAGCCCTCCAAAGCAAGCATTTCTTTTACCTTTTCTTCTGCAAAAATCTTTCCTCCATGGCATTTGAGATACTCTTAAAATTCATAATATACCTTGCATAAGCAAAGTTCCTCAACTTTCTTCTAGAGGTTTTCTCAAGCCCAGTTTATAAGTTAAAAGGTTTTATTTATATACTTAACTTTCCACACAATATGACAATCATATACTCGTTAAGCTGACCTACCACAGGAAGGAGAAAAAGCTGTGATCTCTATCCAAACAAATCTTTGGTTCAAGCATATAAAATTGGTAAGCTACATTCCTATGGACAGAACATTTGACATTCTTAGTTGTTGCCAGTCAATGCTAAATTCCAATACCACACTAGCAAGAATCTCTTAACAGGGAAAGGGGAAAAAAAAAAAATCATACAAATCGTATAAGTAAATATTGTCTGCTCTGTTATTATCACTTGTCTTGGAATAGTTTGCAAGGAACAACGTGAAAATCTACACCATCAGTACATGATTCAGGAAACTCCAGACTTCAGGATCAAGTTCTGGAGGTTTTAAAGTGATAAGTAATATAGTGACCCCATAAAATTTAAAGAACATGCCACTTAAATGCAAGAATAGAAGGAACTCATTTTTGCATTTATTTACTAAAGCTCATTACAGTGACTCCCTGATATGCCATACAAAAAAATCATTAAAAACTAACTAAACTAAAATCATGGTCATGTTTAGTTCAAAGGTACTGTCTCTCTAGAAATAAACCAGTTCACTACTTAATTATATCCCTGCACCGAATTCCCTTTTCAACCCATTGCTGCTTTTCTCACCTCTAAACACATCCTGGCCTCATGTACACTTATTATGTCTGGAAGATATCTTCATCCATAAGAGCTAAAAATATCATCACTCAGGTTTTTATATGCACGTACTTTCTTCACTGGATGATCATATTGCCTTACTTTACCAGACGCGGAATATTTTTTCTATGAATACAGGAAGGGAAGCCTATTATGTATGCTATAAGACTGTACAAACAGGATGCTGGGTTCATTTTCACACAATTACCAATTTAAACAGTGCTAATGCTTTGTAAAATGCATTGCCAGAAAGATACATTGCTATAGCTTTGCACCAAAAATGCTAGTGTTTAATAACATATAAATCACCAAATGTAAGCTCTCATTCTGGCTATTCCATATTAGAATTAGTTACGGGATTAGCTACCATTTTAGCAGTAAATATTATTTCCATTTAGGAAATCACAGTTTATACATGGATTTATGGCAACAGCTTGCTGACTTTAGGATACATGCATTTTTTCCAGTGTTATTGGTCTCTCAATTTAAATCATTTATATTAACAGGCTATGTATTTCTGTAATTTGTAAGAAATACAACTAGGCGTCTCTCTGCCACAGCTTCATATGTTCAAATATCTACCTGTTCTTTTCAGAACAAGAAAAATAGAAAGTTGACATCCTAAACAACTTGCAGGCTGCATTTTCACTGTAATAAAAAACAAAGAAAAGCAATGAAAGCTCAGATATCATCATCTTAATCAAGATATCAAGAAAATATCTGGCACCAGTTGAAGAAGCAACTGGAGCAATGTTACTACAGAATATGAGGGCAATTTCCACAGCAGTTCTATGGAATAGCCTTTGGAAAAAGTTCTTCTGTTTATAAAGAAGATATAAAAGGTTGTGATTGATTTGTGAGTGACTATATGGCTAAATATCCAGCTTAATGACAACTTAGTTCAGAATATTTTTTGAAAAACAGACTCATGTCCAAAGCTTTAAGTGCAAAGCTCCTGTGTTCCAGTTTTATAGCAAAGAAGCTGTTAAAGGAAACAATGTAAGATACATTTCTCCCTTCTGAGCCTACTCTTTGTGAAGTAGAAATAACATAAGAATAAACTATCTATAAAAGAACACATTTCTTTACTAAAATAAATTACAGTGAGTGCCTGAAGTACTTTCCAAGATCCTTCTACCTGCCTAAAATCATAGTCATCTTTCTCCATTAGCATTTACATATAGTTCCCTATATGTCCATTAACACTTACACACAGTTCTGTTTATGCAGTCTCACAGGAAATGAGTTAAAATTAGTTATACATTTTAGTTTGGTCATAATAAAAATCAACACAGCTTTGTTTAACCACCTATACTACTAAAAATGGAAATCTCCGAAGAAACTGTCAAATACTTAAGAGCTATCTGGGGAGACTCAAAATATCTAAGAGATTATTTCCTTCCTTTAACAGTTTGTGCAACAGGGGTGCTGCCCTATAGGCAATTTATAATTAATTCATTTCTGCGGGAACTCTCAGGTTTTTGAAGCAGTTAAACTAACCTACATACACCCTTCCCTCCAGAATAGTGTTTCATTTTCCAGCTTTATTTCAAGCTAAATGATTCCCTTGAGTTCTCCTACTGGACAACTGTATTCATTTCAATTAACAATTACCTATTTGCTAAAATTATCAGAATATACATGAGGGAATAACTAATAATGAAAGCACAGCTTCCAGTCGTAATCCTGCTTCCTAGGCAGGAAGGCAAAGATTCAAGTAGAAAGTAAAGGAAGAATTAAGACTTATTTTCTACATGTGGAAAAGCAGTAAAAATAAAAAAAGCTACGCACTGCAAAAATGCAGGACATAATACATTTACCACTGACGCATCCCCATGATCAATTTTACTCACTTACAGAGCAGCCAGTTATCAACTTACAAACCCGACCTAACAACAGTCTAAATGCAGTGCACTATTCCTATCACTTGTTCTTCTTTGTTCTGCTTTTTAAGTCAATTAATTTCTGAGCTTTGTGCAGTAAGACAGTGCAAATACTGGAGAACTAATCCAGTAAGAAAATCGGTCTAAGTAGGAAGCTATACTCAAGCACCATATATGCTACCAGAACACCGAGTGCCTTGAGGAAAAAAAGACACTGTTCCACCACAGGGTTATGCTCTAGAGAGTCAAATATAGTCAGATAAGAAGTGAAACATTTAGGACAGAGTGGAACATCACTCAGGCTTCTTAAGAACTGTGCAGTTCCCACAGCAATCAGTCATTTCAACATGATGCATAACCTACACTGGCAAGTCCCTTGAACACTTAAAGACAGGAAACCCATATAGCATTCCTTTAAATTAGGAACCCAGTTGTTCAAAGATAGCTGTCCTCCAAGGACTATCAGAGGAATAATGCCGTACTAACACAAATGAAAGACAACATCTATTAAAAAAATAACCAAACTATGGAAAACAATATGAAAGTTCCGGACCAACCGCCCCCTGAAACTCTCAAATGAGGCGAGTATCTGGAAATCATGCCTACTGGCCACTGAAGTCTGGTCAACGCCTGCATAAACTAGAACCTTGTCTAAACAGCTGCAGACATCCAGCTCGACACAAGAAATGGACTTCTCATCCATGATACTGGCCCTATAGCAGATATGAAAGATAGCAATGATAGCAGAGGTGCTAACTGCCCGGCCTCAATAAGAGTAGGAAGATGAGACAATGCCACTCATGTACAGCATCCTTTCAGCATCCTATTGACTGTCCTTTAGTAGCTGTCCAGAAGAAAAAGTCTTGGCCCCTCATTCCCACTGTAGCCCAGCTGCACAGCTGAAAGATGGTCATCTACCCCTCCAGAACTAAAGAACTGCTCTCAATCTCATTGATCCACATAGAAGCTGTTCTTCCTGTGACCACAAAGAGTACAAAACATCTGTGTGTTTTCAGATGAAAAACAAAACGCAGATGTCATCCACATGAGGCAGCAAGAATGACAAGACAGCAAGACAGACAAACGCAGCAAGATGCAAAACTGTTCAAGAGGACACCACTGTACTCTGACCTTAGAAAAACAAACTAAACCAGCTACAATTTACAAGACTACATAAGAAGGAAGTTAATGTAAAAAAGTTTGTTTAAAAATGACAAGTTCAGTATTATAACTAAATAAAAGAGATTAAAGTAGTGCACATGTTCACTAAAGCAATATGGTTTTAACTAAGTTAACTTCCCCTTAGAGAGTGATGCTTTCCAACCCTTGACTGTAGACACCAAAACTCATAACTAAGATCATACACTTAAAACTAATATATTTCACTCATGTTTAATAATCAAGGCCTGCTCTCCAACATATAAAAAAAATGAGTACAGCCCTTCCTCCAAAGAGAAGGAAACCTAAATTACATGGATACACTTAACAACTGTTAGGATTTCCACAAATTATAGCAAATTAAAAATTGAACAAGCTAACCAATCCATATGCACTTACAACTTTCAGTCTACTAATGTAGCTGCCCTTGGCACATTCATAACACTAGGCAATTCGATTCTTTTTACTGCACTAAGGGAGTTCAGAAGTAAAATAAATTTAAAGAATTAACTGTTAGAAGCATTGTGGTACGATTTCCTCAAAATTACTGATGCTTCCTTCTAGAAATTTGAATGAACAAAACACGTATCTTTCTTCGCTTTTGTTCCTAATGACATATCTAGCCCACAAGCCAACATCATTCATAGCTTCAGTCCTCTTATAATAGATAGATATTTTCCCCCATTGACATAACTGGCTACATCAGCTTGCTACTTTTTACAGCTGATAATTCAATTCTTCTAGGCTCTTCTTTCAAAAGACACTTCCATTAGAGCAAGATTGCCTTTAAGTCTTCCCACAAATTGATTACCACCAATAAAATTACCTTTTAAAGAAATTAAAAGTATCAATTTGTAGGAGGATAGATAGGAGGAAAAATTAGGTCAACTAAACTAGGTCATCCATTTATACCTCTATTTATCTGGTACCTTTTGGGAAACTTATTTCTCTACTTCATCTTTTTAGCTGTGCGAGGTTTTTTTCATTCCAAAGCTAACAGCAAAAAGGTAGCTAGAAACAAGGCCCTCAGAGATACAAGTTGTAACTTTCCTACACAAACCTGGCAGGGACTGAAACATCCTGACATCAGTATTCAAAGATACTTTAAAACAACGGTTCCCAACCCAGAACCATCGTCCTAAAGTCTCTCAGACTTCACCGTGCTCTTCTCCTCTTGCAACTCTTTCCTTACCTTGCTGTTGCACTCAGCTTCTCTAGTAAAGCTACTACCTTTGTGCTTGTACTGCCTCAGCGGTATCAACTCCGAACACAGTTTTGTTTCTCAAAGATGAAGAGGGACTCAAGACAGCACTCTAATAATACAGCCGCTCCGTGGGGCTCCCAGTTCTGGATCAAAAACTCCACAGCCATACCAGGGTGCTCTCCTTCCAGGAATACATTCTGACTGTTTAAGTAATTCATGATTTAAGTTTATATTAGCAAGTTGGTTTGGGGTTTTTTTTTGCCCGATGAAGCAGGAAAACAAAGAGCTTAATCTCTTTGCAACATTCACATGCTAGTTAACAGAAATAGAAATGCATATCCATGCTTCACTTAGGGCAAACACATACAGCTGAGTTATCCAAGCCTGCACTGGCATAACTGTAGTAGTTGTGGAGTACGGCAACCTGAGGAAAACACCAGGATGCAAACACCGCACTTCTTAACGGCGCAAAGAGCTTCTGCTCTACCCCATTAACTTATGCTTTACTCAGTTCCGTATCTGACCGTTAACACTGATGTCTCTCCCTAAATGAAGGCCCTATTACAAAACCAAGAAAAATAAAATGTCATCTAACTTCTGATTTCAGTTCTATATATGTATACTCAAGGTACTACTATAGTTTTACCTTTTCCCAACGCTAACAGGTGCGCTACTATTTTCTCTATGCCAAAAGGTCCTAGGTACTAAGCATATCACAGTACAACTGTAGCAGTACAAAACGTGAAATCCACACATCTTAAATAGTAACAGTGAACAAAAACAAGCAGAATTCCCATTTATTACAAATCAAGGGATTTAAGATTAATTTAAAAGCCTCAGACTTTTGTTGCTTTTACTATTAACAAGCGTATACACATTAGATAAGCAGATATTCAGATTAACCTTTCCCTGCTTGCAGAGCTAGTACTTCTGTTTAGCTGTAATACCATCAAGGAAAAATACCCTGAACTTATTGCAGTTTTAAGGTAAATTATGTATACTCCGAAACAAGAAATTTGTACTACAGCAATCAGTCACACATATATGCAGGGTGTATACAGACATACATCCAGAGATATATATAGATATGTGCATGCACGTATCTCTGCATGCACGTATCTCTGCAGAACCACAGATGAGGGTCTAGGGTTGATGAACTGTGGTCACATGAGACATACATATATATAGGTATTTAGGTATCTATCTATATATATGGTATCTATCTGTATAACTATATACAGCAAAAGGCACTGTAGGATTGCGATCAGAATAAAAGCAAAGTATGTATTTGATATGCTATTTAAATTATTTGGAGTGTATGTGTTATGCCATGAGGTACAATGTCAAGATTACCATTTGTTCCTCCTGAACAATTCCGTAATATTCAGCAAAATCAGTACAAAACCCTTTACTCCATCAGAACAGTAGACTTAGACACTGCTGTCTGTAGAGACTGAGCAAACAGAACTTACTAACACGCAAGCCATTTGACACAACCCAGAGCATTCCCTGACTTGTTTTAGTTTAATTTGTCCGAAAGAACTGCCTGAAATTTCAGGCAGAGTTTGCAAGCTCTTATACCCCAGGGTCACTATTGCACCTTTGTGGTTGTATTCAACTGCCTCTATAAAAATTCAGAATGGCACAACAAGAACAGCACTCATTTCCTCAGAAGTGGACAAAAAAGCTGAATATTTAAACTGCATGGTTGTTCACAGAAAGTTGTATTATTTTTTTTTATATAACATTTAAAGAACACTATTTCACCAAATTTCAGAAGCCTCTGAAGTTAAGGGTTACTATTCAATCATACTGCTCCAACCAGATGTAGTCTATGTAAATGAAGCTTTATGAATGGCCTGGATGACAATCGCTGCTCACAATAAAGTGATCTGATGGTGTGTGTGTCCCCCCGCCAAATGAACAGCATCTAGCTGAAATACAGCTAATGGATACAAAACTCCAAAAATACATTAACACTCAAAGTGTAATACGAAAGAGGAGTAGTAACAGACACACTTTTACACTGAAATTATAAAAAGGCTCAAAGCATATCTAAAGTGACAGTTGTCTATGACCTATTAACACATCTCTAAGAGCAGAGCTTCTTATAACAGATCAGCTGTACAACACACTTACGGGTCATTTCCTCCAAGGCAATTAGTCTTTCTACCACACTTAAGGGACGAGAAGTTCACAACTGTTGATGTTCATTCAAAAGCCCCCAGTTTACAAGAATTTAATGCGAACATGTATTTACAACAAATAAATCTTTTTTTGAAGTTTCAAGTTTACCATCTAGTTGATTTTACCAAAGCATTTTTCCTAGTTTAACTTAATAGATAAAAATTATTTCTCTCGAAAAGACAGCGTGTTTTATAATGTATATGATAAAGTATAAGTTGAGAATTCATGTTTCAAACTATGTGCTACAAACATTAAATTCATTAAATAAATATTAGAAAATATGATTTCCAAAAACATTTATACAGGTGGGCTTTTAAAACTTAAAAAATAACAGAGAGATATAATACTCCTATCTTTCTTCACTAAGTTTGCCGATTATATGCTTGCCTTACAAATTGAAAAAATATCTTCACAGATACTCAAGGGGTGCATTAATAGTATTTGAATCAGAAAGGTTTACACAAATGCACATTAATACACACACAAGCTTTTAAGAAGGGTGTTTCCCACGTGCTGTGGCTGTGGTTGAATATAGTATTTTTGATTTTTTAATGCTATCTCAGAACGTACAGGAATTAGAACGAAATCAATGTCACGATTGCCATTAGTACATGGACTTTCACTATGTAGCTTGGTAGTCTTGTTCAGTGATTTAGAAGAGTCTAGATTCCCAATTTATTTTTAGTAGTCTTAGGCACTGTAGAAAAGATGTACTTTCCCGAAAAAAAATACAAGAGGGAAGGCAAGTTTTATAACATCTGGTGTAGCACTGCTTATGATCAGCTTAGCTTTTATCCTTAGAAGTCAAGCACACTCCACCTCCCCTTTTTTAAATAGGATTTTCACAAAACAGTGAGGTAGAAGTACTTAAAAATAATTTTTTTTTGAAAATAAAACCATTGAAAGCATAGAAACTACCTTTCTACCTGTTTCAAATCAATGACCCATTCAACCCCCCTTTCATACTTTAGAAAACAGTGCATCAAGTTCTTTACTATCTCCAAACCTAAGAGTTCCAGCTTAGATGAATTAAGCACAACACAGATACACAGTGTTCAGTTGTTTGAGTTAGTTACCAGTGTCCTCTTGAATGAAAGGTATAAAAAGATCAGAGACCACACGTAGGTACCTAGCAACTCCTTTCAAAGTTGTTAAAAATCAGTATTATTTAGACTGATTATCTACAACAGGATCATTTTGATACCACTACCTCCAGACAACAGCTGAGGGTCACCTACACAGCATCCATTGCAAAAATTACTTTCAGCTGTTCTCTCTGTTCCATGACAACAGATTAGCCAGAGACATAACCTAAAACATTAAGCAAGACTGCCACATACCACATAATTCAAACATAATAATTCTGATTCTTTAAGGTAAAGCTTTACACCATTCATATTTCAATTCTCCTATAAAAATGGCAATCTACATCAGACAATAGAAATGAGAATGTCAGAAGGCTTTTGTGGAAATTACTGCATAAAAAACCAAAAATGTTAGTTGTGGATAAATTAAATGAAAAATCTGTAAAAATTATTTATTGAGGTCTTTCTAAAATCTAGAAGAACTGTTTTCTTTGCCTCCATATGGAGCTTTGACTTCCTTGCCTTGTTTGATGCAAGACACACGCTCATTATAGAAAATCAGAATCTAGACCATGCTGGTTGTATTCATACAACATGAAACACCAAGAGGATGCGATCTATACTTACTTCCTTTTGCCCAAATAGCAATATCACCAGAAATCAAGGAAAAAGTATACCCTTGGATGTATTGTAAGCATACTAGTAAAATCCTAACCTACATTATTTTAAGAAAAAGACCACTTGCCCCTACATGCACAGATACATGCTTACTGGCAAAACACACAGACAAGCCTTCACTGTTTTCAAACTATCTGCTTCATTTAAACCTAATTGTGCACACCCACAGTACTGAAGTGATCTACTAGTAAGTCCTGCTTACTTTCTAGTGCAAACTAATTAAAATTAAATACATTTGCTTTCCAGTAACAAACTTGCTACTGGTGCCCAAATTATACAATTTATCTTGTAAACCAGGAGTGGGGAATCAACTTTCCATCTTCCAAGTGGAAGATGTTTTCAGATATGTCAATAGCATTATTAAATAGCAGTCTTAGTCATCTACACTATGGACTTCCAATAACATTCAGCCAGATTAATCAGTCTACCTGCGCGTAACTCTATCTTCTCTGCCTTCTCTTCCAGCACTCCCTGGCACCTGCCTATCAAGTACTTTTAGTTCATTCACTCGGGCCTAAATATAATTCTGTAAGCCTATTACTCAATGCATTCAAAGGCAATAAAGATGTGAAAATAAAGAATTGTTTTCAGTTGCATTCACCCACTATTCCATACCTATTTTTAGATTCCATTTTGACTTGGAAATGAAGTGATGAGTAACAGCAATTCCTATTCCACAACAGTACATCCTGCACTTAAATGAGAAAATACAACTTCCTCCTCCCCCCACCCGCTGCAAAATCTCTACTACATATTAAAGAATACAGAACACTGAAGTTTTTTTACCCCCTTCACCTCTCTTTCCACCTCCCTTTTCAATCATTTTAAAGAGCATCTAAGCATGGCTCTGTTAAAAAAAGAAAAACCACATCAAAACACACACCCAAAAACCCAACAAAGTACCCCAACATGCCCATAGTGAAAAAATAAATAAAGCAATAATTATGATTCTTGACACCATACAAATCTATATCTGCTTTAGTACATGGAGGTGAGACTAATGTGAATATTAAGGCCAAAGATCAGCACACTAGTTTCCTGGTTTTCCTATAATTTATTATGCAAACATCAAATATGAAAGTTTGAAATAGAAAGTGTTCAGAGGACAAAAGAAATTTTGGATGTAATTGTTTCCAAAGCATTTAAAACAGTTTCAGATAATACATCTTTCTCCTGAAATGCCTTGACAATTAGTTCCTACAATGCTATTTTCACATTTTCCTTGCTGCTGTATGAAAGCGATGGGAAAGCTTACTGACTATACAGTTGAAAGCTACAGAAACAACATGCTGTCAAAGACAGAAATTGAAACAAAAGCTATTTTTCCATACAGAGGTGCTACTACTTAGAAGAAAGGATAACAAAACTATCATATACCATTCACCGATAACAAAGCTAAAACATTAGGCTATTTATCAGATATGAAATGGTAGAAGTAGATTAGGAGATCTAGTATAAAGTATTTAACAAAACGGGTATTTAAAAAGGCCTGCATTTTCCACCAGTCTAGGCCACCCTTTCTGTAAAATACACGTAGTTTATGTGAACAAGACAGACTCATCAGTACAAGTGAAGATGTCAATTTGTGTTTAATAGCAACTGTATTACTAAAACTACCACTTAATGAAACAGTTCTGTCAAAGTATTTAACCTTAAAATTTTCATGCGCAGATGCTCTATTCATCAAAACAGATTTAGAAGTGTCATCGCTCCAATGCCATTCTTCGTTTTACATTTTTCTCTCTTCCTTTCCCACACGCTCAGATGTTTCGGCAGCATACTTTCAGTATTTGCAAAATCCTGCCCAAAGAGCATGGCCGATTTCCCACGGGCTCCCACCCCACCCTGGATGAACTCCTTACTTCCCAAAGTCCACTCCACTTCCTCTTCCACCCCTGGACCTGCCAGCACTCCCAACGCCCCTCCGCCTTGCGCAACATCCGCGGCCTCCTCCCCACATTTCAGACAATCCCCGATGCGACATTTACATTGAGATTATTATATTTTTTTTTTTGTTCCCAGACCACTATCAAAGACTGACAGCTTAAAGGGCTAACGATGCGGTTTTAAATGCAAACAGCACTGGATAATAAAACAAGCTACAAAAATACATGTATATGGAGGTCACTAACCCACTCATCTTCAGCTCTTCTGTGGGTCAAACTGTATTTTGATATTAAGTATTTAAACAATATTGAAAGGCTCCAGCGACATCTGCCCAATCGAAATTATTGTTCAGCTCAGACCATCTATTCAAAAGATAAATCTCCTCAAACATTTTAACAGCCCGATTAAACAGTTAAAATAAACCAGGAAAAGAGCTAATTTTCCAATAAATTCTTCCCCCGAGCACACACGTTAACCAAAGGCTGAGGGTGAACCGATCTGGAAGAAAGGACGAGGGATACAGGCAGGGCTGCGATGGGGGATGGGGAGTGCAGGGAGATGTTAGGGAAGGAAAGATGAATATTCCTCCAAGGACTGTTCAATGCATTTAACACATCGCTTCGGAAAGAAGAGAAATCTCAGGCAGGCGGGTACAGGGGCAGATAAAGGGGGGAAGAAGGTAAGGAGTGCCCTATTATCCCCAGATGACATTATACATGGCAGCCCCGCGAGAAAAGGGGCTGTAAGGCAGAGGAAGCGCTAAACACACACCCCCCCCCATCCCGAGCCGCCTGTGTCCCCTTTATCTGCTCGGGGAAGCGCGGGGGGGATGAGAAGGCTCCCGTTTAATTTTGCAACAGCCGATCACCTACCACCTCCTCGGGCGGACAGCAGGGCCGGAGTAGGGGGCTGCGCTGACAAACCTTCCCCAGGGGTGGGGGCAGGAAAAAGGGTAAATTCAGGCGGCCACCCTTCACGCCCACCCCCCCGCCCCGCCGACCCAAAAAGTGGTGGGGGGTACGGGGGAGCCGGCCGAGCTCCGGGAATACACAATGGCAGGTCACTCCCAGAGAAGCGATGCTTCCCTCGACGCCCCCTCGCTGGCAGGAGGGTGGGGAAGGGGCTGCGGGGGGAGCCCGGCACCTCAGGCCACCCTCCCTCCCCCGGCCCTGAGGGGTGCCCTGAGCCCTGCCCGCCCCCCCACCCCCGCCGCGCCGCCACCCCTCACCATGAAGTCGCTGGCGAAGTTGTCCTCCCCATTGTGGTCCGTGTCCTTCATGGCCTGGACTCGCTTAATGAATTTCCTCAGGATCTCCTCCTGGCTCATCCTGCCCCGCCGGCCGCCCTGCGGAGCGGGAGCCCCAGCCCCGGCCGGCCGCCCGCCCGCTCTCCGCCTGGAGCTCCCTCCGCCGCACCAGCCCGTCACCCAGCTGCCTTCCCTGCCTCGCCTCGCCTCTCCCGCCCCCCGGGCCTGCCCCGCGGCCTGCTGCCGCGGCTCGCCTCGGTTCCCCACCCCGCTCACGGCCGCTCGGCCGCCCGCTCCATCCTCCCTCCCTCCGCCCGACCCTCCCTGGACGCCGCCGCCGACACAGGGACACGACGAAGTCCCCACCTCCTCCCCCAACGCAGGCGCGGCTCCCGCTCCGCCGGCCTTTCTTACGCCTGCCCCTCCCCGGCAACCGGCCCGCCTCCGCCTCGCGCCCATTGGTCCCCTCTGACAGCCGCCTCGTTCTATTGGTGGCCGGGCACGCTAATCACTGGCTAGCCCAGCCTCGAGGGAGCCCTTCGTTGCGCTGGTCGCCTCGCCCCGCTCTGCCGGCCCCTCCCGTTTCCCAGGGATGGGACCTTCCGCAGGGCGCCGAATGGAGCTCTGGACGGGACCACTCGGAAGGAAGGCGGGGGGGGGGGGGCAGAGCGGAGCAGAGTGCAGTTTCCTGTGGCCGGAGTACAATGGGGCGGTGGCGGGGCCAGGGGGCGGTGGCTGGCGCTGCGGGATGTCGGGATCTGTAGTCGCGACAGCGCTGCGTCCTCCGCGCTCGGCGGCCGCGGGGCTGGGGGTTGTCGCCTCCTCACGAAACGCCCTACTGAAACGCCCGGAGGAAAAGGGTTCCCTCCTGGGGTGGGAAGCTCGAAGTCGTGGAAAGTGCCCGGGGAAAGGGGGTGACCGAGGCGAGGCGAAGGGCTCCCCGCGGGCGGCGCCGCTGTGGTAAACACCGGGCGGCGGGAAGATGGCGGGCCGGGCCGGCGGTCGGGCCACGGCAGGTGACAGGCCGGGCGTCGGCTGCTGACCGGGGACTGCTCCCGGCGTCTATATATATATACTTAATAAAAATGTCCCCACGCGGCAGCCTGCCCGTGGGTGTTGGTGAGGGTCTGTGGGCTGGTTCTGGGTGGCCGCGGGGAGTCCGGCGCAGGGCCGGTCCTGAGGGGAGCAGGGTCCCCCCCCGGCCCGCAGGCACCTCGGGCCTTCCTGACAGGAAATATTTTAAAATTCCCTTCTTACCTGGTGTTTTGACAGTGTCGAAATGCAACGAGCCAGCAAGATAAAGACAGTTCTATTTCTGCCTTTCTTTTATGTGGAAAGGTTGGAACATTTTTATGTTCCCAGCCCATGGCAGGGGGGTTGGGACTAGATGATCATTAAGTTCCCTTCCAGCCCGAACCATTCTATGATTCTATGTTTGCTCTCCAGATTACATTTATAACTTTTGCTTCAGCAAAGTAGAATAATTTGAGGTGTGTGTATGTATAGCCTTATAGCATAATAACTATACAAAGTAAAGTCTTTTAAAGTGTAATTTTACTGGTGCAGAACTACACAGCCTTTACTGATGGAGTTGATCCGATAAAACTTCGTCACACAGACGAATGATAAAGGTCCATGCTGAGAAGCATAACCCGGCACTACTTCCAAATTGCCTGTTTTCTACTCCTCATTCCCACCCACTGTCGTACATTGTGCCTGCAGTCGCACGAGCACAACCGCTTGCTGGACGACACATCGAACCAGCTCAGGGAACTGATTGAGCCCTTAGAAAAACTGTGTTTTTTCCTCTCAGTTGATTCAATTAAGCTGGCTTTGTGACCGAAACAAACCTACATAAAAGCTTGGTCTTCCTGTGGTGGTGTAAGATATTACTGTTTTAGATATCTGATGGCCAAAGGTTACCACCTCTGTACCAGAATTGGCAAATGGCGTGCTACCACCCTCAGCCCATCAACTCATCATCTTCCTAATGAAAGCAAGTTTTGAGCTACGATGTAGGACCCTGAACTGTAGCTGCTGATGAGTGGACATGTTTCCTTCTCCTGCCTCTGCTATAGAAGCAGTCGCCTCTGGCAGAGGAGCAGGTTGGAAAATTGAGGTACTATTCTTGCATGATTTGCTGCAGCCTTCAGCCTCTTATAAAAGGGTTGTTTTTTTAGCAGTTGATGTTCATGGAGCCTAACATGGAACTGACGTAAGGACACATCAAGGAACTGGGAAACGGCATCAATTCTGTGCTGAGGTAGTGAGGCTTGAAAACCTCCCACTGCACATGAATATTGAAGCATGGGCACCCCACACAAGCGCATCAGCTGTCAGAGATCAGTCTCCTCTCCAGGTCTGTGCACCAGCTTCCGTAAGCAAGCTAATCAATCAGCCCTGAAGAACCACAAAGATGCCTGCTTTTCTTGCTTTAATCCCTTTCTTCCTTCTCCTTTTCCTTCTCCAAGCCTACCAAAAAGCAGCGTAAAAGGGAAATACAGAAACAAGATAGATAGATACATACATACATACATAGATGGGGCACAGACATCACCAAGGATAACTGTGACTTGGATCATCATGCACTCTTTTCATGCCACCTTGTTTCATTTCCGTCTGCTTCAGGAAGGTTGCTTAGTTTGCTCAGCAGTTGCCCTGGCAAACCCGCTGCCAGTGCCAGGTGGCATGTAACTTTAGAAAAGTGATAACCTGCAACTAAGCAACCAATGGATGAAGTCTTAAATGTGGAATGGTCATCTTCGCTCTGCTCGTTTATTCACAAAACAGTTACAGAGGACTTGATTAGGAGAGAAGGCAAGATGATGATTTATTGCATTTGAATCTCATGCATTATTGCCTCACATTGAAAGGACCCTGTTATCAACCTGGCCTGGTCCATAGTCTGTCACTGCACTGTCATAAACTGTTGTGGACTAGCAAGTGTAACGGTGACCTTTCATTCGGGTTAACTGATAAGAAGGATATACAACTACAGAAGGAAAAAAAATCCCCCCAAACAAGGCACGTGTCTCTAGCCAAAACAAAGGCATATACGAAACGAAGAAATTAGAAATAACTGGGTGGAGAACTTTGCCTAGCATCGTTTGCATATGCATATGTACCTGTGAGAGCTGCCAGACAGTCCTGAGCACAAACCCAATAGCACTGGCGTTATCTCTGTCAGCCCAGCAAATGTCTCATCTCTGTGCTATGAACCCAGAAACCTAAACTTTCAGCAGCAAAAGCAGTGCTTTAACCGAGACTTTTGATCTGAAACTCAAGCTGTCTGGGTTAAATGCAGACATCTGACCAATCTAGCGTGTGTGCGTGAGTGTGTATTTGTGTAGCTGTAGGAGAGGCGGAAAAAGAGAGAGAGACGCAGGGCGAATTACTCACCCTATAGATAGAACAGGAAGTTGCAACCAAAATCCGCAGAAGAAAATTGTGGTTGTATTTTAACAATCCATACAAGTGGATTTTATCCATCCTTGGATAAAAATAAGTAGGTTACATGCAGCTTCTCTGCTATTAATCTCATTTTGCCTTGCCGTGCACTACTCCAGCTGCTGCAGGGAAGGAAGACAGCCGGTTTTTTATGTTCAAAGGTGTCTTCTCATGTTCCCACAAGGTAAGCATGTGTTAACTGGTAAATGTGTTTCCCAGCGTGTATACCATGGTTATGCCCAGTCAATGGGCGGGTACCAAATATCCTAGTTTACCAGGCTTTGGAGGTTTCCCTGAAGGCTGGCATGGAGCATAGGCTCACCCCAAAGCTGTTTGGCTGCAATGTCTGCGTGGCTTGCAGCTATGTTCAAAACCCAGTGTGTATCTACCCAAAACTGTGTTCCACAAAGAAATCAAAGAACTGGGGTGGGAGTGAAGGCTGAAAGAACCCTAGAGCTCCGACTAAGGGCATTGTCTCCTATGGTTTGATTCCTCCTTCATCCAGCAAAACAAGACTGTGCATTCCTTGTAGCTTGGTGTGACTATGTTACGATGATAGCTCACTTTGGCACCAATTTTCTCCTCCCTTTTTCAATAATCTACAAACTCTTAGATTTTAACTACCTGTTTGGAGTAACATATTCGTTACAGTGGTGTGTAATTACTAATGTATTACTGTAATTATAATTAAATTATGATCAATATATCCTGTATGTGAAACCTCAATGAATTTTATCTGTACTGAGAGCCTGTAAAGTTTTTGTAATCAAGATCATTTAGGATGAAAAATAAATGTTACCATTCATAGATTTTAAAATAAGACTCCTGAAATATATTTTAAGTGCAGTTGGTTGGAATTTTTCTAAAAATGGTGTTTCAATGGAAAATGCTGTTTCTGTAAAAGTTAAATTTTCTGCACGAAACGGTTTTGCCAAAGTTTTTCTGCTTTCTTAAAAAACGAATGTACTGGTAAACTTACAGATGTAGAAATGTCTTTACCATTGAAGACAGTACAACACGGGGTAGGGACCCAGCCCATGAAAGAACTGGAGCATGGAGTATAAATGCCAGGAAGCTACTGAACAGCTTAAGGGTACACATAAAAACTAAATCCAAATGAAACATTTGTCTTTGATGTGACAAACTGAAATGCAATGTGCCTTTCCGCAAATGTCAAAATCTTCCATGCTGGTTGAAAGTAGTTACATACCGGAATATCAGCGTCAGGTACTTTTTGTATACTTTGACCCTCAAAACATTTTGGTATTTAGTCACTTTTGTTTCCAAAGGGAATAAAATTAATCATACTGGGTTTTCTGGCAGATCCCCAGTTACAATTTGACCACTTCGATTATAAGTAACAAACTAACAAACAGCAATCCTCATGGATTCTCAAAATAGTCCATTTGAACATAAAGGACATTGTGGACAGTAATCTGAGGAAGATGCATTGTATCCTTTGTATACAACAAATAAATCAACTTTCTGATTTAAACCTGAAAAAATAATGTCATTTTAAATGAGTCATAAAGACCTGATCAGTGTCTGTATAAGATGTTCCATTCATACTAGTTAAGTGGCGTGTGACTGCTGGATTTCTTGACATTTGCTTCTATTACTCTCAGTTAGGCAATGACAGACTTCTCTTCTATACTTATCACTGAAATTACTACTACTACAATTTAATTTTACCTGGCTTGCTTAGTTTTTATTTATTTACTTGCCATCTTCTGGGACTCATTGCACAATATTGCTAAAACGCTCTAAATGTGGCATTTCTTACACAGCTAATAAATATTTTGGATCATAATTACTGAGTTTCATAATCAGTGCATAATTTGGATTCCTCTCTAACTGTAACATACACACACACGCACACACCGTGCGCACACAGTTTCCATACATAGAAGAAACTTTGTTCTTGCTGCTGCACTTACTGTAGCAGCATTCAGGCTTAAAGTGGTTTTTGGGTATTGCTGACATGCAACGGAAACGAAAATAAGTGTGTGCATTATAAACAGCAACATCATCCTCTACCAAGAGCAGTTCTAAAAAGAAAACAGCTGTGGAATACTGTCCAGACTTAAAATTTTTCTGTTGGATTTTTTAAAATTTTCATATAATTAAAGATATACTCTGTCGGTTGAGGTATTTTGTTTGATTCTTGTGAATGTAAAAAAAAAGTGGGCTTCAGAATACAATGAATATTTCCTGCAATTATTAAAATAAATAGCATATGGGCCCCAAATAAATTGCCGTGTGTCCTTTCCATAGCTACTTCTCAATAGTTTCACCGTCAATCACTGAGAGGCCTGATGACTGTTATTTGTACACGTCGCTTTTAATGCAGGAACGCTGATTTCAGTAGGATACCTGCTTTGCACCGTTGGACGTAAGATCAGGAAAATCAGGAGCTGTTTTCCATCTGTATCTTTTGACCGTGTTAAAATTGGACATAGCATTTCTAAAGCGGGAATTTTTTCTACCTCGTGACTGGGCTGTACGTGTGGCACAAGGTGACACGGGTCTGGTTTGCTGCCGGCCAGCAGCCAGCTGCAGCACTACGCTGGGCTGCACTGGGGGAACCTCATTTGCCTCTTTGTGACAAAGCTTTCGGCGAGGGTATTCCCCAGGCACGGCCGCCGCAGCACGTCTGAAATGGAAATACCAGCAGCAGAAGGTAAGCCTGTGCACAGGGCGTGCTAGGTGCCATTCAGAGTTTGATCTTGAAAACAGCTGGTCGAACACAAATTATGTTTGCGATGCCGCTTTGAAAATATCCAGAAATCCTAGTACTAAAATCTTGCATCAATGAATCCGAAAGATGTGTAAAAACTGAATGAGCTTTGCATCATTTATCGTGTTTAGGTTTTGTGTATCAGCCTCGAGAACAAAAGAATTAATCTGTTTGTTATCTGCTCTATTTCAAGGTTCATATCCATTAGTGTGGCAATATTTTTATTATCCTTAAACAAACTTCAGGCTAATGTTTGTCTCTGGTTTATATTAATTGATACAAATGAAAATATTTCAACCTCTCTAAAATCTGTCTTTCCTGAAAATAAAACTAAGAATTATTAGAAAAAATCTAAGCCAAAATGATAAAACACTGCTCCTTCACCTGGCATTAGTGTTCTCTGAATGCACGTACTATTCCATTTTATTCTGAAAATTCTATTAAAATAATAATAACAAGGACTGAGACTGCTGTTAATGCTACTAATGCATTAGATATGCTGGTGAAACTGAGCTCTCAAAGAGTTCCCCCTGCGAAACGCCTGCTGTTACGACCATTACTGGTCATAATGGCCAGTTCAGATTCTCAACTATTTTGTAGATTAAAAAATATTTTTAATAGTCTCTTAAGGGAAATAGTGAGCTTTACAGTTTGGGAAACAAAACCAGACGGGGAAAAAAAAAGAAAAAGAAAACTAAAGACACTCCTCCCCCTCAGGCCCATGAAAGCTGTACTATAGGGAGCCAGCCTATATGGGACCAGGTCTGTTTGTATATTAACTTCAAACAAAGGTTTGACTTTACTCTCTAATGTGAGTTCTCTCCCACATTTCAGTGAGAGGTTTGCTGTCACATCTGTGCACGTTTGACGAAGCGACAGAAGCCCAACATATACGGTGTTCAATAATATTCATATTTTGTTATCGGAGAGCACAACAATAGTTCTATTGTGTAGGGCAGCTCTCCTCAGAGGTGGAAGGAAGGCTGCACACAGGCTTCCAGAGGGGGTCCAGAAATACGGTGGTGACACCGGACCGGCTCATGTAAACAGGAAATCAAACCAGGATGTAAACTGGACTGCTTCCATATTCAGTAATACTCAGCTAAAAATAAACAGGTTGAATAGAGGTAGGAAAGCCAATTCTCTCTGTAAACTCATTTTTCAACTTGATTTTTTCAAGACCTGATAGAAAAACTCAAATAAAATGAGGTTTAGTGTTGCGTTATCGATATGCCTGTAATGAGATTGCAGTCACATCCGGAGGGGCTACTAGTGTGAAGAGAAGAATGGAAAGTCTTTCTGGACAATAATAAGGACTTGGAGATGAAGGCTGAAAAGGGTCATGAGTGCTTTATAAATATACCGAGTGATTAAAAAAATCCAGGGGAAAGAAGTTCTACTTAAGCTAAAAGACAACATTGTCATAAAAGTAAATAACTACATCTTGTGAAATCTAGAAATTATTAGGCATCTTATTCTGAGAAGAATAAGGAGTTCTCGAGCAGCCTTTGAACAGTGAGGAGAAGCTGTTTTTTTCTGTAAGATAATTATCTAATGCTATTGCCTTCAAGACCATCGTGTGGAGTTCACCTGGGAGATCGCCTGCAGTCCTCAGTTCCTTAAGAATTCTCTGACTGCTGACCATGTCTATCTCAGAAGGAAAGTCTTTCAGAAAAGGAGGAATTCTTCAGAATTATTTAGGTGACATGAGAAATACACATTTTACGAAGTTTCCCTTTTGCAGAAATCTATTTGCAGTACTGTTCTAAGTATTGTGGTTTGATGCATATCATGTTCTTAATGAAAACATCGAAAAAAATGTGTCTAGTCATTTAGCTTTTGTTACTTCACCATCTCCACCAGATACACCAGATGCCATACTATGGGCTTGGAGCACGATGAAAAATTAGTGAGAGAGCAAAAAAGGCATAATAGCCTCATGTGTAGCTGAAATTGCTGAAATCCGTGGGCACAACTGTCCCCTAACTTTAGGAACACATGAACACAAGAGTAAGAAGTCTGTGCAGAAAGGAGCAGCAAAAATCACAAAGTCCAAGCTCCTGCCATCACATATAAACCTGGATATAATCTGATTAAAACACTGTCAAGCTTCACCTCAAAATAAATCACATTGTTTGCCTCTGCTGGCCACGTCAGATGACCGTTCCAGAACCTCGCTACTGTAATGTCAGGAGCATTTTCTTATTTCCAACTTAAATTTTTCCAGGACATTTTTTGCTGTGCAAAATATCTCTTCATTGCAATCATCTTTGTTTTACTATATTAGAGAAGCTACACTTTTGTTCTCCTCTTATGCCATAAACCTAATAATTTCTAACAGGCCTTCTCCATAGCTGGAGAATCAAAGTAATTCTTTAAGCTGAATCAATCTTTCTGAGATAAGGAAGATTAGATATGCGCCAAGTTCCAGATTATTGAAAAACTTTCCTAACATCTGGGTCTGCTTGCGAGGGATGAAGGGTAAAAGACACGATGAGTAGATGCAATTCTGATGGAAAAAAAGTAAACACAGGAGGAAGCTTTTGGTTAAGAGTCTCACTACCTAGTGGTAAGCAAGAGCAGACCAGCATGTCAGCAGCAAGGAGTGGCCAAAGGTACCCTACTGGGCAGCCATCATCATTCCCACCATAAACCATACATTGCACTAGAAATGCAACGGAGATATCAATAAACCATAGACATTCATGGCACACTCTATTAATGGCTAATCAAGGCAGTGGCATTGCCATGGACTTTGTGACATTGACATAGGACCTAGCAACCAAGTAAGTCAGCTGGTCCAGCATTCAAGGATGGCTCTTTCTTCAGAAAATAGTCCATATGATTCAGTCTTGGCACCTCAGGCCCACTGGAAATGCTGGATAAGTAAATAAATAAGGTGCCCAGTATTTTCTCCCACTGAGTATTGAACTTCCTTCGAAACCTGGAGGCTGTGGAAGGAGAAATGTGCAGACAGACTTGGCCACGAGCCGAAAGTCTCAGTTGAGGAGCCACAGTTCTGACCTAGAGACTCATGAAGGACATCCTAGATGGCAGGGACAGAATTTAGGTGGCTACCATGAGAAAGAGGAATCACGATACAGCAGAGGTGGTGCATGTTGTCATTCATGTGCAAGCTCTGAAGGAGAAGGACTTTTACACCATCTAGAAGATGACAAGATGATTACAAGATGTAAATACAGTCTCTGTGACAAAAGCCTGTAGAGGAACTGCCCCCCAGTGCAATGGAGTTCACTCTAACTTCTACCCTGTTCCTAGTCCTCATGTCTTCAAGGATTGCCTTTCTTCCTTTTTGACATACTTTAGCTTTCTGCCATCAAAAATTTCATTAGTATATTCATATTTTTGATCATTAATGAAGATGATGAATAGAACCATTGAATGATACTGTGCCCAAGACTGAATTCTAAGAAATTCCACTTGCAAGCAGTGACCCATCTTGCAAGGACAGCCCACTCTTTGCTTTAGACAGTTTCATACTTACCTCACAATTCCTGAACTAATCCCCATCTCCTTACCGTAACTGGTCATTGATAAGCATTGCTTGACGATTTATTAAGGTTAGATTTACTTCCTTTTTTTGTTTTTGTTTTGTAAAGAAATATCAGCATTGAAGCTAGATACTAACATACGTGATCATTTAAAAAGTGTTGGCATACAGTTTTGGCTTCTCTAGCAGGTCTATTATGATGGAATATTCTTTTTAAAAAGCTGATTTCTGTCTGATGGCACCTATATTGACACTGGTTGAATTAAATTTGATGGAACAAAAAGATCCAGAAGATCAAAAATATTTGCATGCAATGTTCAGTAGTTAAAACTGTTCCATTTTCACAGTACAGACTTCGGGCTTCTTAGTTTCATAGTGAACTAAAGTGGATGGTAAAATCTATAAATTTATGAACTAAAATAGAAAGAGGAAGAAAAAAATGATTCAGTCGTGATAAAAGGAAATTTGCACAAAGAATGAGGGTAGAATACAACGCAGCTGTTACATTTCAGCATCACTCATTGAAGAAAAGTAACATGAGGCTCTTTTGAAATCAGTCCTTTTCCTCCTTTCATTTAGCTCCTACTTACAAAATGTAGCTATTGCTCAAATAAATCAGTCATAAAACTATTTTGCACATGCATTTGGCTATCATTTTTGAGCATGCACTCTTGAAAGTACTAAGACTTCATCATTAACGTAACTTGGTTGCAGTATTGGTTGTATATATGTTTTCTGGTTTATTATTAACTTTAAAACAGCTCACTGCTTTTTCCGTACTGGTTGTTGTACCAATTTATACCTTCCGCAGTAGGGAACACCTCGATTTCCGTTCATCACCAAAGAAACTCCACTTGATTAGAGTCAGAAGCCATTATACTTAGTTATGTTTTCTAGGTGCAACGTGTTCTCTTACTTGGAATAAATAATGTACCTGCTACATAGCCAGATGCACAGTCAGGAGGCAATTTTCTACCAACACGTTTTGTTGTTGTTGTTGTTTTCACATCAATATTAACCATCTCAATCAAAATGCAAAATTCACACTCACTGCCATCTGGATGGTTATACTGTCTGGGGACTTTGTGTTTACAAATTGAGAATGGCTTTCCGTGCTGTATAGATGTAATTTTACACACTAAATAAGCAATATATAAATCATCATTAGGTATTATAGCATATACTAAGCATTTTAAAAGCACTATGTAGCAAAGAATGTAACTGGATGGAAATTATTAATGTCAAGAAAGAGAAAGACGGTGTAAGCATGTGGGCAGAGCAGCAAAGCTAAAGTTGTGTCTTTAATTACAGACAGCATCAAGCCAAATTGAAAGTGCATGTGATGGAGGACACACTTGAGAACTTCTAATTTATAATAGCAATAGTCACAAGCAATGTACAAAAAAATAAGAGGCAAATATGTTCTATCGATGTTTTTTTTTTTTTTAAGTTAAAGTACATGCCCTGTGATAGGCACACTGCCTGGACTGTTGATTTTTTTTACAAAGGAGTACGGTGCCAGTGTGTTGGAGGGATATAGCTGCTGAAGAAATGGCCAGGAAGTCTTCAGAATAAGATACATAATTGACAAACATTTAATAGACTAAATCTGCTATATATACGTACAGGCTGCCTTAATGGAAATACCTGCAGAATCCAGTACAAACTCTTGGGATTACATTATTTTTCTCCCAAACAGGCAAGAGCCCAAGAGCCTGTAACATAATAAACCACTTACTTTTTTCCATAATCTATCTGGCAAAGTCAATGAGTAGGTAATATCACGGCTGAATGCTTTGAATACTAAATAAAAAAATAGAGAAAACCAAACCACTCTCAGGTCCACACACAACTCCTAAGGCAGAATGCTCATGAAGTTAGCTGTACTCATGGTTTAAATCTGCTTTGCATTTTAGCCTTTCCTTCCATTATACAAATCCAGTGAAGTCAACAGTCACAGTATTGGGAAACTAGTAGAACCAAATAAACAGTCTTTTAATATGCTCGGCAAAATTTGCCAATCCTGAAAAGCCTGATCCGTGGTTAAGCTCAAATCTAGATGGTGCCTGAGCTTTTTTTTCTTTAGGCTTGTTTCATTCTAAATGAAACCTGAGTGGTTATCTTCTGTATTGCTCGCAGGATTGGAGATCCACACAGGAGACCAAACACTCAGCAGGATTTTTATTCAGAGGCTTCTCAAACCCGGTGATCACAGCAGCACTGCTCCTGTCCATGCCATGGCATGGGCACAGTGTCTTGGGGCTGTCTCCTGCACGCACTTTAAAGGGGCAGAGCTCCAGCTGCCTAACTGCATTCATTTAATACACTTCCCATAAAATACAACTCGTAGGAGCCATCGCTAAACTTAGCGCTTATTATCCTGATACCAGTTTTTAAACAGGGCTCCGGGGCAAATCTTCAATACTGTGAACTAACAACCTGTACTGGTTAAACCAGAAAAAAATGATAATAAACGGTAGAATTAGTAGACATCAGGGTAAATATGGTACAGTGAAGAAGAGTCAACACAGCTTTTGTGAAGGGAAGTCGTGCTTCACTAATCTACCAAAGTCCTCTGACAGAGTCAATAAAACCTGTTGGCAACTCAGATCTGTTTGATACCATCTGCCTGGATTTCCAGAAGGCACTCAAAGTGTTGCCTCCCTCGAGGCACTTCAGGAAGCTAATCAGACATGAGGAAAAGTTCAGAAGATAGGAAGAAGGGAGAGGAACTAATAGTTGCCTTTCACAGTAGAAAGAGATCACACGTGGAGTCCCACATGGCTCTGTGCTGAAGTCTGCGTTGCTCGATGTAGATCACAAGTGATCAGAAAACAGCGTTGAAAAGAGATGAAAATGTTTGCCAGTGATATTGAATTAGCCAGAGTGATTTAGACTACGGCTGATTGCAGACTCACTGAAGAACCTCCTACCACGTAATGACTGGGCAACAAAAATTCACTGTAGAGAAATGTAAAATGAAGGCAAACAATGCTAGAAATCACTACAAAAAGAATCAAGAATATAAAATACCCTTTTGCTGTTGTATAAATACATGATATGTCCACGTCTTCAATAGTGTTTATAGTTAGTATCCATCTGAAGGCAGATACAGAAGTACTGTAAAAGATACAGATAAGTGCAGCAAGTACAGTTAAAGACAGGGAGCAGCTACAGGATGAAGAACAATAAAACAGATGAAGGTTTTTGTTGTGAAGAGCACTAAGAAGTCATATGCTAGAGATCAATAAAATCAAGAGTGGCCTGGACAAGGTGAGTAGGAAATAACTGCTTCTTTCAACACAAAATCTGGAAGACATCAAATGAAACCAGAAGATGCCAGCCTCCAGGCGAACAAAAGGACCTATGTCTTCACCCATCACATCATTAACCAGTAGAACTTGTGACAGGACATTGGGGATGCTAAAAATATACCTGAATTCAAAAAAGAATTTGATAAATTCATAGAAGAAAAGGACACCAAGGGCTGTTCAATACAAACCCACAGCATCTAGTTTAGGAAGCCCTAGAATAGAATAGAATCACTAGATACTCAAAAATTATTTTGGGAAGGGTCTCTAGGGGGTCCTTGTAATCTTCTTGGGACACTCACTTGGTAGACACTATTGGAGACAAGTTGCAGAGCTAGATGAAACTCTGATCTTACCTCTATTGCTATTATTCAGGTTTGAATTGGGGTTATGCACTGTCAGCGCAGAGTCAGTGTGCACAATGAAAGTCTTCTGGGTTGGACCTGCAGAATGAGCCTGGAATTTCTGGGCAACGCCATGGCACTATGCGCACACAGCCACACTTTTTGGGGAAACGTCAAACCTACTGTACACATGGAGCCACAATCTCCTATGTGTTGTAAATGACCAGGGTTTCCAAAACTCTGCCAAGCCTCCACTCACAACTGTGCATGCGCGTTGTTACTGCAAAACAGTCAGATTTACCAGGAAACGGGCTGCTGCATACCTCAAAATCTTAGATGAATACAGAATTCCTCTATATCGTGCCAGACAAGCTTTCTAAGTGAGAAAGAAGGGCGTATTCATGAGAAAACAGAAGGATAGTAGTCCTACTTGGAATATCCTCTTTTATCTGGAGTGAATGTGGCTTCTCTGACTTGAAAGACAGGTTTTATATCATTTGGTGGTTCTTGTTTTCATTGTCTGCAAATGAGCTGCCTCTTTGTCTCTGCTTGGTGGTAGGATCTAAAGGTTTGTTAGACAGTTACTTTTCTTTACCCTCGTCATTTTTGTCGTCACAAGTTGCACTCTCATAATGGGAGGTGGTTGAGTTCATGAGAACACCCTCAAATGTCTGCGTTTTTGCCAACCTGATCTTCCTGGTCCGTATTACACATGTGACTGAGGCTCTCGAATGCAGAGGTGTGGCTTTGTGGTGAAGTAAACCAAGATAGGGTCTTAATCATCTTCATTTGCCTTAGTGTTTGCCGTGTTGTTTCAACATAGTTTTCAAAGTCCATTGACCTCTGAATAATACAGGCTGCAAGCGTGTCTATGAAACCTCCATACCTCTCAAATATTTGAAATTCCTGAGATATTTAATGTGTTCTGTTATCTGAAACAACTTTATCATAGATGTTGTTGGCTAATGCTGTCCTGTTGTGATTCATTTCCTTGCTGACTAACGAATTACTTAGCTGAATTTCTTTAATAAAACTAATGCAATAGTCAGCTCTCAGAAGGTCCTGGTCACCTCTTTTTTCAAATAATTCCATTACCAAATGCTTCCACGCTCTGCTAGCTGCCTCACAAATTAGCACAGGCTTATTGTGAGTTTATTCTTAGTATTCTCTATGTAGTGAAAAAATAATGCCTTCTGTTTCTGCCTTGTATTGGATTTTTTTTTTTTTGCGTTTTTTTAATCAACACAATACTAGCATGAGTTCTGTGGGGTTTTCCCCAAATCTATGCATTTTCCTCAGAAGAACTATTTCCTTTTCTAGTAGGACTAGTCCAGTTCTTACAGTCAATTCTCTTTTTTATTTTAGATGTCTGTGAGAATCGATGAAATTTCCTACCAGCCATCCCGAAGTTTTTTAGTTTCTTTAAAAGCATTGGTTCTGCCTATGTCTGACAGATCATTTGTAGACTATGGTAAGTGTACTGTGCTCTGCTTTCTCCTTGGTTTTACATCTTTTACATCTTCTCATACCCTGAAACAGAGTAAGTGAGACCCAGGCTTGCATTAAATTACAAGCTATATTTTTCCATCTTTTAAGATTTCTCACTGAAAAGTTGGCAGCGGAGACACCAAACCTTGCTCAAGAATATTTTCTAGGAATTGTTCATACAATTCACCTATGCAGAGCTTGTCCAGACTGTTATTCGTGCTGTCCCCATCGTTATGTTTCACTTTAAAGTTCTTGTAGACAGATTATGATTTTCATGTGTCTCACAACAAAATATGGAAAGTTTTCTTACTATTACTACTGTGACTTTCTACTGGGGGGAGCTTGGTGCTTTTGGTTGTTGCTGAGTGACTGCAGATAAACTTTCTGACATCTAGTGACAATGTGAAATAATTCTTTTTCTGCTTGAGCATAATTCTGCTACCTCAGCACCAGTGCTCTCCATCTGCTCCATTCCTGCCACAAGGCTGCTCCAAGGTCTGTTTATGAAGCAGCTTGTAAACCTGTAGCATTTTGCCTTGTTTTCCACATGTTCAGGATTATCAGGCTTTCCAGATCACACTTTGCTTTCAGCAGTCAGCTCAGCAGAAGCAGTCAATCACCAAAAAGCTGGAGCCTCCATTGATTCAACTGTTTGGCTTTTCTAAAAGGAAGCATTCTACATGGGTAGAGAGATTTGTTACAGACCCTTCTCACTTCATCTCCTAAAGGCTTAAGCAAATGTAATTCATCAATAATGATCAGCCTAGTTTATATTTAACAAAAAGACAAGCTGAAAAACATCACAAATGACAGTACGTGTTGATTGCAGACACCCCCAGCAGCAACTACAATGCAATTTCTGCGCAAGGTTCTTGCAGCCAACAGCCTACCAGGGGACAGGGGACAACGCGGGAGCCAATGTTTGTGGCCTCTTCTCCTATACAGTATTTCTGCCGGAGGAGATAAGCCCTGCTTAGACTTCTTGTTCCACACGCTCTGTGAGGAGGAATGGAGGTAGCCAGCATGAACACCCATTTGGGTCAACCACAGGAAAAGGGTACAGGGAATTACTGATAGCTCTGCTGGAGTCAAGCCGGCACCGGCTTTGGCCGTTGTTTATTGAGAGTATATCAATAGCTGCTGAATTCTCAGTCTCTTCTTTCTGGTGCGCCCACAAGAAAATGAAGACTGAATAAGCTTAAGCACATTAGTATTAGGGGATTCTGATGTGCACTTTTATTCTGTCATTAGCTATAATTTGCAAAGGCAGAAACAAAATCAATCTCATAAATATCGTATTCCATCTTGGCAGAAACCGCACATAGAAGCTTTAACATTTTAAAATACTTTCAGCTTCTGCGTGAAAAACTGTGAAGCATCTGCCTCAAAAATCTGGGTTTTAAAAATAGCTTTCTGAAGGTCAGGTAATTATTTTTTAATATTATTACTTCATAATTTAGTTGGCTGTAGACTATGGACTATGACTGCCAAATACTTAATCCTCTCACTCCTTTTGTTGCCATTTTTGTGCTGGTTGCTCATCACGTGCGTGTCTAAGGCAAACTTCTTCATTTTGACCTCCCAGCAATCTCAGTTGTTTTTCACAGAAGAGCCTACCTTTCAGAAATGTTTATGATAATACATTTGCAGTTATTATTTTCTTGTCACCTTTTGAGTTCATAATTCACAATGGATTATGGTAGGTGGTTACTAAATGTAGATTTCTACTCGCTGAGGCTTTAATTTCTACTAAAGTTGAATAAGAAAGATTCATGACCCAAGCTTTAAAAAGCCAGCACATCTTGCTTCCTACATTTTTAAAAAAAACATTTGTAAGATAGGTGGAGACAATATTTTCAGGTCAATTTTGCCATCGAGAGAAATAGTTCAACAGAAAAGGAGTTTTTCCAACAATGGGATATCCAAATGGGATAAATTCTAAGGATTAGGAATTGAGTGTAAGAAGTATAGGCCTGTTGAATGTACCGTACTAATGTGCCCGTAACTACTAGCAACACACATTAAAATCCTTCCCCATTTCCCTCTCCCCTCAAATTCAACAGGTGGGCAGTCTATGGGTAATGTTTTCTCACCATAATGGTCACTTAATGGTCACTCAGTGATATTCACTGAAAGCCCTAACATTAACAATTTTTCTATTTTTATGCCTCTTATTTTTTTGTACTGGTATTTGGTGTACACAGAGGCCAGAGAGTGAATTTCAGCAAACGTATTTAATTGTGTTTCTTTCCAAAGTGTCAACGAAGAAAATATTACAACATTTTTTTGTCATGGTAGGTCAGATCACAGTCCATCTCATCGCCCTGTAACCTGTCTCTAAAGTGGCCAACAGTGGATGCTAAGGGAATGAATGCAAGAGGTGACCTGTCCATAGCGTGGTCCTCTGGAGGCACTGGAACTTACCAACTGAAGGAAATCCTTAACTAGAGTTTATATTTTGACTGTCCTGTGCTATAGTTACCAAAGGGTGTCTGCAAATGTATCAGCTCCTCTTCTTGACACTATGTATTTCATGTCCAAAACATTCTGTGGTATCGACTTCCACAATGCAATTATATGTTATGTGAAAAAGTACATCCCTTGTTCATTTTAAATCTATTGCCTGATAGGATTTCATTCGATTCCTCCTAATTCCTCGTTATCGCAGGATACGAGCCTCCATTGCATTCACAAGTTTAGAGTTCTCTTTCCTATCTTTCCTTAAATTTTCTTTTGTAAGCTGGTCAGTCCGAATCTGTTTTGGCTTTCTTCATACAGAATCTATTCTAGCTGCTCAATGTTCGCAATTTTTAGCTGTCATCTTTGACTTGACTATCTTCAACAATTCTCCACCTTTTGCAAACTTAGCACTGTGACGTCTGTCTACCCAAGGTTGTTTATGGCTGGTTTATTATCTGTCTCAGTACAGATACTTTCATCTGCTCATAATGTCCTTCATTGTGAAGCCAAGAACCCTGAAGAGAACTTTCTCTTATTACACGATACCTCCATTTCTTTCAAAGACTTTGGTGAGGAATCTAAGCTTTTAAAAAACTTGAAAACTTCAGTATACTATAAACACTGGGTGACCCTTGCCCGTTGACCTCTAACATCTCTAATAACTTTGTGAAATAACACATAACGTACAGAGGTTTTGTTGATTTTTCTCCATCATATCAATCTGAACAAGGTGTTTACTTTTTTGTATTATTTTGTAGAGTTTCTACCAATATACTCATGTGGCCTTTCTCCTCATATGGCCTTTCTGTTTCAGAACAGCACTGGGAAGTCTTCGTTTCCCTAGCCTCTATCAATTGCAAAACTAAACAAGGAGATCATTAATATTTTATTATCATTCAGATGTCTCTATAGTTATATTATGAAAACATCTTTTCATTTTTTGCACTGTGTGCACGACAAGTCAAGAGAACTTTAATAAAAAATTAATACAACGCATTTGCAGAGCTCCAAAGACAAGTTTACCTACAGTAGAGATAGGCTTGAATGCCTTTGGAATGAATTCAAAGCCCACTTGAGTCTTTTTGCAACTCCAAAGATGCATTTAGATGGCTTGGTGACTGTGTGTTCGATGCAAAGAGAAATTTGTGATCAAGGCTCTGCTCCAGAAAACGCTTGTTACTGGTTATAATGTTCCCTCTGAGGTTGATGCTCGTCTGTAGAAGGCTTCCTGCTGACGGCAGTGAGCACAGAATAAACCTCTCCCATCCCATTCCTTCTTTGTTTTGAGAAGCAAAGCCCATTTCAAGCAGAAGGAATTCTTCCATGAACTCTCTGCCATGTTTTGGGAGAAGAAAATCTCAAAGTCTTTACGCTGGAAAACTTTCATTGAAAGTTACAGCTTAAAGCTAGGACCACAGAAGACCAATTCTGCCCCAGACAGAAAATGTCTAACCTTAACTATTACAAACACTCCTTCTAAGTAAGGAAAATAAAAGCTGATCTGGCATTTTATTGAACTTTTCATTTCATTTGTGAAAAATGTACATGATCAGTGACAGAAATATCAAGGTTGACATTTTATCTACCCTTTCTCCCCTTCTTACATACTTTTGCATATTCAACATAACTCCTTATCAGTTCATTTAAAAAAAAATGCATTTTATATCTATTTTCCCAATGTTTGGCTCAAAACGTTCATGCATGCACTATAATTTGCACATTAAAAGCCGATTTACAATGCAAAATTTTATACTAATATTTATATGCAATTCAAATTGCCAGAACAATGGTGCATACATTAAAAAAGACTGCATTTTGAAAATGTAATCTTACATAGGCAATAGATTGCTATTGCACCTACAAAAGAATACCACAAAACAGTGAAACATGTCTCACAAGCCATAGCAAAAGACACATTAGCACTCTAACCAGTAGTTTGTTTGCATGAAAATTAGCACTGGGAAGTTTTACTGGGAAACCGAGTGCTTGGGTTTCTCATTAGAGTGCTGAGTGCAAGATGTGAAGTTATTTCTGGGTTTCTGTTGCTTCTGTTCTTCTAACCCACGTGGAAATATCAACTTACTTTGAATTTTCTGGAAAAATCGCACTGAATTTTAAACAGAATACTTAGGTTTGTATAAAGCTGTATGAAACCAATGAATAAGACTATGTTGCCTGGCTGCCTTTAGGGAAGCTATCAGCATGAGCTCACAGTCGGGAAGATGATGTTGGATGGATCGCAGCAGGGATGTTGGGAGCTGCAGAAAGGCTCAGGGAATGCAGAATTTCCAAGTCTGCACTTTACACCTGCCTTAAGTCACTTCTCAGTTTATTCCAGAGGATGATTTGTACAATGATCAAGGGTGGAGTCTGGACTGGCATTTAACCGGTTAGACGGTACTGGTACAGAAGTATTATAAAAGTGTTACTGTCGCAAGACCTACAGAAAGGCAGAAATATTCACACTTTGGAGATCTCTGGCATCTCTGCGTATCGAATAAGATAGTGCGGCATCAGTTCTGCAGCCTGGACAAAAATGGCACACGTTGGAGTTTTTTTCATAAAATGAGGTAAAAAAAAATCCATATTTTTAATGATTCCTGAAATTCTGCACATTCTGAATTTGTTGGTAGGCCCCATAAATTTCCCTTTAAATGACATAGATTCACTGTGCAGTCTGTATACGTGATAATCCTGTTTCAAAGCATGCAGGGGGACAGAAGTGAAGGGACCTGCTGAAACGTACTTGTTATTTCTTGGAGTTAGTTTTGTTCTGCTGAGTTGCTCTTGAGCTTTCACTGTCCCGAGGTTTTTATTGTCCCCATTTACTATGCTTGCACTCAGTTCCCTCTACACAGCCCGGAGTAAGAGCGGGATGACCACAGCCACTCTGCAGAGCTACAGTTTGTAACTTACACGGAGAGCAAATGTTGGTCACTGGGGTAAATACTTTTTTTCCATTGGCAAATAAATTCCACATTATGTAGAGAAATTAATATTTACCATTTACACAGAAACATTTCATGTTTCTGAAACACTGAAAACATTTTAAATGGATTAATCCTGTCCATCATACGCATTGAGGTCAAACTTGTGTTTATGGGCAGCAGTGTTACTCAGGATTAACTCAGCGGAACTCAGTTTCTCCAGCTTTACATGATAATATAATTTGGCTTTTAGTGTTTACAAATATTTTAAAAGGTTAAAACATTGAATCAAATTGTGTCCTGACCTGCAAAGCCATTGCTGTGGTCTTACAGGATTCCATAGTTTTAAGCAATGGCAGGATCCACTCATTTTGAGGTTAAGCTTGTCTAAGGGGCTACTATGTTTGTGGGATAAAATTTATGGCCGAGACAAATTCACTGAGCACAGGTATTTGCCAACGCCCTAGGTCCTTGCTCCACCTGCCCTAAAAGTGTAAAAATTCAGAGCAGAGCAAGATGTTGCTGAATTTACTCATGGCCACACAGGTGCGTGCAGACCCAGGCAGACGTTTATCCAGCAGAAGGGAGGGTTTCTCTTATTGCAAAGGAACCCTTGCAGGCTGGCACAGGGAGGGGAGAGGGAGCCTACAGATCGCCAACTAGGTGCACTACAGCAAATCCTCATCCTGCCAGTATTATTTCATTTTATCATATTAACAATATATTTAAATAATTGTAGATTTTTAAAAATGAAACAATCTCTCCTTAAATGAAGAGCAGACGGTTAATTCTTGTTCATGGCCACAAGAGGAAAACCAAGAAATAACTGGCTTAATTTATAGCATGGGAGATCTAGCATAGACATTAGGAAAACGCTTTCCAACCTAAAGGACTGTTAAACACCAAAATAAGTTCTCCCGGAAGGCCACTTGGAAGACTAGGAAGGCTTTAGGAAACTGGAATTTTTAAGAACAGTTAAGCATACTTCCATTGAGGATGGTCTAGGATACAGCCGACCAGCTCAGCTGAGGGGAATGGACCACTGATGCCTTGAAATGCCATCCAGCTTTTCATACTACGATTCCAGAGGGCAGGACTGCCCTCAGACTGGTGCAGTGCAAACAATCTTCAACGTAAATGACCAACTTGAAACAATTGTACAACTGAAGAGATTTAAGAGAAAGGAAATGTCCTTACAGTTTTTTTACTACCCTTTATCTCAAAGTTAAGTTTTATATTTGGTCAGCCAAGAAAACAAATACCATATTCTGACGCAATCCAGTCCTGCCTGTGTTGCCCACATCTCTGTTTCTTTTTCCCTATCTTGATTACAGATCAGAGTAGCAGAGGCTTAAAATTGCAGTTGTCAGAACAAGAGGTCACTTGAGTCATTGCAATTTTCAGAAATGTGGCTTGTGCCCTCAGAATTTTCTCTGGGAATGTTTTATTGTAAAGGAAACATATTTCATATCACCCTGTCTTTGGAAGACTTTCGAAGAGTTGACAAAGTGGGATAGAATGGCTGAAAGGTTCCTGCTTGGGGTTTTTTTGACTGCATAAACATGAGAACAATACATTCCTGGTTTGGCCACTTTTATGGCTAACTGCCTGCACTTCTGGTAAAGAAATAGTTCAAATGAACCAAAGTGAAAACTGATGCCTTATTGCAGTCGTGTTGTCTGAATCACCCCTTTAGAGAGCGCAAATCATTTCGAGTAGCCAGAGCTCGGCCTCTGAACCAGATTCTTTACTGGTTTAACTCTTTAATGTGTGTAAACCTGACTTTCACTTTCTTCAGTTTTTGCAAATTTGTGAGTTGAGTTTTCACATGTATTTTTCATGGTACAAATGACGTTTGTCTGTAAAAAATCCAAACTCTGACCTGAATACAGTCTTGGCCATCTAATACTGCAAAATTAGAAACTGAAAGCTGAAATGACACATTTGAAAATGTACAGTCATTCTAATTAGTATTAGAGGAAACAAAACTAAAAAAAAAAAAAAGCAGCAGAAAAATTTCACTAATGTTCCCTTAAATCCTGATTTTTATTCCCACCAGCAAAATTACTTGTCTAGCTAGTGTCTAGAAAGCTAATAGTTGATTTTCAAATGTGCACCCATGCTTTGCCCCTAAGTGTAATCTGTAAAGATGCAAATGGCATGCAAATGTTACAAACATTACATCAAATTCTGGTCCAAACCAAAACCAAATTATGTTCCCGTTTTGCACCAGTAAATCCCCAGCTCAGGTCAAGGGCACAACCAGTAGCCAACAGAATAAACGACTCTGAGCAAAAGCTTAACTGCGCTAACCACACTGAAACAGGAATAAGAAAAATACCAGCATAAAATAACAGTAGAAAGCAAGCTACATTTATTCTCCAAATAGCAGACAAAATAAGAGCATAGTATTTGTGGTTCTCAAATGCTTCAGAGGATTGCAGAGTATTTAGTGGAAATCTTTCAAAATTGCCAACTAAACTGATGGACATCTTGTTTATACATGTTACATTACCGAAATTGGGCATTACTATATTTAAATGAGGTTTTGTTGAAGTTTTTCACGTCCTACCAGTTTCAGACTAAACCAAACAGTGGTTTATTGAAATTGAAACATTTTCCAGTCAGTCTGGCCTGAAGACAAGCCTTAAGTGACTTTAATTCTGGAATTGTTTCAATTAAAAAAAGAAAGTTTAAAGATGCTACGCTAATCATGTTAATTTATTTTTGCTGCACAGAATTTTTTCCCAGCTTTTATATTTATTAGTTATATTTCCAAGACTTTAATATCTTTCTCTAATTCTCTTTGCATTTATTCTGTATTCTAGATGGGCTGGGAGAGGTGGAAACCTAGCCGAAGATTGGATTACAGTGTTTAGAAAGTATGCTGTAATACGTAACTCCTGATAGCTTCAACTATGTACTCGTGGGGTATCAGCAGCTGAAATATGAATCCAGCATCTGGGACAGCCTGAGACCAATAAGCAGCTAATTTACAATGACTTTCTCTTCTCTGTTGGGCAAATAAAAATAGAAGATACTTACTGTGGTACTTACAGACCCTAACATATCTACTGTTTAGTGTTCAGAGATACCCCATTTTAAGCAAAAATGATAGATGCACAGTTGTGCTAAAGTTTGCAGCTTTATCTTTCAGGTCCAGCACTAATTCCTGTGCTTTTCTCCTTCCGCAGCATTTATACCCTGGTCTAGTCCAATCCCAACAAGCCCTTAAGAAAAAAACACACATTCCCTCCACCTTTATGAACACAATTCACCCTCGCAGGCTACTAAGCCCCATTTAGTCCAGAAGCAAGCCCGGCTCGCGGTTGCAATCGTTTTGCTAGTTGAGTTCATTATTCTTACATTTTGCTGGCGTGGCTTTGTATTACAGGATTGATAGCTACAAAGCACCTGGGGAGGAATAACTTTTCCCCTTTTTCCTCCTCTGGCTAAACAGTTTCACAAGTTTAGTTTGTTAGGTAATTCTCAAGGACTTGGATGTTTTGATTAGCCTCTGGCTAAGTGTTGAAACTTTGTAGTCCCCACTGGAGAAGGGAAGCCTTCCACCTCACACTCGTCCCCGTCAATCACGGGGAGGACTCTCACTTCACTCTCTGAAGTAGTCACGTAGTTACTCCACGTTTTGTGCATCCAGGACGTATAAGTGAATTAACGGCATTTCACCTGAAAGGACCAGTCTGCTCCAATTAAACTGCTCTTCCAGGAACAACAGCGTGTTTCAAACCACTTGGCTTCCCCAGCTCATCACAACTCTTAATGGAAGGATGATCAGAAGGCAGTCGTTACAGCAGGGCTGCAGCCCTGAACAAAAGGAAGGCTAGTGGACACAGAGCTACTCTTACAGTGTTTGCAGCCCACCAACACTGATTGTTTGAAAGCGAGAAGTAAAGCGCGCGCAGCCGGAGAGCCCGTTACGTCTGCTGGAGAAGGGGCAGCTCCACAGACTGACGCATCTGAACATGAAGCACCGAGAGGATCTCTACAAATGAGTGGCCTGTGCTCTCCACCGTTTGGGGAAGATGATGTCGTGGGGATCCCATCTTTAGTTTAAAAGACACAGGGTAAAAGGCTGAAAAACATTAGTCACAATTGAGTACTGCTTTTTAGTCATGTGAGAACTACAAAAAGTACAAACAAGTGGTTAGATTTGCGTGTTGTACATACGTACACTGCTCCTTGATGCACTTCGTAGTTGCATGAACAGAGCCCAGCCAGTGAGCTGGAATTGCGGCTCTGCAGGATGCTGCCTCCCCTCCTCGGTGACCCTGATGATTACTTCATCGGGTCGTTTGGTGGAGACAATAGCAAATGTTATAAGTCCACCTAGATTTTAATAAAGGTTACTCTTTTGCAAACTTTCCATACTTTAAGCAACTTCAAACCTTTCCAGAAATGACAAAAAGCAGATCAGCGGTAGGCTGTATTACTCTCCACTGACTTCACTGGCTTTAGTTCAGGCAATCTGAGATGTACTGATCTTTAAAATGACCTACGAAGCTGAACTTTACATTGAGAGCCAAAAATATTATCACAGGATTTTGAGAAAAAGGGGACTAATATTGATATAGAGTATGCACCAGTAATTAAAGCGTAGAATAAAAAATAAGATTGTGGTAATTAACAAAAAGAAATGTTTTTTGAAGGCCAGAATATTCAGAGTTCAGGTTAGATATAGGAGAAATAAAATAAGTTAAAATAGTAATGTGTCCTTAAGGTACCTAAACAACTGTAACCTCACTTCAGAGGGAAGTCACACAACATTCATACAACTTGAATTAGGGCATCCTTTGGTGCATTTAGCTCCTAAATAATTAAAACTGGTTTTTTTAAAGACATATTTACATTTTTGATGTAGATGATGTTTTCCAGCCTGAGAATACCACTCAAGGCTATTATTCATGGAGTTCTTCAAATAAAATTGTGTAGAAACATTCATTCTGCACAATGTGGGGCATACAACTCATTAGCTAACCTCCTTAGGCTTTCAGTCCAGAAAGCAGTTCAGAGCATCCAATCTGAGTTTCTTAAACACTTCAGAGCATGAAAACTAAGCAAGCTTCTCGTTCCCATAACCAGGAACCACGGTCCCACTGCTTGTGTGCCCAGCACCATCCTGCACGTTTTTCTACCCACAGACCCCACCAGGAATGTGTGAATATGTAAACCCTACTGCAACTCTGTGGCACTGCTGGTTTTTGTGGCCACTCTCTTCCTGCAGGACAAGAAGCAGGTAAGAACATGGGTTTGGCAAGTAGTGATCATAGAATCATAGCATGGTCTGGGTTGGAAGGGACCTTTAAAGATCACCTAGCCTAACCCCCCTGCCATAGGCAGGCACATCTTTCATGAGATCAGGTTGCTCAATGCCCCATCCAGCCTTGAACACTTCCAGTGATGGGGCATCCACAGCTTCTCTGGGCAACTTATTCCAGTGCCTCACCACCCTCATTGTAAAACCCTTCTTCCATATGTCCAATCTAAATCTACCCCTTTTCCATTTAAAACCATTGGCCCTTACCTGTCACCACAGGCCTCAGTAAAAAATCTTTCTCCATTTTTGATATAAGCCCCCTTTAAGTAATGAAAGGCCACTATAAGGTCTCCCTGGAGCCTTCCCTTCTCCAGGCTGAACAACCCCAACTCTCTCAGCCTGTCTTCATAGGAGAGGTGCTCCAACCCTCTGATCATATTTGTGGCCCTCCTCCAGGCCCATTCCAACAGGTCCATGTGCTTCTTGTGCTGAGGACTCCAGAGCTGCATGCAGTACTCCAGGTGGGGTGTCACAAGAGCGGAGTAGAGGGACAGAATCACCTCCCTTGCCCTCTTGGCCATGCTTCTTTTGATGCAGCCCAGGATGTGGTTGGCTTTCTGGACTGTGAGCGCACATTGCCAGCTCATGTCCAGCTATTCATCCACCAGTACCCCCAAGTCCTTCTCAGCAGGCCTGCTCTCAGTCCCTTCATCCCCCAGCCTGTATTGATACTGGGGCATTGCCCCAACCCAGGTGCGGGACTTGTCCTTGTCGAACCTCATGGCATTCACATGATGCTATGGTGTCTTACTACTGGGGCTGAGGAAGTCAGTTCATCTTGATATTCTGAAGCCTTCAGTGTGGATGGTGCCAAGTACAGAGTGTTTCTACAGTGATTTTGCCGTCCCCACCAGTCTGCCATCCTAGACAGCTGCTACCTTCCCTAGGGCTAACGCCAGCCCTGACAGGTACACAGGAACTGCAACAAAAAAGCAATGTGTGAACTACAATTGATAATTAGCATTAGATGGCTTTTTGCCTGTGAAAAGCAAACCACTCATTTACATGCCTTCATAAAAGATACTTATGGAAAGTAAAGTGTAAAATGGAAATTAGAAGACCTAGGTGAGAATTTGACAAGCAAATAGGCATTGACGTAACACAAATTACAGGGAACTTGATTAAAATATTAAAGATACAAATTATGGATCCATGAGAGTCCCAAGAAAATAAAAATAACAACTACAAATAATAAAACCTCTGTATCCCATTTCAAATATAATATACAGTCATAGAAAAACACAAAGAAGTGTAATAACCATAATAAGAGGTAGAGGACAGATTTTACATGAAGAAACATTAAACAGACTCCTCACCTTGGAATAAAGATGACAGGGAAGGAAAACATGATAAGTTTATATAAAATCCTGATTAGAGAATGATTACGCACTATTTTCTTAATCTAAAAACTAGAGTACATCACATAGAATTACCAGGCAAGGAGAATTAAATACACAGCTGTATTTTTTCACATTTATTAATCCATTGCAGTAATGGTCACAGGATTTTTTTGTATGCCAAAATAATTAATAGGTTCCAGATTGTCTTGGTCCCGGTTTTTTATAATCTGGAAGAGTTACAACAGAAGAAAATATAATCTTTTATTTTTTAAAATATGTTTTCTCTTAGCATCTATTACTGGCCACTGGCAGAGGCAAGATGCTAGTTAGATGAACCTTTGATCTAACTGGCACAGTTTGAAGTTTTATGCAAAACAAATAATCACCCCTGTTTAGCTTTTTTTCCAGCAGAGAACACCTGTTAGAATCATATTTTTCTCTTAATAAAAATACAACAGCAGCAGAAGGATTACAGAGTAAATGACATAGATGTTAATATAGACTGATAAAATTAAAATAAAAACCAGGCAGAATACATCCAACCACACTTGAAGAATAAGAAAGTTCATGAGCTAACATACAAATATTATTTAAATCATCTAATTATCTAACAGTATTATAACTCTGTAGCATGTGACAAAAAAGAAAAAAAAAAGATTTCTAAGAATTATAAGAGGAGAGTCTTTATCACAAAGTCAAGTGGTTGATACAGTCTCTAATGACAGACTTATAAAAGGCCTAACCATGAGCCCATGTAAAGGAAAACCATGCTCCTTATCATGTAAGTGTGATGACAAAATGGAAAAACAAGTACATATACATTATTTCTGTTTTTTAAAGAAAGTTTTTCAAAGTCCCTCTTCAGAAGACGTTTAGGAAAGGACATAAGAATGATCCAGAGCAGGGAATGCATCTTCTCTGAAGATAAATTTAAAAGATTAATCGTGATTAACTTAGGAAAGAGCATAGAAGACTAAAAAGTGCTATAGGGAAGAGCCAGAGTTTGAATTTAATTCAAAGCAATTAAGTGATGGCAGTTTCTTAAATAATTCTCTTTCTTACTTCTCTCTTACTTCTCATGTACCCTGTAATTAGACTGTGGATAAAAAAGGTCACTGAGCCCAAAAGTTAAAAAGGAATTAAACATTTCTATGGATTTCAAGAGTATGCAGAATTCTAATTAATCTGGATACCCTGGAATATTAAATGTTAGACTTTGAGGCATAAATCAATCTCTGACTATTAGAGACCAAAGTGAAACCTAACGTCCAAGACAGGCACAGAATATCTTTAGTTGACAACCGCAGGGCTTCTTGCACCTTTCTCAGAAGCATTTGGAACTGATCACTTCTGAAGGTACAATAATGCAATCCATATGCAATTTTAAATACATTTTCAATTTCTGTACTCCTGCCATGACAAGAACAATTAAGTAGTGCTGTGTGAAGAGGTAGAATCAAGCCCAGTCACAGCTCTGTTTGGGACTGGTGGCATTCATAGTGGAATGAGGAACCAGTAGCCCAGAATGAGAGAAAGAGGAAGAGGAAAGAAAAAAAGAAGGCTTTTCGTTAAACATCGGGTAGATGGACAGCTGTAAGCATGTCAGATACAATGATTTCAATGCTTGTATTTGCTGATTGGGGTTAAAGGAGAGGAGTGTGCAGAAGAAGATGGAAAAGGACATTGGCCAGTATGTACTTGTAGGGAACTTATCCCAGATATCTATGTCAGCTGTGTTTTGGAGGGAACGGGGGGAAGCTGGAGCCCTTAGAAAAAAAGAAATGACAAGGCATGAAGACTGCTGCTAGTAGGATGTTAGGGTCAATGGCCATTAAACACGAGGACTACAGGAAGGAGCTGGAACAGATGGAAGACCTGAACCCAGGCCTAAGAGTACTGTTAATCCATAGGGAGCCTTCATACAACTAATAAGCAAGCAAGTCCCCTTGTAGATACTGGTTATAAGTATTGACCTAGCTGACAGGAATTGTCCTGGGGTGCAGTAGCAGAACTGTCTCCTCTGATGCCAGTAAGAGAATACTTAGGTCAGACATGGTCTTCTTCCCACCATGGCCTCGGCCTGATCTTGGGAGAGAAGAAAAGCTGAGCCTCAGCTTCCGACATGGTTGATAAAGGGCAACTCGTTTCTGCCTGTGTCCCTGCTGTTTGTGGGTCTTCAGAAGCAAGGAAAGATGTATGTGCCTCCAAGACTTTTTATTTTTAACAGTGAGTTGTGGCAATTACACTTATAGTGTGAAGAAGCTAGAAAAAGAAACAAGAGGAGAAGGATGCAAAACTCTATATGAACTGTAAGCAGCTTCTACGTGAGTTCTAAGCAAACCTTGAAGAAGTTGCGTTACTATCATGATGATCAAGTACACCTCACTAAGTATGTAGAGGAAGGCAACTACTGTAGAATGAAATGTTACCACTTAGCTTTAGGGAGGTATCTATCTATACTTTAGAATATCTAGAAAAATAATAGGCAATATTTGCAGATCACCAAATTTTTTTACAAAGTTCACTTAGAACTATAAAAGAATACAAAGAGCTCCAACGGCTGGTGACATGAGGCTAACTGGCAACACAGACAGATAAAGTCAAATGCTGATAAATGCGTGACAGTGCTGATTGGAAGGAATTCCTTCAATTGCTGATAAACATAATGGATTCCACCTGTACTGTAACTACTCAAGAAAAAGGCCTAGGCATTGTCGTAGACAGCTAACTGAAGACATCTGTTCATTGCACGCTTATATTCAAAAGAACAAATAAAATACAGGAGCTACAAAAGACCACCATATAATATACTGATGGTCCAAGTACATAATAAATACGCTTTCACCACATACAATAAAATACAGGGAAATAAAAATAAGTGTTTCAGATGTGAATGAAAAAAGCATTGGGGACTTACAGAAGCACCTAAAAAGTTGGACTCTTTCTCTTTAAAGTGAGAAAACAAGAAAGGAAATAAAAGAGATATGTAACACAACATATGTTGGAAAGAAGACACATCAAGTATGCCTATTTATAATCTTTATGACTGGACAAGTCATTCAAACAAACTGAAAGGTAGTAGACTTGTTTAGAGTATTTTTTTGATACAGACAACACATCTTGTTACCCAGCTCCACTAATGACAAACTATTAGCTTCTAAAACCGTATCCTTCTGTATCAGAATGAAAAACAGAAAATCATTATAAGACATTGATAAGACATAAGACTAGTTATAGATCAAGAGTATTTCAGATGTTACAGAAGAAGATGCAAAAAATACAGAAAAAAATTGCCATTGTCATACTGTGCTAGTGTAATCACTTAATACTGCAACAACATTCTACTTAAAAACAACTGTATCTTGTTGAGAAAAAACAACTACTTTGTATAGTAATAAAATTGCTATGATTCAGAAACTTAGTGATGCTTTATTCTAAAAATATATGCACTCTTACAAAATAAGAAAAATTGAATGCTTTCATTTGTAGCTCTAAAACTCTAATGTAATTACACTCAATTTATTGTTCTGGTACTGGAAGAAGAACTTAGCTGCATATTTTGCCCTGGTTTTTGTATTTATAACATTGTAAAAATAATATATGCATCCTTAGGACTTGATTCTGTGACATTTACCAAGTCCCACTGATCTGGGAACCAAGCCTGCAAAATCATACTCATGAGAATACACTCCCCAAGTCAGGTCAGTGAATAAAAGCTCCTCACATGAGTAAGGCTGTAAGAATAGACTACAGGAGGTCGAGGTCAGTGGTGAGTTTTGGCTGAGTCAGGGTTGGAGGATAAGGCCCTTATGAATCCTATAAATAGTTCATTGTTAAAAGAGGTCAGATTGAATTCTGGAAGTATTTTGGAAAAAGAAACCACTGCGTGACTAATGACGTACACCTACCCAACCCTCTCTGCTTATTAATGTGACATTTGTTTGGAACCAACACATATAATAAATAAAAGATATTTTTAGGATGTCCCAGGGAAATGTATTCAGATTTTGAGGGAATAATTTGAATGTATTTAAAGTGTTGCACTGTACCAAAGGAATGGTTGTTACAGTATACAAATGATGTATTAAAAACTAGTGGGTTCTATTGGTTCTGATGGAAACAGGAAACGAGGCCGAGGACGCTAAGAATGGGATTTTCTCAGCTGACTTACATCAGCTGATACCTAGACTCCTTTTACTGTGAGAGAAGGCGGCACCTCCATGGACAATTAACCCCATCCTAAGACTGTGGTTTGGCACAAACTTAAACCGGCCTAACTGAGCACCAACACCAGGAAACGCAGTTTCTCCAAGGCCTCTTGCCTAGCATGAGTGGTTTGCTCCCACTTCTGTAGAATACGTAGGTGATCATTGCAGGTCCCTTCCAACTGAACTATTCTATTCTATTCTATTCTATTCTATTCTATTCTATTCTATTCTATTCTATTCTATTCTATTCTATTCTATTCTATTCTATTCTATTCTATTCCATCTTAATTTTTGTTGGCATAAGCATTCAGTAAACTTGATGGGTGATATTTCTGAAGCCAGCCCTGCCCACCTTGTCCTGTCTCCCCTCAAGGTTATTTTTCAGTTGAATCAGTTCTCCGGACTGGAAACTATGCCAGTAGTGGCTGGGCAACAGACAGAAGGAATGCTGGGCCTGTTTCTTTCAACCTGAGAGTCAGAGAAAAGTGTTTGGCAAAGGCTCTGAATGAGCCATGGAGGTCTAACACTTCGCTGCTGCCAATACAGGGAGGTCATCTTCTGTTCCCCTCCCTGCTGGCAGCTGCAGGCTACTACCACTTCCCTTTGCAATGGCTGTGGCACTTGTAAAAGCCTTCAGTGATCCGAGACACCTTGCTAACCTGGCAGAAAATTAAACCACCAAAAAAAAAAAAAAGTAAATAAACTTCAATGGGTTAGCAAGTAGAGTTGGATCACAGAGGTGTTAGATGTGCAGCAGAGCTGGCAAACAAAGAGGCTAGATGACCTGGAGATGAGGGTAGGGAGAAAAAAACAAGAAGGGAAGGAAGCCTGGGACCATCCCTTCAACAGTCATGAGTTGTTAGATCAGCTGCTCGTCAAACCACACCCTCAGGGCCCCCTTCCATTTTACATAGTATGTGATCTAATTGGGGGCAGACACAGAAAGGGAGAATCCCACTTTCCTCTAGGCTTCCAGCTGCACATTCCCAGTAGGCATGGCAGCCGATGGGAAGGGACAGGAGACCCAGTATCCAGACTCGGGCAAAATGCATGATAAAGTGTGTGCCAAAACCAGGTTGTATCAATTGCCCTCTGGAGTTCTTATCTTTCTTCATTAACTAGAAGGAGCCTAGACAAAGAACTCATACTAGAAGCTGTTTTTCAGAATGGCTGAAGCTCAGTGAGACAAAATTCAACTGATGCGTTCATCCTGTGCTGTCCCCATCTGTAGTCTCCACTCTACCGTCCTGTAGCCTTACATTTCGAAGGAATGCATTTGTGTTAAATATCTCTTTTCTATTTTACAATAAAAATGACAATGAAAATGAAAAGACATCTAAAAAGTGAAAGACATTGGAACTAATCTGCTGATAAATGCATTATTATATCTGTTCCCAAAAGACTTCCAAGTCTGTTGCAGAGTATTGACACTGTCCTCTTACAATGCGAAATGAAGTCAAAACGGAAAGATAACAAAGGGGAAAAAAAAGGCAAGCTTCTAAACACTACCGAGGAGTCCTAATGAGGCTGTAGCTGGAAGAATAAACACAGAGCAAAGAGCTCCTTCAACAGCTGTTGAGGCAGTGTGCACTCACGGAGCTTTCATCAGGCCTAGCAGGGGTCAGTCTGTGGGAAGAACAAAGGAGCCTCAGAGCCTGGGCCACGGAGGGAGAACGGGCAGAAACAGAAAGGCCACTTGGACCACAGTCAGAGACTTCGTTAGGTCCTGTTCTCTTCCCTTCCCTTGCTTTGAGGAATACCTTAATTGTTTCAGAAGCTTCGCAGACTTGAAATATGTTATTGGCTTGAGCATGTTATTGGCTTCAGTGAAGCTATTTAAAAGAAGGAGGTGTTGTTCGATATGAGCATGAATAGCAAGATGGATTTTTTTTCCTCAGTAGTTAAAAGAGTATTTCCTATGATTAATTATTAAACAAAGCATAGGAAAACACATCCATGAAGCATTGGCATCTGTAACGGATGCTGACTGACTTTGGTGAAAATACTCTGATTTATGTTGAAATTCTGTGACTAAAGATGCTAAAAAAAATGTTTTTCTCTCACACTGAAATAAAGGTATTTTACCCTACCACCCTTGAATTGCAGCCTTTATTTTTACTACCAAAATATTGATTTCTAATTGCATCTTATTTGTGTTTCCTAGAGGGTTTAATAAACATATTGACCACCTACTTGAGGAAAACAATTTATTTATATATTTAGTATTTGACTGGCTGAAAACATTCTTGAAGGAAACAACTGTCTAGACATGATGACAATAAACCCTCTGTTGCTGGAATGGTGGGAAAAGAGGTTGCCCTCAGTAAGCAAAGAAGTCATGAGCTGTTTGCCAGGCTGTCATGTGTTTAAATATATTCAGATATTCATTCTTCATAAGAAGTCTTAAGGGTAATTTCCTGATGTGGAACATATCGATGATTTATGGCTCTGTATGGTTTTTTTCCATGAACAAAGCTTTATTCTGTTGAGAGCGCTAAAAGGTATATGTTACATCCGCCAATGCCAGGATGGGGGGGCAATGCCTCATCAGTCCCACACTTGTTTCGTGGTATGATTTTGTAACTCCTGCCACATGAACTGTTTGAAAAGGGATGATTGATAGGCACATACACAATTAGCACAAAAATTGTTGTTAGTGTTAAAAAATGCTGATGGCGGTTACAATGCGATCAGTAGGGCCACTACTGCTTTCTAATGATTTGCCTGACTATGGTCAAGACCCACTCCAGCTGAAAAATAGAGGGAGATCCTCCCATTACTAAGGCAGGAACAGATTCCTGATTAAAAAAAAAAAAAAAAAAAGAAGATAGAAAAATTGAATCTGACATTTTTTTTGAAGACCTTTATTTTCACATCGCTATCCCGGAGGTTGCTTCATTGGGATCAGCTCCTGTGCCTGCACACAGCTTCAGCCTGGCTCTAGAAACCCAAACTGAGCGAGATAATCAGAAAAGGAAACTGAGTATAAATAGAAAGTGAAATTCACTATTTGGTTTTATGGTGCAAGCAAAAAGGAAGCAAGTCAGAAATGGGTTATAACATTAATTTCACTTGGCAGAGATAAGAAATTGTTGTTGGTTTTGTTTTTGGGTTTTTTTTTATACCAAGAGCTTCTTTTTCCATCTAGAAGAGCTGGTAAACGTTATCAAGACTACACCAGCCCCTCTGTCTTAATTCAAAGCGTGCTGAAGAAAGTGTAAGCGTTTTTTTTCAGATGCTTATGGCTTTTGCATCAAGCTGTTAATTTTACGTATCAGAGTTGAGGTGGCATGATACACTGTACTGAATTATTACTTGAAGCACTCTGAATGAGTCAGCTTTGTGGTTTCTGAGGAATATGTTGTGCTTCTAGGAATTCAACCTGGATCTCTGGGCCTGTAGATATGGCCTCTAATGGGCATAGCCAGACTGACAGCTCAGGGAATAATGAGTTTTACATTACAAGCTCTAAACCTGTGAATTATTTTTTACAGTTGTGAAGGAAATAGATATTAAAGGTAGAAGTGAGAAAATAAAACCAGCAGATAACAATGGGAACACAGGAAGAGAAAGAAGAAACCCCATCCCACTTCAAAGCATTCAGGTGACAGCGGCTGTAGCAAAGAGATAGTGGTACCTTGAGGAGAAGGAGCAGCAGTGGATTAAGTTTTCTTCCTGGCATTGCAAATTCTTATGTGAGACCATTTGCTTGTTCCTTAAATGTAGGACTGTACAGCCCGAAATCTGTGATCATCTGGTGTTTCTTAAAAGATGGGGTAACTTGTACATGTTAATAAGTACGCACTCTGAGTTTCATTTTAAGGTTAATGCTGACATCAGTTGTCAGTACTTTATGATGTTTCCTCAGATAATTTAAAAAGCCTGACTGCTGAAGTTAATCAATTCAGAAATGGCATCACTTTCTCCATTTACTGTGAACCTCATTTATTTGAGTGGAAGTATTTCTTCTGTCCTACATAAACACACAAACAAGCAGGCAAACCATCTGCTTTCTCTTAAATATATTTTTGGCAACTGAATGCAGATATATGTATACCTAACATGTATCATGACGGTAAACTAAGCTCTCAAAAATAAGAAATTGCCAAAAAAGCATTGTTTATACAAGTTTAATTAGTTCTTTTTAGAATATCACTCATCTTGTAGTATACAGACTGTTTTCCTTAAGATTCCCCTTTTATTTTTTTCATAGCATGGATTATGTTTTAGAAACGAAAGAAGATACAACAAATGAGACTGTTATCTAAACCAGAAGTGGGTTTAGTGTCATTTTATATATAATTGTGTGTGATTTTTTGAGAAAGCACAGATAATTACACCATGGAATCATAATGACATTCCCTAGGGTCATCAGCAATGTTGGACCCTTAAGAGTCACAAGAAAACCTTTACCACATGAACCAAAGAAACTGTCAGAAGTAATATCTTGTCTTTTTATATGGATAAACCACTGGAAAATAGTGGATTTCAAATAATTTGCTGGTCAACTGAGAAACTTCGGAATCCTAACTTCCTTAAATTCCAGGAAGACTGACTGCAGTTCTACACAAGTTATAAACCTTTGTCTTAGCTTTCCAGATTCCCTCTTCCTCATTCCCTTCTGTTCTGGCACCTTGTTCCTATTAATTCCTTCAGCTCCTGCTGGTACCATCTTCCCCAGCTTTATGTGATTGCGCTTCTCATGTTTCTGTATCTGTAAACCCCGATAGTCATCACGAATTGCCTCATCTCTTCCTGTTCCTCAAATCTCTTCATCTGTCAAGCTACCACTTCCATCTTCTCACTGAAAAGACAGGGAAACTTCTGACAGAATGTCTCTTGCCTTGGTTTCAGGGACTAAATTCAGAGGGACAGTGCACTGGAGACAAGGTCCCACTCCACGCCAGGAGTCTCAAGAAAGTGTATTTATAAACTTCAATGAGAAAATGCAAACATATTTGGCATACAAACATAATGAAGAGTCCTTTGCAGTGAAAACACAGTCTGAGGGGAAATTTTGTTGTAAACTATTTCCTCAACAAGAAAGGTTTTTCTTACAGCACACCTAACCACGAAGTCTTCACTTCTACAAACTCTTCCAGCAACTTGTACAAATTCTTCGAGTCCTTTCCCGAATAAGGACTGTGGCACAGGCCACGAGTAAATGGACCTCCTCCACACCCACTTGTCTGCATAGCTACTCACCAGCTACATCATCTAAGAACATTTCCAATTTTCCTTAATCATGTTAACCAGCTTAAGTTCTATGGCAGAGCGAGCAGTCATCTCGTTAACTCCCTGCAGCTCCTACTGTCAGAAAGGCCTTTCACACATTGGTAAGATACAGGAACAGCATCGTCATATGATCCTCAGTCTGTAAACATTAGAGAATAATTCACCTATCATTTGTGGGCTCTCTCTCAAGAACTGTAAGTAACACGGTTGTTTTTGAAACAAAAGAACAGTGACAGTTGTTTTGGTTTTGTTTTTTTTTTTAAATGCAGGACCAAACTAGGCATCGATATTTAATTTTCTTTCATTTCCTTTTGCATTTGGAGTGCCTGCTGTTACAGGCAGACTGTTACCCATCTCCAGATTTCTTTTTGTTTGGCTTTACAGCAGAAGCAAAACTTCTGACAGTTGGCCTCATCCTGACCTTAAATGCACTCTATAGTGCTGGGCAAAGGAGGTTTTCTCCATGTGAAAATTTCCCTTTTTGCACATACTTACAGAATCAGTCATTTCATTGGCTTTCTTTCCCTCCTTTGCTTGCCTCTCTGGTTGTGTCATTCCCACATACTCATAATCATGAATTAGCCCCACCTCATGTCTTAAAAAATGCATCCATTTGGGACCTTTTGTCTGTTTTCTACTTTTGCCTCTGAAATAAATATTCCAGTCATGTTTTCAAGCTTTATTTCACAACAGTGAAAATATAAGCTGAAATTCTTGCACAACTACTTGATCCAAGGACCTTTAAGAATACTGATTATGAAACTCGTGATAAAATTGTAAAAGTTGGCAATACGGAGTTTGAGAGAGAGTTTGTCTGCTTTGCAGTTCGATTATCAACTTGCCTTTCATCCACACTTTGCAGACATACCTGATTCTCATCTGGTCTTTACACAGCTCCAAAGCTTAGCAATGAGGGGAAAAAACTTGGTACTGGGTTAACTCTTAGAACAGGCTCGAGCTGCTCTGTACTTGGCCTATGTCTAGCTTGGTGAGTGCCCTTACAGCCTATCCACTTTTACGCCACTTTTAGCGGGCTGACATCAGCCAGCACATGAGAAAGGAAATTGTAATTACAGGCAGGCTATAGCCATGGAGTAGCATCTTATCAATCTAACAATTATTTTCAACAGCGAAAAAAAACCCAAGCAAACAAAACACAAACTTCCCTAAGATTACACTAAGCTTTACCTCCTTTGCTAGCAGACAGATGAAAAGAAGGATCAAGCGGAGGCCTAATCTGCGGGGACGTCCTGAGCTCTGCCAAAGCAGCTTGCACCGAGAGACTCAATCAAGTCAATTACAGTTTCAGAGAAAAATCTCAGAAAACAGGGATGCTGCTTGAAATTGTGGAAAACACCTAACGCTTCCCGGGGGGATGCGAGGAAGGTAACGGATGACTGGGGCCTTCTGATCAGCAGACGCAGGACGGCCAAAGCTTGACAGCAGACCTCACCCACATGTAACTGTTTCAGTCAGTCAGTGAGTGAAGATTCAGAAAGGATCAAACAGGATCACCCCTTTTTCCCCACATGCCGCGGCAGAAGCCTGGGCACCAGCTCCAACGAGTAAACGACGTCCTTCCAGTCCACCTGAAGCCCCCTGGTCACCTGCACGCAGGCTACCCGCCGTGGCGGGGCTCTGGGGCGCCTCCGGTAGGACGCGGAAGGCCGCCGGGCGACCGGCCTCGCCGTCCCCCCTCAGCGAGCCCGCCCCGCCCCGCCGCGGCTGAGGGGGACGGAGGGAGGCGGGAGCGCGCCCAGCCTCTCCGCGCCGCCGCCGGCTGAGTGACACCCACTTCGTCCAATTAGACGCCGAGGCGGCCCGAGGGGGCGGGCCCATGGCGGCGGCCGGCTCTCAGGAGCCGGTGCGGCGGGGCAGGGAGCTCCGCCAGCCGGAGCGGGGTTGTGCTGTGCTGTGCTGGCGTCAGCTCCCCGTCTCCCGGTGGGCTTGGGGCGAGAGGAGGGCGCTATGCTGCTTCACCTGGTAGCCGAGTTTGACCTGCGGAGGGATGTGGTGCCCTGGCTGGCGGCGCGGGGTTGGGCCGCGGCTCTAGGTAACGCCGCGGCGGGTGGAGCTGCGCCGGCGGGCTCCGCTGCGGCGGGGCTGCCCGCTCCCCGGGGAGGGCTGAGGAGAGCCGCCTCCGTCCCTCCGGCCGCCTCCGTGCGCTGCCCTCTCCTGCGGGCGGAGGAGCCGGGCCTGAGGCGAGACGCCCCAGGGCTTGCGCGTTCCAGTCAGGCCGCGCCGCCGGCGGCCGCGGGAGGGTCGAGGGTAATGGCGGCCGAGTGTCCCCATCCGGAGCAGGGCCCCGGGGAGCGGCCGCCGGCTCCACCTCGGCCGGGCTCCAGAGGAACGAGGGACGCCCGCCCCCGAGCTGAGCGTCGGCGGGGGCGCTCGTCTCTCGGGCGCCGGTGGCCGTGGTGCTTGAGGCCGGGAAGTTCGGTGTTTTCAAGGAACTTCTCGCATGCTGAAAGCACTTGTGCACGTCTGCTGCGCCCCACAGCTGGTTTGCTTCGTCTGCTGTTTCACCCAGTATTCTTTTTTTTCTTCCCAAAAAGACTTAGCATGCCTCCCTACTCCCCTTTCTGAGGCAAAAAAACCCCAAACACTTCTGTCTACGTGGTAAATGGCTGCAAGTTAAAATTAGATGAAGTGTTAGCTGCCACAGCAGTGTGTGATAGCGAGTGCTTGGGGTAGTGGTTGGAAAAAACAGAATGACCCCACTATATTCTTGGCCCTGTGGTTTTTTCTTGTGTTAGTTCTCATTCATCTGCAGGGCAGATGGCTCAGTTCTGCTTTTCAGAAACTGATGGAAGCCTTTGTCTAAAAAGAAACCCGTAATAATTATTACTTCAGTAGAAATAGATGGTTATTGATGCACCGTGTGATGAACTTGAAACCTCAACTCCTTTGGTTACTTTCAATTGAAATACTTAACTGGCTTCCCATGTTGAAGGGCTGTTATCAAATAGTTTCATAAGAACTTGTTTGGAGGTAAACCAGAACGTATCAGTTCTTTTTAGTTTTATAAAAGAAAATTATTTACCAAGCCCTCAGTTGCAAAATCTGTTAAAAATTATTTCACATCTACTAGATAACTTACCAGTGTACTGAAGGGGTTCGAGGTAAGATTCTGAAATTCTCCACGCACAGTCAATTAACCTATGAATTTATCCGTTCATCTGTGATGAATTCAATGAGTCAATTAACCTATGCATTTATGTCGTAACGATTTCAAAATGGCGCTGACTTGTGTTTGGGAAAGGGACAATCATATTCAGATTTCTAAAATGTCATACAGACTCCTCGTTCAGTACATGCCTCTGGTAATTCAGAATCAGAAGAATCTAGGTTGGAAGGTGCATCTAATCAGATACCAACATTGCTGTATCACATTTCAACTTTTGTCTGTGTATATTGACTTTTTCCCCTGATGCAGTGCAGCTGAATTAGGAATGTGAAGGTGGGAGGTAGGAATTTGAAAAGATTCACTTAAACATCAAAGAAATACCTATTCACAGAAAGCAAGTAATTTTTAGGAGTCAAGGTACTTTTATGTCAGTGGCTTCAAATACTATAGTTATTCACATTTATTATTTTCTTTCCTGACGACTTGAAAGCCCTTGATAGCTTGTGAGAACTTCTAATTGCATGAGAGCTTGGGAGCAGCTATGATGATGGGAGGGGAGTGTCAAGTGAAGAAAACCATCCTTGTTCTCTTTATTCTGCTTATTTTTGTATGAGCTGCATATAATGGCCTTCAGGAAATCTAACTCTGCGTTCTCCTGAGTATGCTGATAAGAGGTGTTTGCTGGGCAGACATGTTGGGTGGATTCTTTTGCAGCCCTTCATCTGCTGGTCTCAGCTGTGGGGATGAGGAGAAGTTATAATTCTACGTGCAGAATTTGACTGCAGGACTTTCCAAGGGCGGAGATGATTGCCACTTCTTTGGCAAATATTCCCACTGACAGTGTTCAGTGGTATGAAATTTGCTTCTGACACAGAACTTTTCCAACACCTTTAAGATCTCTGTGTTAGGTGATAGAGAAATTCATTGACATGGAGATTTCTTGTAGACCTTCTTTAGCTAAATTATGTTCTGAGGAAGTATTGTATGAGAGAGAAGTATTGAGACCATAGTACTCATCTTGAAAGTTTGAGGTGGTGGTTAAGTTCCGGGAAGTTTCCATTAAGAGAAGAGCAGAATGTATGGTTGTCTGAGACTTTCTCTGTTGTCGCTGGCTAGCCCTAATGTAGTGGTATTGTAGTGTACTTTGAGCAATCTGAAACCAGTAGAAATTGATGAATTGTTAAATGTACACTAAGGATTTTCATTGTCCTCCCACAACAAAATACACAATTTATTTCCTTCTGATAACACTTGTAAGAAATATTTTTCTTACCACTGCAAGCTGTACAAGCCAGTTTATAATACCAGGCTTGTGAAACTAAGTTTCACATGTCTTCCTTCTGTCAGTGCTTTGTGATAACCGCAAAGTAAATAGTGTTGAACTTGACTAAATGCTTGGTGAGAGTAGTGGAGAATTCTTATTATTGATGCTTACTGAATCACAAGCCAGCTTTATCTTAAAACTAGGACCAATCATGCAGCTGTCAACCTAATTAAGGATACAATTTCCTGTTAGTGAAAGTTTCATCTGAGATAAACACCTTTTTGGTAGTTGCAGTGATTAGAAAACAGAAAAGCAGCGTTAGGAAAGCATGCATTTTTGTCACCTTGAGTATGATGTTTTATCTCTTTTTTCTTCTGTTTTCCTTTCCTTTTTATTTTATGCTGCTTTGTCCAGATGTGCTCATCTCTGTGTCCACCCTAGCTTCCTGCTCATCTGTTTCCCTTGTAGCCCTAATCACACCCCACATCATATCTCTTGTCCTGCATTGCTAAATTCCCTTGTACCTGTAGTTATGTGGCATACATATATGTTGTTTAATCTTGTTGGTTTTGGTTTATTTGGGGGGAGAGGGGGTAGGGAGCGTGTTGTTGTTGTTGTAGAACTAATTTCTGAAGATGTAGTTTATTTCCAGGCATTCATTTGGGATGCTGAAAGGGCAGGTGGGAGTAAGTGACACTTTCCTCTGGCTAGTTCTGTCTCCCTGTAGTGTTCTAAGGATTGCAGTGCAATTTAACTGTTTGAATCCCGTGTTGTGTATAATGGATAAATGCAAGTTTGTTGGTTTTTTTTTGTGAATGGAAGATAGTGGAAAAGCACATTCCATTTTCATCACAAAAGGTAGTGGCCATTAGAATCACAATTATAATGAAAGGTTGGGAGTTACGTAAAGCATTCTTTCCTGTGTGTTTTGAAACCTCTTAACTATTTTTTGTTGAAGTTTATCAGATGTAAATCAAGGTGTAAGAAATATTCTCTCTCTCTTTCCAGAAGAGAGTAATTTTGGCATGTACAAAGAAGTATTTATATGGAAAAATTTATTCAGTATCTGTGCTGAAAGTGTATGGTGAACCAGCTCAAATGAAAATCCTGTGCCTTTTGATACTTATCATTTCAGATACTTCCGAGAATTCATCAGTGCTGTACGTTGTAAATGTTGAAAGAAATGGAAAAATTATTTATACCTGGAAGGTAAGTCTGTGTTGGAACTTAATAAAAATATGTGTATGTGTATCTATGCCTAATTGAGTCCTTGTAGTTTAACTTTTTTTGCAGTGAGGGTCAGAACGTGAAAACTCAACTGATTGGGAGGTTGGGCAATGGGAAGATATCCATCTCCACTTCAGACAAAAGTTAAGAATGATGAAATGGAGAGTAAAGTACTGACCTGATTACATCCATAGGGTTTTTGCTGTTGATTTTTTTGGGGGGCCAGAATGTCACCCTGAATGAAATGCCATTTCTTTAACAGATAAGCACTTTGTAAGCAGCACATTCTTTCACCTTCAGAATTTCTCAGGGAGGTCATGATTATTAAATTCATATGCACTGCTTTAGTTAAATGTGTTTCCTTCTACCAATATGTATGTTAAGATGTCATTTATCTAACACTAACTCTGCTTCTGCCTTTCTTCTTTGTTACTTTAAGATTTGTCTCTAGCACTTTATTGCAAGTAGTCTGAAGTAACCATTGTTTATTTGATATCTTGAAGTATCTAGAGGTAGCCTTTTTAACATAGGATTCTGCTCTCCATGGTGTGTGTATAGCTTTTATATTGAAACACCTGTAGTTCAAGGAGAGTTTTAAATGGTTTGAGAAGGTTTTCCCTTGATGAGACAAGCTATGGTTCTTTTGATTTTTGTGCATCTCGGAGAAATCTGTAAACCCAGCTGGATTCTGGAGGATCTTGGTTCTTGAAGAGCACAGGCTAGAGATAGCAGACTCCAGCAGAATAGGGCTGCCTTTCATTCCCCCCCAGCTCAACAATGTGAAAACTCCCCAGCTTCCCCAGGGTTAAGGGAAGAGGTGAGGCCTTCATCAAGGTATAATACACTTTAACTGTGGGTGGATGTTTCCTTTAGTACAAGCATAGGGAGGGGAGTCTGTACAAGACAACAGTAACCATAAAAACGACACTAAAGAATGTGTCGTTGGTTTTTTGTTTGTTTTTTTTTTTTTCCCTTGCTTAAAACTCTAGAAAGACTTAATGAAAGTAACCCATCTACAGGAGACCTGGTACTGTGTATGTGTGATGTTGCTGCTTTCTAGCATCTATGGAATCTCACACTAAGCTTTTTTTGGGCTTCTGACAGCAGAGTCCCACTGCCTTGTATGATGTTCAGGCTCTTGCAGCTGGTACAAGGGATGAGTTGTAGCTCGAGGTTCACACATCTAAATGCGGGTGTCTGCCTGCATGCTAGATGTCTAAGTTCCCATTGTAGTCAGTAGGGATCTGGTCAAAGCAGTTGGTAGAGTTTAGAGAAGTGGCTGCTTGTAGCTTGTACTTTGGTGTAAGAGGTGTGTGGGGTGGAGGAGGTGGACAAATACCCACTAGACTCCATTGACTGGATAGGCCAATGATTTAAACACCTAGGCTTAGTTCCCCAAACCTAGAGGTAAAGGCTGCAGAGGAAGTCACTGAAAATGTTCACTGTAATTTCTCTTTCCTAATTTTGGGAATAATGTGACCTTTGCAGCCTGTGTGGTAGGAATAGCTGGATGACAAAGCCTGAGAACTGGAACTCTGTGCTGCAGTTTTCACCTCTCAAATGCTGTCCTGAAGGATATGCTGCAGTTTCTTTTCCTGTTCTCTTACTATGATAAAGTAATCTGATCTTTTTCTCCTGAGTGAGTCAGCCTGCTGAAGAACCAGCATCTATTTATTCCTCTATTGGGAGGGATGCTGACATATTTTGATTGCTTCTACTATAAGTGTTTTTTTAGACTTGCTAATGGGCAAACTGGAGTTTTCTTTTTTATTTTTTCCAGTACTTCCTGGCGTTTTCTCACAAAGAACAAATGTATCTTAAGGTGGTATTGCATTAAATATGTGATGCTTCTCCCAGAGAGTTGTTCGTAGTGTGTGGTACACATTTCTTTCTTCGACCAATAAAAATTCTGCTCATCAGCTGAAAGTGCTGGTACCCGCTTAGGTGCTGTTGGTGTCAATGGGAGTCAATACGCCCACACTTGTCTGCCTGCATGATAAAAACATGTGGGTATGTCTGACCCAAAACTCCTGTTAGTCTAGGTGGCTTGTGTATTGGTAGGAACATATGCGGTGGCCCAGGCTGTAGCTGCATAGTACTTACTCAGTGTCCTGAACAGGCTGGGGCCTGAGCTGCTAACGCTGTGCCTTTCCTGATGTCCATGCTTTTCTTTAAACTGGTTATGTCTGTGTCAGCTGCAGTCACACCTTGGGACTGTGATACCTTACAGCAGGACTGAATTTTTTCTTCCTCCCTCTCAAGAGTAGAATGCTAAAAAACAGGAAGTGTTGGGAGTATCGTGTGTCTGTGTCTTTTTACACTTTATTACTGACTTAACAAGGATTCAATCCAAATGTTTCCTTTTTTATGAAACAGTCCATTGACAGCGTATAGGTATAGTTCTGTGGTTTTGGAGTTTACAGCAAACCTTTTAAGAGAAGTCTCCATTGATATTTACATTGTAGAAAAAAGAGGCTTGGTGTATGCATCTTAGCAAATGACAAGTAGTTTTAGGCCCCAGTTTGACACTTCTGAATTTTTACAAAGTTGTTCTAAAATATGAGTGTTCTTTGTGCACTGCTATTCTATTCTGCTAATATACATCGTCACACTGGAAAGCTTACCTGGGAAAACAGACTGCTTTTAGTGTCTGCAGCTAGTCCTGTTTCCTTAAGCTTAGGTTGGAGAAATACAATGTAATTACAGCTTCTAACAAACTACAGATCTTACTGAGTTGTTGGGGCAGTTCAATATCTCTTTCTCGCTCTCTCCCCCCTTCATGGCAAACCATTCATAACTAATGAGCTACCACTTTTGCAAGACACATCTATATGTCTGTGAGCCTTTCCTGTTGGTTTTATAGCAACAAACTGTAGCGGTGACGTTGTCTGTGGGGATAGTGCACAAACAAGGATGTAAACTAAACTGAGCTGCCCTGGCCTGTTTCCTAATAGACACAAATAGAAAACAACCTTTGTCTGCTAAGTGGAAGTGCATTCTGCCTGAAATGGAGAATGAGCTTTATTTTCAAGCTTATTTTAGTCTTGAGTTGTACTGTGGTTTTGGAAGTCTGTCTTTTGTGACATTGATAGTTGGTGTAAAGGAAGATATTTTTAACAGAAGTGAATCCTAGTGTCAGCACTTATATTTTGCAAGGCAATACAAGAGTCTTTAGAGTAAACATGAGAACGAGCATGTTAGCTTATGCACAGATATGGGCACTGATGTAGTCCTCTTACCAGCCTTGTGAAGTATATTTTTCAGTAGCTAAGTATGGAGGATGTTAGCGTTTCAGACACACTTGGGAAAGAATGGTCATTTGTGAAAGCACTTGCTTAACCTTAAATTATTAATTAGTAAGCCTGAAGCCTGTGTCTTAATATAAAGACATTTTGTTTCCCTTGTTTAAATCAGAAGTCAAAGACTTTTGTCATTGCTGTGACAATAATGAGACACTCAGAAATAGACCCCTTAGGAAGAGAATACTCGCCTTTTTGTTTTGACTTCACAAAGCAAGATGCCATAACTTTGTAAATAATCCTAGATTTCTCCCCTGTCACTCCAAGCTGTAGTTAAAAACAATTATGCTCACTGCTTAAGTACAAGCCTGTGTGGCTGGATTTAATTTCAGCAGTTTAGCAATTTAGTGCCTATACCTGGAGTACATTAGTGGACTTCAGCTTGATTTGATATACAATATATGCTGCCAAGCAGAATTTATTTTAATTTTTCTTTATATTTTGAAAATTTAAATCATGGTAAAAATTACCAAGAAGAAAAGTCTTTATTTGTATAGACTTAGAAGTGCCCCAAACAAAATCATTGTATTTTATTATCAATAAGCTAAGATGTGTATTAGGTTTCTTCTCAAAGGCAGCAGGCTAATGGTGTCATCTGGGCTTGTGAAATATATTTAACCTTCGAACAATCATTTCCCAAGGCAGAGCTGAAATCCTTTTTTCAGCCTGCAGCCAGACCACTGGAAGCTTTGTTTGGTGGCGTTTGATGTTTCTGTGCTCCCTTTTGGAGCAATGACCCACCGAGTTGGTGAGGTTTGGAATCTTCCAGGGGTCATAGCATCCCCTTTGATTCTTGTACAGACATCTCGCTTCCTGGCCCTACTGCCTATAATGAAAACCAGTTTAGAACCAAAGTGAGAGAGAGGCACTTGGCTTATGCAATGGCTTGTGGGCTGTGGATTGGCTGCATTTCAGCTTTGTCCTATGCGTTAGTTCTAAAAGGAAAAAAAAAAGTCTTTGTTCTCTTTCTTGCCTCGCTTTCTTGGAATTAGATAATTAACTGCTTGTTTATAGGACAGGGAAGTGTGTGAGGATGTGTGTCAAGGGGCTGGGGGAAGAAGAGAGGGAGGTAGGAAAAAAATGAAAACAATCTTTGACTTTGTATATATTTACATTGCCAGTGCTAATTTTTTTTCATCCATAGGGAAATCAGAGAAATACTCACATTGGATTGTACGATCTTCAAACTAAACAAAACGAGGTGAGAGCAATACCAAACTTCTCCCTGGTGAAGACAGTGCTGTAGTGTTTCAGATTGCAACAAATATGTTTTGTTCTTAAGGAGTATGTGCGTGTTTGAAACAGAAGAGAGACCAAAGAAGGTATTCGAATGATGCTCAGTGGTGTTCAGATGTAGAACATTGCAGACATGACACTTTACTGCTCCAAAGTCATTCAGATGTTCTGTAATCTTTATTTCTAAACAACCAATTCAAGCCCTTTCCATTCTTCATGCTGAACACGTGTGCTAAGAAGTAAATGTTTTTGGTTTTCTGTGTTGTGTGTGCATCCTCAGTTTGTTTGGCACTACCATTTGTAAGAAATTATTCTAAAACTGAATGTCCTGCAGTTCAGTGTCTGGAATCATGATAATGGGCCTTTGCAGGTGTTCCCATAACAGTATGAAATGGGTGAAATTTTACATTTACATAAGGGTCTGCTGTGCTGCTTTAGTGGCAACACAGAGCTCAAAAGAAACAGTAAGAAACAAACAAATGAGAAAAAGGAGAAGTGATACAAATGAGGCTTGAAATATGGTTCTTCTGGCTGTGAAATTATTTGCTTTAGAAATAAAAACAGTGTACTGGTCAGCAGGGTTTTCCTAAGGAAGAGCAATTAGATTTTTTTTTAAATATAGTTAAAAGTATTTATTAGCGTTAATGTGTTTCTCTACAGCACCTCTATATGTTTGAGAGGGATCTACACATAATCAGTTGTTCGGTCAACAATGAAAGGACATTATTGGGTAAATATGTGTTTTATCATTAAATTTTCTTGTGTTATGGTAAAGATGATTTAGTTTAGTAGGATGATATGTCTGGGCCTAGAATTACTTAAATCTATTTTGACCCATATGTTTCGCACAGCATTCTATGTATTTCAGTGGATCCATCACCAAGTAATGTAGGTGACAACATAAAGACACAGCTATAACGATATTGTTGTTTTATTAAAACAAAAATCTGAGACACACTGACCTGTTCACTTCCCCCTCCTGTATTTTTACATGCCTCCTGCATCTAGAAGAGTTTCTGTGGTTCCTTTAACAGATATGCTTTTGGTTAAAAAAAATATTGCGATGATTGCTCTCCAATCCAAGAATGTTTAATAAGATTAATATCAAATATGCATGCTCACTGTGACTGTGTTGGGTTTTTTTTCCCTTTAGCCGTCAGCTTCCGTCAATATACAGAGGAAGAAAGAGTAAGTCGGCTACTGCAGTCAGGTACTACAAGTGGATCGTTTTAATACTGTTAGAAATATTGTACCCTTTGCTTTTTTCCTCACGTAATTTCTGCTTAGAAAAAAAAGTTACATATGAAAAAGAATGTTATTTAAAACATGTTCTTTTTGCAGTATCCAAGTATTTAACCTTACTAATTGAAATTCATCCCATTAATAATGTGAGAGTCCTCAAGGCTGTGGATAGCTGTGTTCGAGTACAGGTAAATTATTCAACTAATGTAAATATAAACCTTTTTAATCCACTGTGCTAGAGAGGAAAAAGTGGTTGAATGCAGAAATATCTCATGTTGGCTTGCAACTGTTACAGAGATAATGTGTCGTTTTTTCTTCATAGAATGTAAAAAAACGAGAAACTTCATAAATGTTTGATGTAGAATATTTCTCTGACATGAAGGCTACTTTTTTTAATTTTTCTTCAATCTCCCAAAGTTTGCAATTGTAGCAATTGGTGACTATAAGTCTGTAATAATAGCTATTTTTATTAATTAAAATATCATTAGTGGGCCTGTCTTAATTAAAAAAAAAATGTAAATATCCAGCTAAAGAAAAACACTTTAGATAAGTGTTCTAAACTACTTTGGTTATTTACTTACTTTTGTGAAACTTTCTGTATAGTTTCTTTATCCAGTTGAAGGCAGAAATACTTCTACAGGAAGTCGCCTCTTGCTAGTTTCAGAAGATAAATGTGAGTTAATACTTTGAAAGTACATTATCGTTCTTTCACTTTAAGATAATCATTATAGATTATATTTTTGGTAGACCTCTATTGGAAAAAAAAAAAAAAAACAACCAGAAAAAAAGAAGGGTGTAAGCTGTTCTAGATATTCCGAATGTCTTTCGAAAACTACAGTTTTAACTTTTTTCAATGTCAGTAGAATGACCAGCTTTGACTGCAATTATTTGCTTAGTTCATGCATTCATCAGTTATCTTTAGTATTAAAAAAAAGAAAAAAGACTTTTGTAGCTACCTATATCAATTCAGAACAGATCAATTGACTATAAGAGATGGATCGTGATTTAACACATGACAAGTGGGATAAGAATAGGACAATAGTTCCTTGGATTCAGCTAACTTTGCCTGTTCAGCCTAATCTAATGGGAGGGAATGGACAGAGGTGGACACTTGGAAATGGCTGTTTATCCTTCTTGCCTTTCAGTCTTGATATAGAGTGAGATGGCTTTTCCCCATCTTTGTGGAGCATCTTCTCTGCTAAGCTAGACACCAACCTTTACGTACCTGGAGTTAGGTGGGCAGAGTTCACCTCCTGATACATTCACATAGTGCTGTGAACTGTATTAGAAACATTTTAACATCAGCTGAATGGATCTTGTACCCTTCACACAAGCAAACTACCAAGAACTTTTAGGAATTTTGTGTGGGAAAGGACTGTGAGGTGGTATTCATGCTAGGAAGTGAATAAGGGCTAGGGTGTAGTCTCAGGCACAGGTATGCAGCTCTGCATTTCTTTGTAAGTGTGCTTCTTGGCTTGGTTTGGCATGTTTCAATTATCCCTCTTCCTGCTGATGCTGCGCTGATGTCAGCAAAGAGCTCTTTCTATGAGGTGGTATGGCTGAGCCAGCCTCAGCTCAGGGAAGGAGCAGGATCTGGGTCTCTGTGTAGGCACCTGTGTTCAGATACCACAAGTTTCTTCTTAGACAGAGTTGAGCTTTCCTGGCCATAATGTGTGTGATATTGTTTAATTAGCTCTATAAAAGCATTTAAAAATATGTTTGTAATGATTTTTTTTAATATATTTTAAAGATATTGAACAATTTGACGTTCATGTTGTTGCAGAAGAACACAAAGTGGTAAGACTTTAAAAATCTTGGGTTTTGAGTTTTTCTTGCTTCAGTTGAAAATTTAACATCCGTAACTTTAGCTAAATGTTCTTGTAGCTTTATCCTTGGGTGACCCAGAATATATTAAAGGAAGCATTGATAGTATGGCAACTTATGCAGCCTACCACACAGCTGACTGAAAAACCATGTAATCTATGAGGAAAGTTACTTATTTTATTGGTTTTTTTTTGTTGTTGCTGAATGTGGCTGTATGTTAGAAATTAGGAGAAAACATAGTGCACGTTTACTTTTAAACCATTCAAAAATATTTGCAGAGTCACCTTCCTAACTTTGCCTTCTGGGAGTAGGTAAAGGATTCATTTAAAAACCAACAAAAGACATGAAACTTAGATACACTCCTAGTACTGTGAATGCTCCAACATCTTTCCCCTCGTCTTTTTTTCCAGTTTTTAACACGGATTTGTCTTTGACAAATTGATTGTGTATGTTTTGCTTAAAAGACTTATTACTAATAAACAAATATCTAATGTAGTAAAGAATTGTGTCACAAAAGCCAGTGTTTTCCTTATGGAGGCTTGGAAGGAAAAAGTTAAGGTCCTGATTTTCAGTCACTTTGAAGTCTTCCACGGTTTTCTCAAAGTTTATCATTGCTTTTAAAGCAGACAGGTTTTACATGCTACACTACAGTATTGGAGTAAAGACTAAGAGCGTAACCAGAAAAAACCAGATCAATCTAATGTCCTAACAGATTTGTTTTGGTTGACATGAAATCTCTTTATGTCTTTCAAGAGTGCATTTATAGAGTCCCAACAGTTTTCCACAGTCCTAGCCTTTTCCCTACTGCCAGTACTCTCCGTCGTGTGGCTGAGACTTTGGATAGAAATCCCTTTTGGAGCTAATGCATCTTCCTTCAATAGTTAATGTAGCTGGTTCTGAAGTGACTCTTATTTCACTGCTCTCCCCTTCTCTATGATGAAAAGTGACATCTGTTTTTCTTTGTTTACCCTGAGCAGCTTAAGTGGTGAATTTCTTGCAAGCAATGAAATCTAAAAGAGAGCATTTAGTAGTAGGTATATCCTGAAAACTGTGCTTTTGAACTCTTTAAACTGAGCACCTTGTACACAGAGAAGGTGGACATAGTGCAGCTAGCAAGTAATATATTCCCTCTAAACACCGAAGTATTTGCACCTCTTCTGTCATCGCTTTTCTCTTTAAAGCACTGACTGTGCATAATCATTATTACGTGACCTTATTTGATGACTTCTAATGTTCTTTCTTTCCCCTTTAGGTGATACAAAACTCAGGTCAGCTTCCAAGAGCCAGAGTTGCAGATGATCTCATTTGGGCACAATGGGATATGATGGAACAAAGGCTCTTCTACATTGTTCCAAAGGTGAGATGAAAGTCATTCTAGTAGTTGTCTCTGCCTGTCTCGTAACAGTAAAGTTTTGAGTGTGTGGGGTAGTAGTAATGTGATTTTGGTTTTCATTATAGTAGTCTGTCTTGTTCCTGCCTCAAATAACCCAAAGCAAAAGCCAGACTTGCCTTAGCTCCTATTTGTGCATAGTAAATTGCAAGAAGACTGGTGATCTCAGTGGTTTCTATAAAAGAGGGTGGATTTGTTAGATTTTTTTTTTTTTTGGCTTTAAAAAGGTCTTTTCTTCAAAAGGATCTAAATCTTCCAAAAACTGCCGTGAGTATAATGTCTCTGTTCTAGAGAATTCACATCTAAAATTATGTTGTATATACTTACTGGGTAACCAGGTGAGGGCAGGTTCTTGGCTAGAAATGCTGAAACTCTTTTTTTTTTTTTTTGTTCGTTTTGACTGATGGACTATTTGCACTTGATATATTCTACATAAATGAAAATTGATTTTTCTTAACTCTTCTTAGCCACCAAAAACATATGCATGTTAGGAAATAACAGGAAGTGAACTGTGATGGAGAAACACGTTCCTGTTTTGTTTCTGAGATACCTTTTTGAACTGACCAAAATAAAATACAGTTCTTTTTGCCATATAGGTAGTTATGGAAAACGTTTTTTTAACTTTCTAGAATGTGTGCGTGTGTGACACATGTAATGCTGTGCTACAAGTAGGGGCCCACGCAATTATAGATGATTGGCAGATAATGATCTGGGACAGGAAGGAAGCATGTCATAGTGCTATTGTGGGGGGTTATATGTGGTTTTTAAAGTCGTCTTTTGTCCCCTAACTTCTGCATGTCTGTTGGCAAAAAGGGTTGAGCGTGTAGAATGCTGTGGAGTATCCAGTGACTTTTCAGTCTGTGTGATATGCTTTCTATTTTATCAGTTACAAAACACATCCTCTTAATTCCAGGAATCAAGGAGTACTTTAAAATGTGTCCAGTTTTATCCTGATGAAAATTTTAACTCAATAGTAAGTCATTAGTATTTTTTTTATACAATTACTGAGTTGGATGTAATTTTTGTGTTCCAGGAACTGATACGGAGATCTGTTTCAGTGTGTTTTATTATTGTAACTTTTGCAGAGGCAAACTGGGTTTTGTTTTTCCTTTTTTTTTTTTTTCCACATTATAGTCTTTTCAAGAATATATTCAGTCAGATTCAGATTGCACCATGGTAAGGTAACTTCAGTGGAATTGCACAGATACTGACCTAGAAGTGACGTTTGTGATATTATACTGATCTTATACTCAAGTATTGAAAAGCAGGGTTATCAAATGCACTAGACAAAGAAACCATGTACTAAATTTGTGTCAGTTTTAAGTGAGACAGGAAAATCTGTTGCAGCCAAAATACAGAGAACAGAACATAAAAATTACAACTGTTGAACATGTAATTGTTACTAGGTTTTTGTCCCGGTAGCTGAAATTTGCTCTAATGTAGGAGGTTAAATAGGTTAAATCTCTCCCTTTTTTTTTTTCTCTCCCTTTTTTTTTTCTCTCCCTTTTTTTTTCCTCTCCCTTTTTTTTTTTCCTCTCCCTTTTTTTTTTTTCCTCTCCCTTTTTTTTTTTTCTCTCCCTTTTTTTTTTTTTCCTCTCCCTTTTTTTTTTTTCCTCTCCCTTTTTTTTCCTCTCCCTTTTTTTTTTTCCTCTCCCTTTTTTTTTTTCCTCTCCCTTTTTTTTTTTTCCTCTCCCTTTTTTTTTTTTCCTCTCCCTTTTTTTTTTTTTCCTCTCCCTTTTTCAGTTTTGGGGATGACTGAAACTTTGTTAAAATGTTGAATCTGATGAAATGTGAGTTTGACACATTTTACTGAGCTGAAATATTAATCATAGTATACCTACCTCACTGTATAACAGGTTTGGTTTTGTTTTTGGTTAACAGCTGGAATCACACCTGGATATTTCTGTAAATGGCACACAATTAAAGTAAGGGGGTTTTTGTTTCGTTTTGCTTTCCTTTTAATATATGGGATAATGTTTTACAAACACAAGTGAAGTTTGTGTCCCAGCCTCAGTATCTTTGTTTGCAGTTGCCTATATGGTACTGGAACATAAGAATATGAACACTGTGTCCAAACCTCCAGTTCCTCTCATTTTCATCAGGGTCAGCTGTAAAATGTGATTTAATCCTTGACTGCTTTTTGGTACCAGTTATAAAAATTATTTGAAGAGGTTAAACCATCCTTCCCCTGAGTATTCTGTACCTATTTAAATTAATTTGTTTTAATCTTGGGCATGTTGTAGTGGTGATGTCAAAATTCCTGTCAAGGGAAGCTCTCCATTTTTAATTGCTGCTACATGTTTTACTGGGCCGTTAACCAGACTAGTAGCTCCTTTTTCTAGCCTATGAGATGCTGCCTGTACCCTTTTCTCCTACGCATGCTATTTCCAGGCAGCCTGCTCTTTCAAAGGCTAAGATTTGTCTGATTCTGTCTGTGTCTACTGTGCACGACTGCATTTGAGTTTGTCTCCTTAAGGCTCCCTTTTAATTGAGGAAAAACTAGTCAGGATGGTCTGACTCTGATTCATAATTCACGTCACCCTCATCTATCTTCAGTCAGTTGAATTTACATTCTGAAAGGGCCTGTTTCTCTTTGTGAATAAAAAGGGAGGCCAAACCTACTCGATCGGATATCAATAATTGAAGGTAGTTGAGTTCCACTGTGCCCAAACTGCGTCTCTCAGGATGTGTCAGTGCTATGCAGGAGGCTCAGCGTGGTCCTACTGCTGTACATGCAGGTCCCCCTAAATGGGCAGTGTATCCTCTTTCAGTTAGTACTGAAAAAACCCAACTCTTGTAAGAGCCTCAATGCTATAATTTTTTTTTTTAAATTATTGCAGAAGACCTAGGGGAAAATTCCTACAGGATCAAAATCCTTTCTGGAAAAAAAAAACCGAACCAAACAAAAAAAACAACCCAACAACAAAAAAGCCAAAGCAGACTGACTACAGTCTTCAGTTGCATGCTCTGCAAGGCAAAAATAGGACTTGTAGATTTTTAACGATATGAAAAACCTTAAAGCACAGGCAGCATGAAACTGAAAAAGAACGTCATGGTATAACAAGTACCGTGTGAATGGGATTTTTGTGCTTTCCTTTTCAAGTATTTCTGCTGAAATTAGTGTGCCTAATTGCAGATTAAAATGTAGCTTTGCAGACATAAGAATGGCAGAGTTAGGCTGCAAAGCCTTTGAGTTTTCAGGTCTGATGAATGTTTGAATTTCCAGTACTTCATCAGAACTTGCTTTTACTTCAAATTATAGGAATGGTTGGACAGTGCTGCAGTAAGCAAATATGAAGTTTGCAGGTGTAATCAAAATTGTTGGTTTCTGGTAAGGGTGTAGTCTTGGGATTCTCGTTTCTAACAACATTGAGCAGATTGGTTAAAGCCTAATTTAACTTGCATTAGAGAACACTTGATTATAACTTAATGAGTACATTTTGATTACATAGTGATTGTTCTCGTGATCTTGGTGTTGTGATGAATCACTGTGGATGAAGAAGTGATTTATTCATTGATCTTTATTTGCTCATAGACTTGTGAATTTTGGATATGATTACTGTGAAGACCAAGATGTTGCATCTAAATCTTTGAATCTTCAGGTTTTTACAAGTAAAGCAGGTAATGAATAAATACAAGTATTGTCAAAATGATCTCCACTAGTAATTATGCAGTGTAATCATAATTGATTACTAAATTTCTTCATAAGACATTATATATATTTGTATTTTTTGTCTTTTTTTGTATGAGTGAGAGATTTTTATTCCTTTAGAGTATACTTGACAGGTAACTGTGAGGAGTGGGAGAAGGCAACTGTGCACTATTTTTCGTATTAAGCTTTTTATCCTCTGAAAGCTGTGTTCCAAGTTGAGCTGAAGAGTACCTAGAGTTTTATATATCAACACCAACAACAAAAGAGTCACCCAGAAATTTTCTGGTAGCCCAAGTTCAAAGAACTGGTGTCATGCACTCGTGGTGAAATATCTCAGTCTAAGCACACTGTAGCATTTTCTGCTAGTTTCAGAACACAGGTGGTACCAAAGCATGGTTGTATATTACATCAGAGCAATTTAATGTTAAAGCTGACCAAAAATGTGTTGGAAAGTAAATTCAAGTAAGGTTTTGGCTAGATCTGTTGTCTGTTTATCTGACATAGCAGATAATTGTGTTACAGAGTGGACATCTGTAAACAGAGCATCTGTGATATAGACTAAGAGCTATTGCTGTTAGTATGTAATACTTAAAAGGTCCAAGTATGTGATACTAAACTTAGTACGTGGTACTTAAGGGTTCAGTGTGTATATATATGATTCTTTAAATTTAAACCTAAATGTTCCTTAAACCTTTAGGGTTTAGGAGTCTCCCTGCATCCTAATGCATGCCATGAGCTTTTTTGTTTAAAAACTGGACTCAAGAGACATCTGTTCATCACAGATGCCTGCATTTTCAGCTTCTAAATTAGACCATACCGACAAGCAGAGATGGTATCTGATTAACCTCTGAATAGTCTACAGAGTTGTATAGGGATATGACATGTTGCAGAAGTGGCTTTACCTCTATCTCACTTAAGGCATGCTGTATGCACCCGGGTGAACTGCTGAGGTATTTGCCAGTTGTGTTGAAATGACCATTAATGCAAATAAAGTGAAACAAATTTTCCTTACATGGATTTTTTTCTTACTAAGGCAGACAGCATGCTTACAAAGACTAGGGGAAAGGAATTAGAAATAAGAGAAAGCCAAGTTTCTGTCTACCAAATGTAGATTAGGCTACTCTTTCTCTGTTATCAAGACGGAGTATTTCTTATACAAACACCCTGTCCAATAATGTTATTGATTTGTATATACATGTTTCCTTTTAAACCTGTACTTCTCTAGGATTTGTTCAGATTGAAGCACGTCCTTTTAGTTTAGGATCAAATTCAGTCTTCCTCCAACAAGGCTGTTGTTTGATTACGCTGAAGGAAAATGTTCTTTTCCATCTGGCAACACAGTATTTAAATTCTGTGTGGAACCTTTCACACGCGCTTTTCATTGTGCTTAATGTAAAACACATAATTTGACAGTTGCACTTACTAAATGAGATTATTGTATGTGGCTTTTCGTTGAATGTTGTTTAAAACAGGATTACTTTGCATAACCCATTTTGAGTAACTGACAGTTTGAAGCAAATGGTTTTGGTGCTGATACCATATCTAGTTGTCAAAGAACACTGTGCGTAGTTGCACTAAAATTCCCTTTTGTACCTCTTGTTTGTGGTGATCTAGAAAACTGAACTGCAAGTGCTTTGGGGCGCAGACTATGCCTTCTGTGGAACTGCTGGCATGGTTGAAATAATTATGCTGATATCCCTATTTGTACCATTTGGACATCTCTGGCAAAGAATAATTGGCATAACTTCAAAATGGAATATTCCATGCAATTTCGCATTTAATAAAATTGTTATTGGCTACTGCCAGTCTGAACAAAATCACTCTAAAAATCACTCTTCCTTTCTCCAACTGCCACAGTGGAAGGAGAGTAGCTGTGTTCCTTATACTCAGCACAGACAAAATGACTCCAGATATGTACTTCTAGATCAGCTGAGATCAAGCAGTTCGAGTCTCAGAATTAACTTTGTATGTCCAGAGTTCAGTGGTTATTTAAACAACACAGAGCTCTTATGTTTTCTTTTAGTGCTTTAGAAGTGCTTTTCAGTTAAATTTGCTTGGTATTAAAAAAATGCAGGCAGTAAGATGACACAAACCCTGGATCGCAGTCACCTAACTTTACCTGCCTTAGAGTTAAGCATCTGGACTATATTTATAGAGAGAAATAGGCATCTCCAGAGGATGATTGCTTTTATCCATTCTTTATTTCCTGTAGAAGAGTTTAAATGAGAGATGTTTGGATAGCTGAAGTTAGGTGAGGCAAGTCACTCCTAAACCAGTACAATTAGACAAAATGCCCTGTGCAATGTCGTATTTGAATTGTGACAGTTGGATGCCATGTTGAGATGTTGGTACAGCCTTATGTATTCCAATTCTGCATGAACAGAAATGAGGAATTTGAAGTTAAAGTTTCTTAGGGAAAACTTTATGTCTTCATAGGAGACTCTTGCAGTTTCAGTGGTCTGATGTTTATTTATCAAGTGGCAGAGTTGTAATTGTTGTTTCCCTTGCCCTGCTGAATGTAGTAACTCGCTGTTACCCTGTATGAGTAGAACTTAATTTTTAAATGCTTCCTTTTTTTTTCTTTGTTGTAATTGAGATCTTTTTTCCCTTTTATTTCTGAAAAGAGTCCATCCAAATATATCTTCATGTGAATCTTTTCACCTTGTGGCATTTAGCTACAGTTCTTACTGTTTGCAAATTATTTTGAAATGGACAGTATAGAAGACTTGGTTCTGCCTTTGCATAAAACACTTACCATATAGGTGCCATAGGACAAGAAGCTTTCCCTGCATCAGCACCCCCCAAACTCTAATTTGCAGAGAGCACTGGTAAGGATAGGGAAGGAATTTGTCTTATATTCTCAGACTCTGGCTGCTCTAATGGGATTGCCAAGACAGTATCAGATGTAACATTGCTTGGACACTTGCTGATCTGAGACTGTCATGTTTCTGTCTCTATTAATGAAGCACCATTTGGTATTTTCTGTTGTTCAGAGTTCAGTTTGTTAACATTTGGACCAGTATGCTAGAGTTGAAGGGTGCATGTCCTATTAATAGTCCTCCATAGCCACTGTTTTGGCGATCAACTTGCATATATACCCACTGACAATTCAATCTGAACAAACTCACTTGCATGTTGTGCAATTTGCAGAACAGTGTATACACTAGCCTCCAGCATACAAGAAAGAAATTTGCAGTGTTGGAAGGGAGCTGTTGATAATAAAACAGCATTGTGGGTTGCTGGAGCTTTTCCAATCTTCCTCTTAAGTCCTGATGCTGCTACTTTAAAAATCATGCATGCTCTGAAAGTTGCCAAGTGCTCTGGCAAAATGCGCTGTCTGTTGTCTAAATGACTCAAATATCTAAGCAAAACTGTATCAAACAATATTCGATGAGCTAAGAATAAGTAGAAAAAAATTGCATCTCAAAAGTGCATTTCACACTTTACCTTCCCCAAAAGTGTGAATTGCCTCAGCCATATCTGTTATCACAGCTATGGTGCAGCCTTGTGGCCTGAAGTATGAGGCACTCAACCAAGTAAAATACCTTGGTAGCAGTGCTTTTTTTGTACTTGTGCTTTTTCTGTACTGTGCCTTTTCTGTATACTTTGTATACGTAAACTTTTATTTTGTGCCTTTTTCTGTATACCTTGTATATATAAACCTTTACTTTTTTACAGAAGATTAGTTTACCTCATTTTTTTTTTTTTCTTTTCAATGATAAGCTTTCAGTAAAGGTAAAAGGTGAATGGTCATAGTTGTGGACCAGGTTTCCTAGCTGTATTGGGATAATGTGGTTTGGAAGCTGTTTCTAAAACGAATGCGAAAGCAGCTTGCCAAAGCATCAGAGTAAGTGGATTAAAGTTTTTATAAGAGATGGAGGGAGGGCTACTGTCCAGTGGAGTCAAAACAGTCTATCAGTCTGATTTAGAATAGGCTGGGAGGGGGGAGCATTCCTGCACAGAGTACCTTGGCTGAAATAAGGTTGTGCCAAGGACTGACTTTTCTCCTAAAAAAGGAATTAATGTCTCTTTGGAATGGAAAGGGGAGAAGTAACCATCGTTTCTAGTGTGAGAAAGCTCTAGTAGCATATCATGCTGCTGCCAATATGAATTTACTTAAAAAACAAGCAAACTGTGTTTTACTATGTTGTTCTGTACATATTTGACAGTCCCCAAACAGAAAACATCTAGAAATTGAGGCAGTCTGTGGAGAGAAAGGCTTGATCAGTTTTCTGGCTGCAAGCATGGTTTTTCCTGGGAAGCGCTAAAAATGTATTTCCAAAGAGAACTGTCTCTGTCAGAACCCAGGCTTCCATTGTGCCATATTGCCTCTCTTATTTTCTGTTCTGCTAGGTAAATGATGGTTAGAGATATGTAGTATGTATTTCTGTAATCTTTACCTTTTTTGAGAGATTAGTTTCTGATTTGAAACAGTCTTGCTTTAGTTTTGTGCAGTGTATAGATGTCTAGGTATTCAGGTGGACAAGTCAATTTTCCTTTTCTTTTTTTGTCTTTTTAGGAGGCTTGTGTGTGTGTTGTAGTCTACCCTCTGATATTCCTGGTGAAATAAGATACTCCATATATTTTTTACATAAAGGTAAGATGAACCTGTTAAGTTATGCTTTATTTTGGAGAATGTCACTTTGCTGAAAGAGTCACGGAATGCCTTGCAAGACAAATAACTATCAAAAGTCTGCAGACAATAAACTACTGTGGCTGGTGTTCAAAGAGAGCAACTGCCTTTAGCTGCAAAGTTGACTTTCCTGCTGTAGACTTCCCGCCTGATGCTGAACGAGTAGCTTCAAACCAGTGGCCTTGTGAGTGGCTATTAATTTGGTCCTGTATTTCTAGCCAGACTTTCTGGCATGCTGAGCACAAACATCAATGAAATCTGTGGGAGCTTGCAGGTGTGTTGTACTTAGGCCATAAGGCATTTGTATGGGAAATAGAGACAACAGCTCTTAGCTTGAATGTCTGTTTAGAGTTCCAGTTCAGCATGTCATTTTCACAGCAAGAGGTGCAACACCCACTGACTGTAAGAATAGTTGCTATGTAAGTGGTGCTCTAGCTCTTAATTTTAAGACGTAATTTTTTTTTTCTTGAAAAGAATAAAGAACATTGTTCTGATCAGAGCAAAACTTTTCATTAGTAAGATCTTTCTCATTTGATACATGGAGGAGAGGAGCAAATCATTTCTCAATTGAGAAGCTGCATATTGTGGAGTAACCGTGTTCAAGCAGACAACATACCTCTGGTTTACTTCAAGTGTTTTCTTTCTTGTGTCAGGAGACTTTTCACCTGTCAGAGCTGCACTAACGTTGCTTTGCTGCTGGAACGTTGTGGGATTGAATGAACTGCACTTTTGTGTTCTTGAAGGCATTAACAAATTGGAAAAGACCGTTCTGGGTGTGGCAGTGCTCTACATTCTATTGTTATGAAGGGCTGATTTCCCCTGATGTACTTGATATGTAGCTGAAGGGTGGTTGCGTTGCTTGGAACCAGCCGTGGCCCTTGTACATCCCTATCTGTACTAGGAAGAAATTGAGGATAAATGCAGTGACATTGACCAGCTGCATGTGAAATGACCTTCCTGGAATTGAGTTGTTTGGTGCAGAGCTGTTTGTGGATTCATGTAAGATTCATCGGTCATACGAAAGAATTTTAAGACTGATCCTAGGTGACCCACAGAAGCAGCGATATATCAAGTCCATAAGCCACATTTTGGAGACACATAAGGAGTTCAGTCTGTGCTGTAGTATCTGTACACTCAGAAGGAAGCTTCCCTCTCCTTGTTAAAGCAGGTCCCCACAGCCACTTGATGTAGCATAAACACAAAAGTGACAATATTGCAGGTGTATTCTGCAGTGCTGGTATTAGCTTGCATGTGTTGGCATTGGCAGTAACAGGGTAGTGATCGGTATACTGACTCACTGCAAGTGAACTTCAGGTAGTATCTTGTGTGAGAAACTGTTTTAGATATCCCTTCATCTATAGCATTGCTGTTGGTCTTGCAGGTGTCACTTCTTTTTGCAGCATAGATAAAGCATATCTCTCTGCTAGTGTCAGGAACTAAAGTCCTGGATGAGTGGCTGAAGCATGGCTCATGATCTGCTTTTTTCCTTGGTGGTCTTGTAAAGTGTGGATCTCTTGTCTTACCTGGAATTTTCATGCAGTATTAAGCAGCGTCTTGATCATGACACCATTCAGCCTTTAGGCTATTGCAGCATGGACATTTGGAGGCCAGTCATTGTTGCCTAGTTATTTTAATCTTCAGCTTTTCTCAGAGATTGAGGAAGTTTGAGGGCTCCATGTCATTCTTAATGGATGCCAGAAGCATGGTGCAAGTCTAGAATAAAATAACAGCTGTGCTGATGTAAAGCCCATGCAAACACAGCGGGTCTGAAATTAGCCTATGTTTAAACAGAGCTGAACTGAATTACAGGAATAGGACATGCAGATAAACAAACCGGAAACTCTTTAAAGCAGTTGAAGGATCACCCAAATGTGAAGCACAGCTACATAAAGGATTTGTGTTTGGGGTTTTTTTGTGGGGGGGAGGTATTTTTACCACAAGCTTGCTCTGGGTGGAATGCTTCTTTAAACACAAACATAGGCCGTGCAGTGCACGGCCAGTTTCCGCATACTGAAGAACTGCATTGTGTGGGTGCAGGTCTACTGAGTATGCAGCAACTCTGTTTAGGATGAAGTAAATCTGTCTGTGCAGACAAGCCTGTAAACCAGTTTAAAATATCCCTGTTAGGGTGTATTGGCACTGCTGAAGTTTCTAGCTATAAAGTCACACTTGGCTTGTAACAGATGGTGTTTATTGTTTGGGTTTTTTAAAAATATTATTATTTTTCCCCAGGTTACAACAAAACTTTTACAGTTTCTCTAGAAAGAACAGAATTGAAGGAAGTGGCTTTTATGAATCTTGGTAAGTTACTTGTGTTATTTCCCTGTGTGACTGCCATTCTCTGTCCCCAGTAGGGAGACAAATGGCTAACCCTTCTCTAGAAGGAAAGGATGTTTTTTTTTCTCAACTTGAAGTAGTTGTGTTATTTTGCTGCTTTTTTTTTTTATTAACTTTTGTATCTGGCATTTGCTACTGCAATACCTCACTATTAGTAAGCAACTTCCTCTGAAATTGCCTCAGAATCTTCTCTGGAGATCAGCTGCTGAGTTCTTGAGTGTCTCAAGCCTCTTGAATCCTCCCGTAGAAACCCAAATGTATTGCTAGTGTTTCCTGTGTTAACAGAACAGCAGCTTTTAATTAAATCCTTTTATATTTCCTCGATATAATCAATTCCATCAGAGTGAAGTGGGCCAAGATGAGAATCATGTGAAACAGCCTCTTAAAGCAAATAAGTGAATAAATGCTAAATTGACCACTGTTATTTCTTTAAATAGACTATTATGTGGCTGCTTATTTGCCTGGCCAGTTCCTGCACCTCCTGAATATTCAGCATCCTGACCTGCTGTGCTATAGTTTGTTTCTGACAGGTATAGTAAGACTGTTGCTTCAAGTAATTTTATTCTTGTAGTGGAAACTTGTTCAAATCTCTTTACGTGAAAGTTGTATTTCTCAACATTTGCTTTATTGCACAGTGTTCTGAAGAAGGACAGAGATTGAAAAAAGAATGGCATTTTTGCCACTTTCCATTTTAAAAAGAGAATCTGAAGTGACATTTCATACTTCATCTGTTACATACTTCTAGCACGTTATGAAATGGAAGAAGACCTTTCACTGAGTTTGAAATTCTTTGCCTTGGTTTCATAGTTTCCCTTCCCCCATCTTTGCACAGGCTTCTCAGTCCTACACTGTTCTCAAATTTCACATGGAGATGTAAATTTGATTTTACATTTCCTTCCTCCAATTGAGTTGCTCTAAATGTGTGTGTTTGGAGGGTGTGGGGAGAGGAAATCTGTGTTTCCTTCACCTGATCAGGCTGATGCAATGTGATTTAGAGTCTCATCTGAGAGGCATGTTATTTCATTTCCAACAAACATGTCTTTATGGGAAGTGGGTTATTTTTGGAAGTGGGGGTCCTTTGTTTGAAAACAGATACCTGTTCTTCTGATTGGGTGAAGGAGAGGTAAATAGTGGGAACTGGTGCAGGGGCAGCATCACAGGAAGCTAATACCTGTTGTATATAGATAAAGAAATACTGTTCTGCTAGAAATGAGTGGAAAGCATCACTGTTGTATGGTGGGCCTGATTTTTCTGATGCAAAGGATCTGGAATCCTGCTGTGGTGGTGAACCTTAGTACTAGTGTAAATAAAGTGGGTTTGATCTGATGCTTCAATCAGTAATCATGGAACAGAACTGTTCTGTTCTGGCCATTGGGATTGATGATAAGAAGTCTACCAATAGAAGTAGTGACAAGTTTGTGTCATGATTCTGCATGTGAGCAGTTTTGAACTGTACCAATATGCTTAGGTGCTAATTCTAGTGTTGTAACTCTATTACTAGCTTTTTGCTCTGTTCCATCCTGTGTACAGGACATGTCCTATGACAGCATTGTGAGCCTCAAATCTGTACAGCTTCTCTGTTTCAGCAGTAGGGAAGGAGAGAACTGAGTACGGACTTCCTTTACCTAGCCAGTACCATCCTCCTCCCTCCTCTTCAACATAATACGAGGGCAGCTAGTACAAGAGGCAGACTGTTTCTTACTGCTGGGGGCCTGGGCGTCTTAAGAGAAAATACTGGTAGCAGACAAATTTTATGCTCTTGGTCCTTTCTATTCTCATACCAATGTTCTTCAGGTGAGGATGCAAGAATTGACACATTGCAAAACTGTTCCATCCGATCCCCACTCACATCAACAGTCTTAGATTGTTGCGTAGGAAGTATGTATGCCGTAAGCATCAGTGACAGCGCCTTACTACAGTTCCTACAGAACAGCAAACAAGACAGCGAGAGATTGGCAGCTCTACATTGTGCTCTGTTGCACTTCCGACACACAGAAGACTTGGAAATGCAGGTGGGAAAAGACCCTTCTCTAAGTTTTTTTCAGTGACTGATGTCTTATATAAAGCAGGGTCAGGGCATGAATGATATCATCCAAAGAAGAAAAGTCCTGATTCATGTGTACTTTTTGGCGATGCCAAGAGGTTCATCAGCTGGACTGCCCAAACTGCTTTATTGGTCAAGGCTATCCTGAAAACATTTATCTCTGAATCACTACCTCATGCTAAGTGGTAACAGAGTTTTGACGGTCTCTTACAACACATGCTTGAACAGAGAGATTTGACAAACTCCCCTGTTCTCATCCTGACAGATTATTTGGTGGATTTCTGAGAACCTGTCAACGTGTCATTCTTTTGACCCCATTCAAGAATTTATCATTGGTAGGTACTTCTTTTCCTGCATGCTCTAGTTGTGACTTCAGGAGAAGGCACAACGTCACGAACTGACTCTCTTCTTTCCAAACTCTTTGGCCATGATTTATGTTAACAGACCTGCATTTTGTGGTGTCAGAGACAATATCAGTAGTTTAGGAGATACAAAGATCTCTCAAAATCAGATTGGCAGCAAAACTTTTCAAATGCATTCTTCTGTCTAAAGGGACAAAGAGATTTATTGTTATTTTAGGTCACTGGAGGGCAAATTCTCCATCTGGCTCCTGTCTTGGATATCTGGGATGTAAATAATTGAGACTGGAGCAGAGGAACAAATCTCCTCTAGCCCAGCCCAAAGCATTTTTTCGTAAGGATTTGGCATATCATGATATTCTCTTCTAATAGCTGATTCCTCAGCCTAGCCGGTGCATGTCCTGTGCCCTCAGCCTTTGTACAAAGGACCCCTGCAGCGCTGAGCTGTAGCCAAGCAGCTGACCCGGCCCTGCAGCCATCTGGACTTCTCTTCCTCCTTTTGTGCACAGAATGGGACCAGTTCCACCATGGAGGAAGCTGTTTCAGAGACAGCAGCAGGATTTGTCCCTAGAAAAGAGTTAGTTAAGGAACTGACTCTGAAGCCTACTCTTGTTAACTGGTAATATATACGATCTTGCCCTTATAAATCTTTTTATGTTGCATTCAGCCTCCCTGTACTGCAGAATGTGTCCAGAAACTCACAACCTGGATAAACTTTTGCCCTACACATCACTGCTTGACTGGATTGGGGTAAGATAACAGCTGGTACTTTAATTAATAGCTAGAGGGAGTCTATTTTTTTTCCTCCTTCAATACAACCTTTAACTTGTATGCCTTGCCTTTTCATAGACGTGCTCTAAATTCATATCTGTGCTTTATGCTCGTTTTATTTGGTCAAGTCTGAACCTTAGTGGCGTTTTCCATGAGTCCTATCTTTTGTCAACAAATAAAAGCATTTATGAAACACTTTTCATAATGAGGTATTAATTTATTGCTTGTCATATGGGGTTTATAATGAATACGAAATCAGATTGGCAGCAAAACTTTTCAAATGCATTCTTATGTCTAAAGGGACAAATAGATTTATTGTTATTGTAGGTCACTCGAGGGCAAATTCTCCATCTGGCTTCTGTCTTGGATATCTGGGATTCTATGATATTTAACCAGCAAAATCATGCAGTTATTTCCAAGACAAACAGTATCAGTAGATTTAAGATTAGTGACTAAGTTTGCAGAAGTAAAATAAGTAACTTTAGGCAAGACCTACAGTTAGAGCAAATAGCTTATTTTAGTTTCTCTGATCTGACACTGTTCTAATATGTTGTCTTTTTTAAATGAGATGAATGAGAGAAACATCTTCCATATTTCTTTTTGGCAAAACTGAATGTACAGTTTTGCCTAGCTAGCTAGTTTCATAGGGGAAACTGGTAATGGAGATTCACTTAGTTACCCAAACAGGCCCATGTTTTATGGTAAATGACTTATATTCTTGTAATTTGTCTGTATTTATAGATTATCCCTGGAGTAACATGTGCAACAGACATTATTTCTCTACCTGTGTTAGAGGTAAGTTCTAGTATAAAACCACTTTCATATTTGCAGGTTAGGAGGTTTGTTGTTTTTTTTTTTTTTGGTGGAGTGGGCGTGTACTAAATACTAATAAAGCAATGTCCCCACAGCCCTATCCAAAAATAGGGGTGAACAAAAAATTGTGCTGTTTGAAATGTCTTATGCATTTACTAAAATACCAGCTATTCTGACGTTTTCTAGCTCAAAGATGTATGTTTTTTCCCTTTTCTGAAGAGACTTCTTCCATTTAACAGTAAAGGTCCTCCAAGAACTAATTCTTGTTAGATTTGGTTGATACCTCTTCATTTCATGACTTCATTAGCTGGAGGCAAACTTGGCATGACAGACATGTAGGATTTTAACATATCTCTATGTATACCCACTTTGAGGGATCTTTCATTGTGCTGACACTGGTACTAGTGGTTCATGACCCTCTCATTTTGTTTTGTCTGGAGCATCCTGTGATTACACTGATGTCAAGGCTTTGGCTGCCTAAATCTAGACAAATTCCTGCACAGCCTGGAAAAGGCAATGAGCTGGATGGGGAGAGCCCATGCTGTTTGGGTAGGAAATTGTGCTTTCCATTGAAAACAACATGAACGATTCTTCCCATCTTCCATTCTGCTCCCTGAGCTCCAGTTTCGAGAAATACTTGAAATTTTCTTAAGTATTCCCCTACAAAATCTGAAAGAGGCTTTTAATAAGCAGCTTGTTATGGAGGGCTAATGTGAAGAGTCAGAGCTCGAACCCAACAGTACCAGCAACAGATGGAAGTAGACTCTGGATGCATTACAATATCGTTTCACATAGCACTTTAAAGAGGTGAGGGTCTGTTTCCTCCCCAGTGCTTATTACCGTTTGCTCACTCCACAACACAGCATCACAGCTGTGCTGCTACAGATTCGCATGACTGATGTCAGGGAATAAGGCTTTGCTTGGGAAGGCTGCCATGAGAGCTGGGACACCTGGGAAAAAATCAGATCTTGAGAAAATTTGTTGCTAGATAATCCTTCTAATTCACTGAGGTCAAAGTTAGCAGGCCTTTAATTTGTCTGAGATTGAACCTCAAGCCTCTAGGGGCAAATGCCTTTAGCAGCTATACTTCCTGATTGTGGAATTCATTTCCTATTTCTGTCTGAAACCTAAACAGATTGAAAAGGTCAGAGTTGAACTAAAGACAAATGTTTCCTGCTACTTTGACTGCAAATTGCTCTGATTCTTGCGTGAGGATAAAGATGATAATACATTGGGTGAAGTTTACTGGCTTTGTACCACTCCAGTGACACAAACCCACCCTAGCTTGAGTTCAGCTGGTCCGTTGTTGGGGTTTCAGTTGGTGTGTGTTGTTGGCATCATAAGTCAGACCCCGGTGACAAATCTGGTCCTATAAGTAGTATTTGTTTTGCAAAGATTTTATGGCACTTCACAGAAACAATGGCGAATTGTTGCTCTGAGAAGCTTTTTGGTGTTCTCAAGCTCATGAATTGTTGAGAGCCTTTGGGAGGGCTGTGTTCATATTCACAAAAAAAATATTAATGAGAGTCTGGTGGTTTTTTTTTTCTCCTTTTTAAACACAGAAACCAAACTTTTGAAGGGGTGTAAATAGCCTTGATCAGAAGGGGAGAAGGAAGGAGCGGGAGGAAGAAGGGAAGAAAATAGGAGGAAGTCCAGGAGAAGGGTGAAGGTGTGTAGTGCAAGCAGTTGTTAGTGAGATCAGCACAGGAAAAGGCAGCCTCTCCCTCATGCTGTGCTGAGCTGCTGGGGTGAAAGTGATGTTTTGAGGAGTAGCTGCCTGTGCAGCTACGTAATTCTCTTTGAATACCTTCACTGCTGGGAGACATAGCACTACAGTTCCCAGGGAGAGCACATGCGCCTCTTAAAGGTCATTGGCACCCTGCACCCTTTCAAAGGGGTATAGCAGAGAGCTCTCTTTGTCTTCAGTTAAAATAACACTATGAAAGGCTTCGTGGGAGCTTTTCATGGATTGCAACCTGGTAAGGCCTTGCTTTGACTTCTGGTAATACAATGTCTTTTAGGTGTTCATGCTTAGGTATTAGTTCCTGACTCTCTAGAAACGTGTGCAAAATAAAACACAACCTGAGACGAAGAAGCCTTCTCGTTCTAATCCTTGCCCTGTTGATCCTCAAGAAATAACAGATTTAATTAAAATAATCCTTGATTTTAAACTTTTGACTTTTTAATGAGATCTAATACAGTGCAGGTTTTCAGCGGTGTCTGCTTTTAATTCTGGTCTACCACTTCCTGTTACAGGCTCAATATATGAAAGAAACTTGCTGTCTTTCTTCCCCCCCTGCCATGCATCAAACAAAACCCAGTGTGGCCTGAATGCAATTTTGCAGCGGTGGTGCTGTCGCAGTTGCATAAATTGGTCACTAGATGATACCCTTACGCTATATTCTTGATATTTCTCTGATTTCATATTGGTAACACTTATGCAACATACTGCAGTAATAGGTTGTAGATCTCGTTAGTTAGCTCCAGCAGGGTGAACATATGGTGCCATATGCACTCCTAGTTTCCAGCTGCCAGATATAACTAACGTGAAGCAAAAAGGGAGATTTATTTTTCTCTGCTGCAGCTACAACAATAAAGCAACAATCAGCACTGGCAGCAAGAGGGAAGTGGCTGGCAGGATTGAGTCTCTGCAATTTATTTTCCTTGGCAAATTGTAGTTTATAGTAGGAAGTGGTTTTAAAGGCTTCTGATGTTTTCTTCTAAAGTTATTGTCATTGTAGAAAAGTAGGGGAGAGGAAGCAAAATCCAACATGTTAATGCAAGATGGAGGAATATTGTGAATTCAAACTTCTCTTCCTTCCAATGTCACTACTATAATGTCTGTATGGGAAGGTAAATATATATAAAGGGGGGCAAGAACAGCCAGTACCATCTCTTTGCTTTTTAAAACTGCCAAAAAGAATTGCCTTAATCTCATCTCTTCCTCAGCAATGATCACATCACTCGCCCTTTATAAACAGCGGCTTCAAATCTTTATACCCAGTCCAAGAACAAGCTCAGGAAACCAGCGTGTGTGTGTTTGGGTTTTTTTTCCTCCTGTCTGTTCACAGCGGAGTTTAAATTAATTTCAGCATTAGAGTCAAAGGATTTAGAATTGCTATGGAAATGCTTGGATTTTGTTTCTTTTCTGGGATGAGGCACTGTTACTTGAGGCTGGCAATGGGGTGTTTGCAATGTAAGTATTGATGCAGCTTGAAAATAGTGGCAGCCTGCAGCTGCTGGGGTCATGGTGGTATTCCTCTATTTGGAACTACTGGAAACTCAGAATGGGATTTATTTGACCAAATGTAAACATTTACATTTAAGTCAGTTGCCTACGGCTCCTTTTACAGTCAGCAGGAGTCTAGACAATATAGCTAGTGTAGTCTGTGGGGCAGTTCTTCCCATCCCAAACATCTGAAATAGGTCAGATGAATTATGACCTAGAAGTACTTACTGCTTCCTAGTAACTTAAAAGGATCTTAAGGTGGCAAGGTATCTGCATTACAGGCACCGAATCTTGACCTCAAGTAAGTGCTACCCCTGCTGTCAAATCAAGGAAATAAAAGTACTGGGGGGAAAAAAAAATAGTGTAACTGCTTTTGTTTAACTTTCTTCACTTAGATTGTTATGAAGCTACATTAATCACGGTTCTTTCAAATCACTTAGCGGGAGGGTGATTAGGTATTTCTTCGAGTGCAGCCTCTATTCATGCTTTCCCTGCAATACTTTGCAGTTCCAAAACTCCAAAGGCTTCTGGGAGAAACTCAACTCAAACTTGGAGAGTGTGAAGTATGCAGAGCCACGCTTGCATTACCACAATAATGTGCTCAGGAGGGAATGGCGTAACCTTTCAGAAGAGGTAAATATGCATGCACTGAAACCTTCTCCAGAGCTGCCTCTGAAGTGGATGTTTTAAAGGCAAACATGGAAGAGTTGCCTTTTTTTATTTATTTTGAGAATAAAGAAATGGGGATCTGATTATAAGTAAAGACTTGCAGTCATTTTACTTATAAGGTGACTGCCTGTAAGTCTTACTCTGTTAAAATAATATGAGAAACTAAACAAAAGCAGAGCTTACGTGTGCCTGTATTGTCATGTAGGTTAGATGTGTGTGTCTATAAGCATGGGTAGTTGGAAGGTGGGTTGAAGCCCCACTGTGCATTATTTCCATTCAAAGGGAAAAGCAGCTTCACTTCTCATCTGTGTTTTATTAGGGAGTATTTTCATTGGCCTTCTACTTTGTTCATTTGGGGATTTTTGTTTGTTTATAAACCAGAGAGAGGAGAGAAAAACGACAGCGTATTTGAGGAATATTTTTGAAAATGCCAAAAAGTAGGTACCGTTTTCTATTATATTTACCTTTTCTTATTTCGTTGAAGTACGTTGAAGGACTTAACATGCCATTTAAATAGTTGATTAGGTATCTAATTAGATATCTTAAAGAAAATTATCCAGCTGAAAATCAATTATTGGAATCCTCGTAATCACTACGGCATGATCGAAATATCCAGGCCTCTAGAGCTAGGGAACTTATGGTAGACATGTAGCGTTATTCTTGTGCAACCTAGACAGGTAGAATATTTTTTAATGCTATTTATTATCTTTACTACATGTAGTTACATGTACAGTTCTTGGATTTTTTTTAGCTGTCTTTGAAAGATTAAAGGGTCATTTAAGCTTTTTAATGTCCTTATGAAATCCTTTAGAGTAACGCCTATGAAAAAAGCTGATTTTTGTTTCAAACCCTAGGGTGCTTTCTCATCTGGACACTTGGGACTCTGGTAAGTAAAACTTGTCTTGATGTAGGCCTTAGCTCTAAGGTTTATTGGAATATTTCCATGTAGCGGTTGTTGGCGAAAAATAAATCGCTGTATGTGTTTTCAGCACTGAAAAGTTTGAGACATTAAGGTGAGCAGTTATTAAATTAGAGGAATACTTTTTCTCTGATAGTAGTGGTAGGATCATATACTGACTAGGAAACCGTTGAAAATAAAGTTCCTACTTTATATGGGATCTAACAACATAAGCAGTAAACCTTTGTCTGCCTAAGGATTTCTTCTTCAGGACTTTTCTCCTGGAGCAGAATACCAATGACACCATGTTACTGTTGAGTCTTGTCCACTTAGAGTTGCCTTTGCAACTCTAGAACTTGTGTAGAGTAGGAGATTATGGCTGGTGGAAAAACATGGTGAAGAGAAAGCAGACATAATTGATTTCCCTAGGCCAGGAACACTTGAGATTTTGTGATGCTCAATTTCTCTGTTATAAATAAGTAAAACTGAATTTAGTAGTAAATTATGTTCCTGCTGTTCACATATCAGTGCCTTCTATGTGCCCTGCCACTGTGTGCTGTGAAATGGTGGTGATCTAAGTACTGCTCACTCGTTTTATTACAAAGAATTTTCAGTGCGTTCATTTCCAGCCCTTAACACAAGTCATCCACACTGCTGCTGGTTATTGCTATGGGCTCTGACTTTGAGGGACCTTGTATCGACTTCACAAGCCTCAGGTTCATGTTTTCCAAAGGTGCTTATTGATAAAGAAGTCAGATGTTTAACTGATACTAGAGAACTTCTGGATAGATGCCAGCCAGTAATAAGCATCAATCTTCCCTGTAGATTTTTCTTCAGGTCCTTTAAAATCAAGCAATGCAGGTCTTTGTGCTGCTAAGTGGTGGAGTAAATGTATTTCAAGGTGAGCAAAGATGTCTGGAAAGAACTTCGTAACAATTTAGCGCTTGAGTCTGTAAAATGTTGACTTGATTTTATGCTACATGATGAAATAGGAGATTGTTTTTCTTCCTTTGCTGTTACTAGACAGGAAGCACTGATTAGGAAATACAGGGTGTTAAATTTCAGCAGATACTATAACCTCCTTCTATTTAGTTAGAAAAGTTGAGTTCTTTTACATAGTGGTCTGCAAAACTGAATAATAGAAGCAGCCAGACCATGGGAGAGAACTGGGAAAGTGGGAGTGATCCTGAGGAGTATTTACTTTCTGTCTAGCCATTTCCTTGCAAAACCCATGCAGCTGTTTCAACTTGTTTGTAAATGACAAGATCTAAATAGAATATGCATTTGCACTGTTACCAGAAGGTTGTCCTTGCCTCTTTGCTCTACTGAATCACCAGGCTGTGATAACTCCTACTTAAATATCACAGAAAAGAGTAATGCAAAGGAAGTGTAAAGTGGTGTGACAGGCTTGGGTTCCTCTATGCTCAATGTTAAGCACTTGAGGGAGAAGATGGCAGATACAGGGTTGTTTCCTATTCCTCAGTTCTCTCACGCAGTCCTTAATTCTTCACTATCTTAATTCTGTAGGTGAGTAGATCAAACCCCAAGTTCTCGTTGTTTGTTTATATTTCTAGGTACTTTTGAAGCTGGTTGAAGTCTCATGGTATTTCTGTAGTGTCATGTCCCTGAATGATTCTTGCTCTGTTTATTTCAGAGGAAAGGCTAGGACCTCTCTTTCAAGAGGAAGATTATCAGCAGCAATTACTAATGGGACTGGTATGTGCTTTTGTCACAGTGTGCACTAGAGGACGCCCAGCCTCAATAAATGTAAAGAGTAAAACTTGTAAGTTCCAGTGCTAAGTGGAAGCTCGCTCAGAGTAGCTACGGAACAAACAAGTTTCTTCCTAAGTTTTAGAGTTCATAGTCACGATATCATCTTAACAGGTCATGATATCATAAGGCATAGCGGAAAAAAAGCAATAGAAAGTTGGTTGGTATGGTATTTGGGAAGACTCTTATTCCATCCTCCTTGGAGTTAATCTGTCAGTTATTTTTGGGCTACTTTACATCCTTAAAACATGTATAGGTGAATTCCCCACCCACCGCTTCCCTCAAAGAGAACATCACAGATCTTCTTGCTCCTCATTTTAACACCTTTTTACTGTCACTTTTTCCTTCTGCCTCCTCTCTGGGACTGCTATGGCTATTCTGAGATCCCTTCCTCTGTTGCACTGTTTTCACTGATTATCTCCCCAAAAGATCTGCCATCCTTATGCTTCTGGGTAATAAGTCCTCTCTCAAATCCTTACCTGTGCTCTCTCTGTCTACATACGCATCTTCACTTATCTCTGGTTCTCTTACTACTAAACCCAAATGAAACTCCACAGCATGCACTGGAAGGTTTCAGCACTGCGTCTGTGAAGAGCATATCAACACTGCCCTGTCTGTCCAAATCTAAGACAAATTTTCATTCTTTGCGGTCCTGCTCCCTTGTTTCCAAGTTCTGCCTCTCATTCTCTGAAGCTCCTCTACATTCCTTTCCTGCAGTTTATTCACAAATCCAAAAAAGGGTCACTACTATCCTTTGTCTATGCTTTCCCAGTATCTATATTGCTGTCCTGACATTGAGATTAATCTACTTGTAAACTGCTTGAGACAAATTTTATTTGCCTCAGTTTTTCTCTGAACTTCGAAAGAAATAATGCTTCATAGTAATTCTCAGGAACTAAGCAGCATGGACTTGAGTTGCAATCAGAAGCTAGGTGAGGTCAGAGAATGTTTCAGAAAGGGAGTGGCATGGACTGTATGATAACAATTAATGTTTAACCTGTAGTTGCTATTAATCACTGAGGTTCTCAGGTTCTTGGCTACTGCCACAAACTGTATGTGGTAGTTTTCTCTATTGTAAAATACCTCAGGTTTATTTGTATGTAATAAATACTTATATTCTGAGGATTCAAAGTTCATATTAAAACCCTCCTTTCACCCTGTTCACTTGGCTTGACCCAGAGAGATGCAAGAATTGTAAGCTTTTTCTCTTTGGTGTCATTGAAAGTTCAACTTAGCACTCATTTCGCTGAATCTGCACCAAGTAACAATTTTGACTGTTCAAATGTGCTATTGAATTTGGCAAGATTGTATGGTTGCTTGGGATCTCAATGTGAACTGGGCTTTTGTAACAGGGGAACATTTTGTTGTGCTAATGCCTATTGGTCAGGCCCTGCACCTGCTGGAGCTTTTGCATCTTTTTGAAGATGTCACGGGGACACTGAATTGTTGGCTTTTTTTTCCTAGATGGTTGCTCAGCTAAAGGATCACCTTATGAGACATCTACAGTATGTAGGAAAAAAGAAGATTGACCAAATAGTTTTGGATTACGTTGCAAACCTGGTTAGTTTGATTTTCATAGTCACTACTGTGAACAAGCATGTATTTTTAGAGGGGGTATGTATTGTGTGTACATAGCATATGTTTGCTGGGAGGAGATTGTTTTTAAGATGATTAACCCTATTTTTCCGTTTAATATTGTTGATAAAGGACATAATAATACTTAAATAATATTAAAACGAGTTATATTGGTCACTCAGAATACAGAAGAAACACTTCCCTTTACAGCTTGTACAAATATGGTCTACTCCCAGAAGTGAAAATGTGTACTCATCCTGAAAGTTGAAAGAATGATCTTTAGATCTATTTTGTTTCCTGTAGAATACATTGCTGCTTGCTTTGAATAATCCAAGTGCCATCAGGGGAAATACAAATAAAGAAAGAGAGTTCTCTCTGATACGGCAGGAGAGTAAATCATCCCTGCTCCTACATCCTGACTTTGGGCTTTTTGTGAGTGTAACAGGAGACGGAGTTTTGCCTGAAGAAATTCGTATAAACTACAGTGAAAACTTGCTTTCCAAATTCTTAATTTTCTGTCTTTCATCCTTTTAAGAGAAACTTTAAAAAAAATAAGCTGTAAAAATTGTGACTGTTGTGCATAGAAATTATTGTACCTGGTTTTGTCCGTCTCAACATCAAATCCTTTAAGTGCGGGATGCAGCGTCCGCAAGAGCTCATATGGCAACTAGTAAATCGTGTTCTTTGCCTTTGTGCTAGCCCTGACACCCGATCCAGCAGAAACTCCCCACAGTGCTGTTTTCTAGGGATGGAAATCTCAGGAAACTTTCTTGAGGCTACTGGTGCCTGCATCTTTTCTGAAGCCCTGCTCAAATCGGTTGTGCTGTCAACATTACAATGTTCTCTGAACTGCTGCAGCTTCCACTGAGGTTACTGACTTTCCTAGTCAGGCCTCCCTCTATAGCTTGACAAGTTGTTTTACTGGCAATTGTCAGTCTGTTCTCTGTATCTTTATAGGAAGGAAGGAAAAACTAATGACTGATTAAAATAGGAACAGCACAGCATGAACCAAAGCTTTGTACCTGAAAACAGCTCTGAAAGAAGCAAAGCGGAATGTTTATTCTCCTTTCATTCGTTTTCCAGTTTTTATTTCTTCATTCTTAATATAAACTAAGACAAAAAAATATGAAAACACCTGTGCAGCCTTGATCTCCAACACTAAATTATTGTAGATTAAATCTTACAATCAAAACAAATCTCAGCCCTCCCCATCAGCAAACTCTTAGCTTTTAAGATTTTTTTTTTTAAACGCTACTAAAAGCGAGAATTCTGTCAACTCAATTTACAGACTTCTCATCCTCGGAAAAACTACTATAAACAAAGATAATATGTCTCTAAAAGCTGCTTCTGCCCTCTGGCTGGTGCATCTTAGGTACTGTTTGGAAATCTTTAGAAATTATTTCATTGTTAGGCTTGGGTTTCCCCTCATTATAGTCAGAAATTCTTAAATCTTAAACCTTGCTATATCCTAAATGTTTGGCAGTTCTGCAGGGGAATGAATTGTTTTGATTCTTCAGCAGTTTTTTGTAGCATCAGCAGCGTGTAGCTGAGCTACTGAAACTAAGGAAATGGGAAGAGGCTTGAAATTGTTTATCTGCTTTCATAAAATATTTTTAAATTATATTCAGGAGCAAAGGAGTGGCTGACAATAGGGCTCCATGGTGTGTAGCCACTGTATAAATCAATTGCAGCTGAAGTCGAAGTAGCCAAGACATGGGAGCATTAACAGTTTCTCATAAAACAGCAGACTGGTGGCTGGTTGCTGTCAGAGAACTGTATTTGTATACAGAGAAGTAACACAGGGAAGTGTGAATGAGTTGCCTCAGTGAGAATTCACTTGTTTGCCGAGGAGGTCTGCAGAGCCTAAGTATGCCTGGTTACCAGTTCACATGCCACCTAGCCTGCAGAAACTGTTTGTATGTCCATTTTCTCTCTCTCCTGCAAGCTCTTTATCTTAACTTTACTCCCTGTCTGTTTCTCTCATTCTTTTCATTTCAGCAGGGCAGAGAAGGGGGGCAATAATTTACAGAAGCAGTGTGACACTTGCTGCCCTGACAGCAAGCGAGGGAGGAGGCAGAGTGAACAGCCAGCCTGTGGAACAAGAAAGAGACAGACCAGAATGTTGAAATTTCTCTGAAAATCACTGCAGTGTCTGCAGCTTTTTGGCTGATGTCTATGGCTAGCTATCACCTGATGTGGGGTCAACTGCAGAGGAATAGAAGACAGACACCATTTGGATTTGAGTTTCCTTAGGAGGAGGACTGCCTCGTATCCCCTGTCTAGGAGGGAGTCTGGGAGACAGCAAGACCCTGTCTTACTCCCTCTTCTCCTTTGCTCCTGATTCTTTTCTTTGTCTGCTTCCATGTCTTTCCTGTAGAAACAGCCATGGAAACTGAGCACTTGTGGTTCCAAATGACTTTAGTGGAACTTCAGAGTACTCGGCACCTTTGCCTGGAAATGTAGATATTTCAAGACAGCAAGGTGCTTTGCAAATGTCAGCCTGGGCCCTACTGCATCCACTGTCTCACTATTGATCATGTTTTCTCTTACTAGTTTAGAGCACTCCGAGGGAAATGGCTTCTGATAATTGCCCAGAAAAACCTCATATTGTACATCTTTGTTACTAAATTAAAAACGGCTTTGCTGTGAAGGTTTGGGTTTAACTCGGTTCCCCCAGAGATGTGCTGCTAGCTCGGAGAGGAAGCTGCCTATACTCCCTCTGTAAAACAGATAATGTTTCTTTTCTCTCATGCACATTGTCCTGTGTGTTATATACTGAAAAAAGTTTGAGACTTGGCTTCTCTTTCTGTATGTATTTTCTACCATTCCCTTTGTGGCTGATTTCCAAAGTGCTGTTGGTGAGGGTGTCATGTCATGAACGTGCATGTATTTAAGATTTAAGCTTGTTGTGATGACTAGGTTGACATTGACTTGAGAAGCTGGTCTCGTTCTATACCTTGCAAAAGCCATACACAGTTTGCTGAATTGTTAAGCAAAGAATATTGATTCTGGAGTATCATACCCATGAACACAATTTTTGTTGCACAAATAATAAGAGGTGATTCTGGAGTTTGTAAGAAGCTTCCTTTCACCTCAACGCTGATCTTCAGATCCAGCTGTAGCTCCCGATGAAGAGGCCTTCACTGCACCTTGTGTGCTGGCCAGAGATGAAAGTCATTCTGGCAGCAGGTGTGGTTCTTGCGACCCTTCTCTGAAAGCTGGAGATCACTCATTTCCTGGAAAGTGAGTGGAGAAAACTTGCCATACTCCAGAGAGATTAAACTGGAGCTTTCCACTGTATCCAAAAAGTGTCAAAATGGAAAATATTAGATAGTTATTCTGCATCAGGTAGCTGTGCAAGGCCGGATGGAGTGGTGAAGGGAAAAGGTGCTACCTTGTAGAGGTACCTTGGCCGAGGTGCAGAGGAGAGCACTCAGGAGCTTTTATGAAGACTGATATTCTTGTTCTGGCCTTTGCATGTGAACTTCTGTGTGACATGTTTCTCTTGCTCAGAGCCTATGACAAGTTAGCGGTTGGAGGGGGCAGAGCTGATGAGCAGAAAAGAGAGTGGGGAAAAGGATTCCTGGATTCTTGCCATCTTGGGGGGAAAGGGGTTTATAACTTCTCGTGACACCTCTCTGCAAAATGGGGGTCAGACTTTCTTCCTGAGAGTTTCCTGGGGTTGATTAGTTAGTACGCTTTGAGGCCCAGAGATAAAAGGCCTAGAGGAAGTGTTTCAATTCTCTTACTGAGATATGGAAGTGGTTATGTGTGGCAACCATGAGGGGCCGGTTAGAGGAAGTTATTTCAACTCTTCATGCGTGGTTTCTCTCTCAGCTGCAGAAGCTTAGAAGGCCCTAGTGAGAAGAGGGCTTGTGGCTTTTGTATGCTGACAGTCCGTACTGCAGGTCAGCATGGGAGCACAAACAAGCAACAGTATGGGCCAAGGGGTTGTTTTACTTCACTGTGGACAAAAATGAAACTCAACAAAGGAGGAGAGGCATTTGCTTGTCTCATCTTTCGTCGCCTGGACTAGATTTGTGATTCCTCCTGCAGACTTTTTTCAGCAAACTGAATATTCTGCTGTCTTCAGCATCATCCAGTTTTGTCTGGGCCCTAGGGACCTTTCCTTGCCAAGTGCTCAGCCACTTGGACATGCAGTTTGTGCCTTCATGGCAAACAGATCTTTGAGGATTTGATGCAAGGGCATGAGATCAGGTGATTCCCAAGAAGCACAATGTGTTAAGATGCTGCATGTTTCGCACGATGCTTTGATGAGCTGGAAGCACTTAATTTAAACTTCTGGAACAGGCAATTCAGTTACAATTCCAATTTTAATTAATCTTACGTTTGAAGCCCCTACAAAAAAAATACTGAAGTCTCATGATAAGTTTTTAACATAAACTGGTGTGTGAAATGAATGAAGGCCAAGGGCCTGCTGTACACAGCCTCCTAGAAACATCCAGTCTTTTCTTTTTTGTTTTAGCTGAATCTGGTACATCGAATAATGAAAGAAGTTTGGAGGAGATACCAGCTTCATTCCTGCACCTTCTGCTTGTGAGTCATTTGTTAAAGATTTCAGCCTGCCTTTTATTTCTATATTATGCCTATTATGGGCATAATAATTTTGGTCTTCAACAATACTACTCGCTTGAACAGTCAGTGTTTACTCTACTGTGAATGTCAACATGAGTGTCATGTACTCTTTTTAATGATCCTGCTGGCCCTCTCTAAACCAATGTGAATGTTAATCATAGAGGCAGTTTTACAGCTGGAGTTCAAAGCTGCTGAGCTCACAGTGCTCTCAAGCTGGGTGGTGGGTGTTGGAACACCTATAAAAGCCAGGTCACTTATACCAGTGCTCAAAATATTTCACTGATTGATCACCTGGTTGATACCAGGTACTGCTAAGAGACTTGTAAATGGGAAGGAGAAAGGGGACACCACAGAGACATTGTGTGTCAACATTTAGATGAACAGCTAGTGCTGATGGGTCACAGATGCCTAAACAAACAAGATAGCATCCCATGGCAATTCACCCAAAACGCATGCACTTAGCGCACGTGTAGTACAACAAGTTGACCGTATCTCTGTGAAAGTGTGGGCATCTCGGGTTCCTAATATGTTGCTATTTTGTTAAATACAGTGATGAGAGAGGAAGCGCAAGAGAGTTTGCAGTGTTCCATATCATGAGTCGGATTCTAGAAGCTGCAAATGGCATGTGCATGCCTTTGCCTCCTGGTAAGTCCTGTGTTTTGCTGTTTTAATTGTAAGTGAGGAGAGCAATGCGATGGATTCCCCCCACAAGAGCACTAGCTGCAGCACACGTGTTAAGTTAGCTTCGGCAGTATTGAAATCTGTTCAAGACAGTTACAGAGGGGAAGACCTTCCATAAACACATGCAAGTGAAATGAAAAAAAACTGAATAGTCACTACAAATAGAGACAACAAATCAGAGGTTTATTTCTCTGTTTTCAGCTTCCAGTGGAATGTTTGGACACAATTTTAGCTCAGAACTAAGATTTAGACTTATTTATGTATTTTTCTTAGACAGCTGGACTTCAGTGTCGTGGACTACAAGGGAAAATCCTATCCTGGAGCAAAAAAAGAGTGTTTTTTCTCATGCTGTTGCCCTGCTAATATTTTTCAGTTTTATCCTGAAAGGATTATCTCCAGCCTTGATGGAAGAGCTGATCTTGATGGTAGACTTTAATTCCCTAGAGTTTCTCGTAATCGCTTAGAGTCTTCTCAAAGCACTTGCTTATTTTTGCTTTGGAAAGACTTCTTAACTTCTTAGTGCTTCTGATTCTGTTTGAATCTTTCTAGTTTGTGTTTCCTGGTCTGTTTTCAGTCTTTGAAACTGTTTTTGGTATGAGGTTGTCCCTCAAACTTACACTGCGTGGGCACAAATGCTGCCACGTAACGGTGTCACGTGATGCAAGACCATCATCTGGTTGGTGTTAAGTGAGAAACTGAAGTCTTAATGCTGCCTGCGGGAATGTGTGGGTGGCAGCTACATACTGAGGGTGGTGGGGCCACAGTTTTTAATTAACTGGCGGGAAAGAGGAAGATAAAAGGCAAATTAATAGCACAATTCAGATATAAGACAACAGCTTGGAGATGTTTAATAACTGCATATGACTGTAGTGACTGTTTTGAGTCGTCTTGGCTTTCCTCTTTCTGATAGAATTGTACTTGAGAGGACTCAAAGAATACCTGAATAAGACTATGTGACTTTTGAGAGAGCGATTTCCTCACCAACTAGAAACAGTCAGAAGTTAAGGAGAGTGTTGGCTTTAGCTAGAGTAATGCCAGTCTCTAATACAGACTTAGAAAAAAAATATTTTTGTACCAAACAAGTTTGCCTTTCATAGGTTTTCACACTCTGCACTTGGGGCTTGGAGTTCGATGTCTCCCTCTGCACACCCTCCTGCACTATATTGACAGTGGAGTCTTGCATTTGACAGAAACGTGTGTCAGGAAATTGCTGGAAGGTACAGTGAGTTTCTTGTGTTTTGAGTTTCATGTGCTTCATTTGTTACCAGCTGGCTGACTGGCAGTGATGCCCTTTTGGCTGTTCAAAGTCAGACACAGGATTTACTGACCAGGAGACTCAGTTCTTCCTGAGTGCTTTTTCAGTGAGAGCTGTAGCTGATGGTGTTGCCCGGCTGAAAAGAGAAAATTAGGACTCAGACTATATGATTGCGCCTTACTGTAGTAGGCAAAGAAATATCTGTTTGGGGAGGATTTGAGTTTATAATATTTCCACTTGGGACTTCCTAGAAAACTGAATACTAACGATCATCATAGAATTTGTTGGGGGATTTCTGTGACTCTATGAAAGTGCACACCTACGTGAAAGGAAGTCAGGCTGCTATCCAGTCCTCAGCTTTGGCTTTAATTATGTTTCAAACAAGACAGTCTTAGTGCTAGGATTGGCAAATGGCTGTAAATTCAGTGCTAGGAAGTGAAAACTCAAAATAAGTAAACAAAAGCCTACGTGACACGGCATCCCAATATTTCTGGCAAATATTGAGGTTGTAAATGTCTTCTAAATATATCGCAAGGTTACCTAAAGGTGGGAGTTAAAATCAGTTCTGTATGAACCCATATAGTCATCAAGAGGGGCTAAAGGCTTCGGAACAAAATGGGGAGTGAGGCAAATTGGCAGTTGCAGGCACAGTTAGCATCACAGCTGTGTTAATTGCCTTTTTGAGATCAGAAGGGAGGAAGAGAGAACTGTAGCATAAGTTTCCTGGGATACAACTCTCAAAAAGTAATTCATTTCATCACAGCTGCAGCCACATCCCCTTGTTATGTGCTATTTCTCTGGTGTTCAAGAAAAGGGACACAATATGCAGTATTAGTCTGTGCCTGGTTTTGGTAAATGAAATATTATATAGGGAGTTCTACTTAGTCAAAACATGTCTGAATTACTGTATAAATTGTTAACCTAAAATGATGAAGATATGTACAAATATACAAAAAAAAATTAATAGAAACATTATAAACATAATTAACACTCCTAACAGCCCTTATTGAAAATTAAAATTTTCATTTCGTTACAGAGATGATATTTATTCAGAATATCTTAAGTGAAAGTTGTAGTTACGCGGTTACCACTAACGATGGTGGGGTGTTTTTTCCTTGTAGACCTGGATGACACTGAGGAGAATGAAAAGCTGAAGTTCAGTATTGTCATGAGGCTTCCCGAGGTAACTAATAACTTTGGATGTCATTTACTGGATTTGGAATTGATAGGAAATTCCTCCCTGTGCATAGGATCAAGCCAATGGAAGACATGCTGTTATTCAAATAGGGCACAGATATAACCTGAATCTCCAGTTTCTCCATCTGCTGCTCGTGACCTGTAGGGTACCCTCATAACTTAACGCTGGAACTAGTTACTGATGTTTCATTAAAAATTCCAACAGAATGGGAGATTGGCTTCTCCTTTTTCCCTTTTGCTCCTAGTGCACACCACAGTACTGCAGAGGAAGCACAACATCTCAGTGAGCAGAGGAAAGCCAGGGATCCCCCCTGGGGGAGTCCCTTGCTTAGAACAGGCTTTTCTCAACATAAGTTGCTTATTGTTTGCTCATTATGGGCTGTTACGTATAGTTCAAATGGCCAGAAGTGCTGCTTTGGTTTTCCTCTAACAAGGGCTTCTTTATGTGGCAGCAATTTTGAGAAGGGGTAGGGAAGGAGAACTCCACAGGACGCTCTTTGTCCTCTGTATCTTGTTTTGGGCACGGGTTGGTGAGCTGGGGTCAGCGCGGGGCCTCTGAGCTGTCAGCCCCAGGCCTGGTGGGTGGGGAACACCATTCCAGCCACACTTTGATGTGAGGGGCTGTGTTGTGAGCGCTTTTGGGAACACGTACTGCTAGTTACGCACAGTAGACTCAGTGCCTTATTGTATCCGTTTACAGCTTTGGGAAAAAATGCAGAGAATGGTTTGTTTGCCAAAAAGGACACTTTGGGGTGACTCAGACTATTTTGAGCAGGTTACATTCACTAGATGACTTCGGTTGCATCAGAAGCAAGTATTTAAGCACCATTGAAAGTGTCCAGCGTTTCCTAAACGAATTCTCAGTAGTCTGTATTGCAATTCAGCTGAAAGTGAGGGGAGTGGGGAAGATCTAGATAGGGAAAATAGCAGAAGGTGGAGCTAACTTTACAGTGTGTCATATTTGTTTGCTTATTGGTTAGGATTGGAAGCTTTGGGACATCTGGGTTTGAATCTCTCTTGCCTTTAGGAATGTGAATCAATGTTACCAATTCCCAGGACAATATCCTCAATAATGGGATGCAAATTGTGTTCCCAGTATCTCTTCTTGTTGGTGTTCTGCTTTTGTAAGATTCCTTAGACTGAGCCTAAGAACAGCCCTGTTCTGAACGGAGCATTGAGGAATGGGGCACCTGTGTTATTCTTTGGGAGAAAAATGGAGTTAACCAGTAAAGGAGAAATGGACGACTTATATTTAAGCCTCAATGTCCGTTTAAGTAAACGTGCAAAGTGGGACAGAGGTAGTGGGATGGACTGGTTGATAGAAACTTACTGAGTAGCAAGGATTTGATTGCTTCCCACACTTCGGGACCGTATTGGAATCTCCTTGTTACTGGCTATGAAAGGAATGCTCCCTGGCTAAAAATGATGAGGTCTTAGCTTCTGTCATCAGTGTCTGAAAGCAAAGCAGTCTATGTTACAGCCTGCATTTTGTTTACTTTTTCCCCCCCTCCTTTTCCCCCTCCTAAGTTTCTACTGGGCTGTGTTTATATTCTCAGGTTTCTGGGTTTTGTTGTTTGCTTTCTAGGCTCTTGGTCAAAAGGTCCGCCAGTTTTGGAATCATCCAATAAATGCTAATTTAATTGCACGGAAATATGTGAAACTTCTGCTTGAGAAGCTGGGGAACAGGCAGGTAAGAGCGTATAGGCTATTTTTTTTAAATCTTTTGCTTTGATAGTCTTGAGATTCCTGACCTTTCTGTAGACTGTAACGCACTAAAGATAACACTGAAACTTGGCACTGAGCGACTCTGAACTAACCTGGAGTGTTCTCCTTTACAGTGTAGCAGGCCAATCCCTGAGAGACTCTTGGTCCCTGTAGAGTTTTTGCCACTTAACTACCTGACTAATATGCTGGCAGAGATAGAGGATCAAGGTAATTCTGTACTTTGGAAGCCCAGTAATTGTTACTCTTTGCTCATGGTCAGCCGTGTCCTGACTATATTGACGTAACTGAGTACTAAAACTTCAGTGATGTCTGAACGTGTAGGTTTGGTCGTCTTTCTGGTGATGGGTGCTGTGAGAGGGCTTCTCCACTGCGTATCCTTTCATCCAAATCCTGTGTGTGTTGAATCCAGGTAGCAAACTTACATTTTTCCAGAATGAAATCTGGTTCACGTACAGTGTGGTGGTAGCTGTTATTCTGTGTTCAAATGTGGAGAAGGGCTTGCTCCTTATTTATACTGTATGGTGGCTAAGAGGCAACCAAAATCAGATCTTCCACCTCTGAAAAGATTACCCAGATCGCTAGTTTAGGAGGTGCTCTGAAGTAAAAGGCAATTTTTTATTTCAATGCTGTTCCTTTTTTTTAAATTAAATTCAAATTGGTTAGGGCACTTACATCATACAGTGAAGCATCTGAAGATTTTGAATTCTACTGAAAAAAGCAAGGTGCATTAAGGGAAGCATTATACTTTTTAGCATTACTGGTTATGCCTATATTAATAAAAAAAAAGTCAAGATAAGGACCTGAAGGCTAAAATAAGATTGTCCATGTGTGGATATCATCCCGTTTGGGGAGGAAAAAGAATTTAAACCATATAGAAACATATGAGAATGTGCCCTGGTCCATTTTATATGCTATATAGCCACTGTGCTTAAATCTTGTTTTGGATCTGCAGTGTAGAATTAGTATGGAAATCCCTAGCGGCATCCAGAGATGCTTGGTTGTTTATTTGTATCCCACTAAGAGGAAAGTTTCTGCCATGGGTGAGCATCCAAATGGGGCTCCACTGAAAGCTGTAGGTATTTTGTGTAAATGAAAGCACAGTTCCATCTATTACCTTATCTTTCGGTGTTGTAGATAAAGATGTTTAATAGACTGCAGGACCCAGTGTATGAGAACACTTATGATTTTGTAAACACTAACTTTCTCACAATGTTTTTCTAGGTGTGCATCCATATGAAAAACAAGACCATATTAATGTAAGATTTGTAGAGGAAACAGCACTCAAACATACTATGATGCTTTTGGGCCTCAAATATTCCTGAAATAACGTGCTGTTGAAGAAAGCTAACTGTGGTACTTTTACATAAAAGTATTCACACAGAAGTGTGGCAACCAGCTTTTTTTTGTGTTTTAAACTTAAATGTCACGTTGTTTTCCAAATAATCTGCAGTTTTGTGTAGCCACCATTACTGACATAAGCTACTCAAAATATTGTTTGGTGCAACGTATTTAGGCTGAAATTGCTGACTTCTAGATAAATCCTAGAGAAATTAATCTGACACAAACCCAGGTTTCCAATGAAAGGTATCTGTGGTTTCATTGTTTCATGTTGAAGTGGTCAAATAAATGGAACTACAGTGGGTATCAAAACACACTGTGAAAATTGGTGTTAATGTCAATTATTTTAACAAGGTAGACAATCCTGAAAGAGGGAATCCAGTTGTATTGTACAGTGACAAGAAACCAGTAACTGTTTACTCATTTAGATCAATAAAAGTATTTCTTGCTGTGTTTATGTAAAACAGGTAAGAGTAACAAATGATGAATTGGTCTCTGTATGTCATCAGTAATGATGTGTTCATTGCTTTTGGGGGTCGTGTGTTATCTTATGGTACTTCGGCCTCTGGAGTTAGATTCTAATACATTCACTTTTGTAATTGGCGCAAAATATAATCTTCTTAAAGTGCACATGACAGGGTTTTGTTTTTTAAGATATGTATAACATACTGTAAGCAATACAAGATAAGAAAAAAGTTCTTTAGAAATTTACACTAATGGTGACTTGGGCAGAATTTTACTTAATTCTTTCCTTGCAACTTTTAGTGTTACAGTTCAAGCCTCAGCTTCAAAAAGAAATGGAGGCTGGTTTTCCTTCATTTTCAACTTTTATTTATATAAAACTGAACCAGTGTTGTGTTTTGGTTTGCTTTGGGTTTTTTTTTTTTAAGCTCTGAACTGTGACATTAAATTAAAATAATAATATGCAGAGAAAAAAATCTTAAGTTCTGACATGTAGGATTTCTGCAGTCTTTATTGGATCTAAAAACAACTCTAGCAAAGTTTCAGACTATTAAACTAGTGAAGCTCATTGACAAATTGATAGATTTTGGAGGTTTTCAGTAGCAGCCTCTGGTATTCTCTCTGAGTGAAATAAAAAGATCCAGTTCTCGGGAGTGATGCGGCTAATTCATGGTCATTCCTTTGTCATTACTGTCAGTGGAGCAAGAGTTTTAGCTTTCTCAGTAACTGCACAGAGGGAAGGAATATTTTTTCTCAACATAATTCAAATTTGTCTGGCAAGTGTAAGCCCCAATCCCAGAATGCAGAAAGGTTTGTTGGTGTATTTGTGTAAGTGGTGGGTACTTAGTTCGTATTATATTAATAACAAGAGAAGATTTTCTAACCTTTTCTTTTTAATGAAATGTGTATAATATAATCAGATGCAATAAAGCTTCACCTGAGAAAAAAATAAGCCTAATATTACAATCACTTATTTTTCTTAACATTTTAAAATACTGCACTGCATTGGGATACCAGGCTCCTCCTAGCCACGAGAAGGGAACTGGTATCACTGACTATTTAGCTGCGCTTCTGACATTAACAACTACTATTATTTTCAATATGGAATCCAGCTAAATGCTGACGGACGTTCCTTCAGTGCGGTGTAAAGGCTATTGACCCTAGAGATCCAGCAACGGATCTCCTGCTTTAGGTGCTGTCAGTTCAGATTTCAATTGGCTTGACAGTAGGTTTTCTGAAATGTCTCATGTGTGAACTAGGTTTGCTTGGTTTGAAAGGAGCGTGAGCGCCGTAGGGCCGCGGCAAGGGGAGACTGTATTCGTCGTCTGGGATGTAGGCGGTCGGGCGCTGTTCAGCTGTCGTGTGGACACGGCCGGGCGCTGCAGCTTGTTCCTCTTCTGCAGCACGCTGTGAGAGAAACACCGCGGGGTCACTCAGTGATTATACGCTTTCAAACTGCAGCGCGCCCCTCAGCCAAGGTACAGAACGCCTAACAAAGGAAACGCCGTTAGTCTAGTCCTTAGCAAGCCAGGAAACCCAGAGGGGTATTAATTGCTCATTGAAAGGAAAGCGTGAGTTATTGACCACACAGATGTGAGTTTGTCTTTTAAATACAGTTTTGAGCCTGTAATGCTTTTGTTATTTGTGAAGAAAACAGATTAGATGAATTTATAAAAGTTATAGTAAGTGTGCACAGAACATCTTGGGAACAAGGTAACAGTTCTGATGCTTCAAAATGTAGCTAGATTTATGCTGACAGCAGCTGTTCCTGAAAACAGTGAGCTGGTATCCACAGCACTGAGAGGGAACTGAGTCACAGCATGAGGAGAAGTGTTAATGACAGCAAAGTATCTTATTCTAAACCAGTTTTACCGCAGCAGTTCTGCGTGACTTCAAGTTCTTAAAGTGTGTATACAGTGTATTCCTCTCCTGGCTTTGTGCACCTTTCAGATTCCCTGGGAGTGATCAACTAAAGGATTCATATGACAAAGCCGATTTCCCATCAGCAAGAGTTCCCCCAGTATGCACATCTCATTTTTATGCTACTTTTTCTTCTCTGGGAGCTCTCTGCTCAGGGATCACCGATGGTCTCAACTAAGGAGGCATAGGATCCAGCAGGGTCGGATTTGAAGCGCTATTTGATGTGCTGCCCTGTCTGCTCTCGGTGTCTGGCTCAGCAGCCTGATTCTTTGCTACTTCTGATGTGATGGTCACTGCAGCTGGTGTGTGGAAGATGCTAAACTTAACTATTCCTGAGCCCCACACCCCACCTTTTGCAGCTTTACCTTGAGATCCAATGGAAAGCAGCACTTTGCCAATGTCTCTCTCACCCATCGTCTTAAAACAAGATCACACAAATTACTTTAATAACTGAAGGTAAGTCTTCTTTTTAGTGTATTTAATCCTTAAGATTCAATGGCCAGTTCTAGGCAGTGTGCACGACTACAGTTATAACTCCACAAACCCACAGTGTACCACTTCTGGAGTTGTCCCTGTCTATACCACCATCTCCGCTGACTCCTGGAGCTCCATGTTGTGGTGGAGCAGCTTCCCAGTGAGCTAGTGCAGCTCTTTCAGAAAGACAAGCCAGAGCAGTGAAAGGACGGGGCTGAAGATCTGATTGCAACGTACGACAAAACTTACTTTAGCTCTGGCTTCAGCTGCTTCTTTTTGCATCTTCTCGTTGCGTAATACCTTCAACCATTCGTTTTCTGTTTCTTTGGGAGGGGGAAGGCCTTGATCTATCCTTAACGAAACAGTCATAAAAAATTGTTCTTTGTCTCTCGCTTCCTGCTGGAGTTTGATGGTGAGGGCTTGCTTCATGGATAGCTCTGCAACAAGGGCCATCATCTTCTGGGTTCTGTCCTTTATCTTCTTCTGCAGCTCGTTTGTCTGGAATAAGTAAGAACTGTGTTTTAGTGAGGGCTTCCCTTTAGATGCTTGCCCGGTAAGTGTTAGGTATGTGAAAACAAGTCCAACTTTGTTTTAAAAAATGGTTCCATACTTGAAAATGACTTAATGAAACAGGCTGTGTGTTTCTGCATGCACCCGTTTGGTTTTCCCTATTCAAAACCACAGAAACTGGCAGCATGAGAAGTCACATTTCCTCCAATCCAAGATACAGAAAAGCATTTATCTCCTGCCCTTTTCAGCTGAATAGCAAAACCCTCATTGCTGTCAGAGGCAGGTTTTACACCCAGATTCTTATTGACCTTTTGCACAATTAACTTTGTAATAAAAGTGCAATAAGCCCAATCCTTACAAGATAATTGAGTGATAAGGCAACCACAGTGGGGCTGCGGGTTGTGAAGTTATCCTTGGCAGGGGGGCGAGCAGAAAAGGGATGGGACAGGAATCCTGGAGATGATTTGAACAAAAAAAAAAAAAAAAACCAAACAAAAAACCAAAACAACAAAAAAACCCAACCCAAACAAACAAAAAAAACCCAACAAAAAACCCAACCCAACCCCCCCTAAATACTCTTTTAAAGTCAGAGCTCTTGTGAATATAACTTTTGGCTTGCTACCATTTTTACAGTAATTTATTAGCCGGTGGCTGTAATTTCACAAACCCAAATAACAGCCGTGTTATTCCTCTGTCCGTGGAAAATTAAAGATCGGCTGCTATAAAGATGTGTTGTGATTTAAGCCCTTCTGAGCGCCAAACCTAACACCTAAGGAAAAAAAAAAAAATCAACCCCAGCCTTGTTTTACAATAACTACATTGCATTTTTGTTCTGTCTTTCACTCGGCTCGGTTCTACTTGGAGCTTTTTCATTAAGGAGGGTGAGGTGAGAATTTTTGCTCTTCCCCAAGCAATATTACTGGCACTTAAAAGGAAATAGCTATAACTGCATAAAACTAACTGTATTGAAAATGGTATTTCTTTCCTGTGTGGTTGTCCCTACCAAAATAACAAAGAAACCTTGAGCCAGATACCAAGTTTAGGTCCCTTCCAAACCCTGTCATTCTGTGATTCTCCTGTGTTGGAGTAGAACTTACCTGGCTCTTCCCTATTTCTTTTTAGCCTTTGACGTGTTTGTTGCGGAAGGGCTGTTAAGTACACGTGTAAAAGGAGGATTCTAACAAGTTTCTAGGCATCTACCTGAGAAATAACTAATCCTGTATTTTGACGAAAGGCACTACATATGGTGCAGCTTGCTTTCAAAAAAAACCAAACAGTACACTCACCTAATGCTTCTGGTCTATCTGTGTTACTGTTACTACTAAACGTCTGTAATTTCTGGAGCCTAATGTGATTTGTCTCTCACTATTTCCAGCCACTTCTGTAATTTGCGAGTGAGTCATCTTCCCCCTTGCCCAGATATTTCATTTCGTACAGGCGTGCAATGCCCTTCTTACCCTTTTCGCTAGGAGCAGTGTGTCCTGCTTCCCGTTCTCTGCCGTGGCCCGGATTCTGTCCGTCAGCCGGGAAACGTGCTCACAGAGAAAATCTGTCTCCAGCAGCTTCTCCTCCTTCTGCACCAGCTCCACCTCCAGCTGCAGCGAGAAGGATGCAGGGCGGAGGTAAATGGCAGGGGAAGGTGCAACACACTAAATACAGTGGGGGGAGTTTTGTGCCCCTATAAATGGGACAGACAAAAATATCTAAGAAAATCCCACGGCTGCTCATTCCATTCCTTTACCTTCCCTACGTATGTGCCCTGAAATTGGCTTTATATCGGACCTCAGGCTTCCCTTTGAAGCCTCCCCCGGCAGTCGGTGGTGGTGCTGCAGTCAGGGCTGCAGCGGCTCACCCGGCCTGGCCCCCTCTTCGATGAAGACCTGCTCGGTGGCTCCCTGTTGGGCACGGACACAAAGCAGCGCCACCAAACCCTGAGAAGGATGTTTGTTGGATCCCGTGTCACACACACAGACTTTGAGGGTAGTGGGACTGCCTCCAGCTCTCAGCCTGAGCATTGTGGTGGAACAGCTAATGGCCAGTTGCAGAAGAATGACAGGGTGGTTCACTAGCTGTTTATTATTTTGCAGTTATTTTCTTCTGCTGCCTTTTCCGTGCCTTCCTGTGGTGAGGTGGGAGGGTCTCCACTGAAGTGCCAGTGGTGCGGATGGACCAGCTAGCAGATGATGCTGCAGAGCCAGGTCCAGTGCACGGAGCTCCCCCTCTCCAGCCTCTGCTGGAAGAAGTCAAAATGTCCTACATCCAGTTGTCGTGGAAAGCAGGTGCTGGGCTGGAGTTCCCATTAGCCAATCATAATTTTTTTAATTCCTTTTACAGGAAGGATTTTTTTTTTTTTAAAAGAAAAGATACAATTTGCTTTTTCTAAAAGAGGTCAATCATAGGGGGAGAGCTTGTGATGTCATAAGTGATGTTACCTGCTCAATCTTCTTTAGCAGCTCAGGTGCAGATGGGTCCTTCCCTCCCAGATCTCGCTTTCTACTCTCATTCGCGGGGTCAGCAAAGATTTCCTCCATCCGTTTAATCCTGTCCTTGCACTGGGAATACTAGTAAACAAAAAGCCACAGGTTATTTTTTCAGACAAGGAGCCAAAAGCCCCATTATTACTCCATGACCAGAGATGGAAGGTCTCCGTGTGTCTGACTTAAACCAGCAGAAGTGCACTAAAGCGGTGGAGCTGCCTGCGCGGCCAGTTGCACTTGGAACCAAGACTCCAGCCTTGCTGGGAGACGTTTGTGATGCTTTACAATGTAGGACTAAGCAAAATGATACTGGTCAAACCCTGGGAAACGTTTCCCTACAAAACCAGAGGTGGACGTACGTCGTTCTCCTGTCCTGCTAATCAATGGGAATTTGAAAACCACTAGATTGTGTCACAGGTCATCCCTATAACGCACAAATACAAACCAGATTCACCTTATTAATGGTTTAAATGTCTCGAATGCTTCTTCCCTCGACTCCTTCACGTGCAACACAACCACCTGAAACTGTAGAAATAATTCAGCCATACAGAAGAGGCTTCTCTGAGCCACCAGGTATCACAAGAGCTCTGGACTGGAAGATGATTTCCACCTTCTGAACATGTTTGGAAAGTCAGAAAAAGGCTGTCCCAGGGACTCACCTTCCTCAGCTTCTGCTGGTGGCCCGGATGAAAAGCCGTAGGTGGCTTATACCAATTGCATCCTTGGGGCCACAGTGGGGTGGGCTCAGGGCCACCCTCCACAGCTGCTGTTAGCAGGTGGGGGGATGGAGCAGAGCTGCTGGGCCTGGGCAGCGAGATGAGCCCGAACACAGCTACAGCTCCACCCTGAGGAGGGAGAGGAGCCCCTACTCCCTTCCCCTCCCCAGGTCCCTGCAGCCCGGCGCAGCTGGTGCCTCCAGTGCTGGAGATGGGGGCAGCAGTGGGCGCCTGGGGCTCCTCGGGACTCGCCTAACTCACCCCCAGAGCCTGATCCTGCAGGCTTTAACAGACCAGGCTTGTACACGGAAGGACGGAGGGTAACACAGAAGACTGCGAGCCATTTTACATTTTTTTTTTTTTAAAAAAAAAAAAGGCAACTACAATGTGACAGTTGCAGGACAGAGGAAAACCCTGCCGTCTGCCAGAAATTGAGTTCCACCTGCTGCTTTGTCCTCAGGCCACTTGAGGTGGGGGGGATCTTCCTTTATTCCCTGCAATATTCTGTTTCACACCAAGAATCCATTTAGGGATGTAGGAAGGACACAAGTGCCATACAGTTTGGTTGCAAGTCTGAAAGTCCCACTTCCCTGCTGATTAGCTCTAAAGGTCTCATCCCCACAGGCATCCAGGTTTTCCATGTTGATGTTCCCAGGCTCATGTCCTGAAGTGACTCGGTGGTGACGCTGAGCGATGTGGTATTCCCGCGACCCAGAGAGGCAGGTGTTCCCTGACCTTTCTGGTGTGAGATGTTCCCATGGAATGCCGCTTCCCAGAACACACTGGATGGACACGCGTGCTTCGCATAAACACTCGCTGAAGGAGTGACTGGGACCATTTATGTTTGGACTTGCAGGACTGACCGCGGTGGGGTTTTGCGCGTTGATATGCACCTGGACATCTGTCAGCGCGTTGTCACTCCAACCTTGATCTATTCGCTCTAGCATAACATGACCCAGGTAAATTGCTATAAATGCTATGCATCAATTTCAGGTGATGATATTATTAAGGAAATAAGTGGTCACTGGCTCTTAAAGTTATGAGCAGTCAGCGAAAAGACAACATAAATGTTTAGTTGTTGCTACAGGATGGGGTTTGTTCACTGGAAGTTAACAAAGTCATGTTTAACTGGAAAAGGGAAAACTGACAGATCTTCTCAGGTGATTATGGAACGTTACGAGAATGCTTGTCTTCAACACTTTTCCTGGTAAAAGAAGTGTTGTGCAGCTCTTTTTTTCACACTTTGAGAGTGGGCAAAGTAAAAACCTTAAATAATCGTAATGAACAATTTCTTTGTCAAATCGTGATTTGGTTTAAAACGAATGCCATTCAGTGCACAACTAGGTACTGAAAGATTTATTTTAATTGTAAATGACTAAAACTCCAGACCACTAATACACAGAGCGGAAGAACGAGCGGGACCGGCACAAACAACAGGATGCAGGTATGCTTCCGTGAGGTTTCATAGCTGGGGCCAAATTTCTCAACCACGAACTCAGCAAAAATGCCTTGTTGGAGGCAGTGGTGCCTTAAGGAGATTAAGGACAGCTCACCAGGTAAATTTTTTCAAGATTGAATAGTTAATTTAGAGAAGAAGGACTATTGCAGCAAAACCACTGGCCAAACCAGAAGAAAATCCATAAAAATTTGCGTGTTCAACTTAAATACTAGGCTTACTTTTAAATGCCATATGAATTGAGAGTGATTGGATGCAGACAAATCCAAAAGTATGGAAAACAAAGCACGTTTAGAAATAAGCATGCTATTCTGTGTCTGCTTAAGTAATGTGACTATAGGCATTTTTCTTTGTTTTCTCCTCATTTGTAGTGTTTTCTTTGGACAAGACTGAGTTCCAAGAGGTTCTAAGTCTTAAAGCCAAAAAAAAATCCCTCCTTTCTTGGAGTGGATTTGATACAGGGGATAGGAAAAGGCTCTACAAAAGAGGCTTTTCTCCCTTTGATTGTAAACACTCAGGAGGAATTGTTGAAGGACGAAGAAATGAGAGGGAACGCATACCTAGATAAAGGGATTGGTCTGAAAAAGTGGAGATCTGGTGCTTATTTTCGAAATTTCAGAGAAGGCAGGTGAGGTACACAGAGCACTAGAAAAGGGCCAGTATCATACTTATTTTTAAAAATGGGTCGAAAAGGAGCTATGGAACTATAAATAACTCTTCTTCAGTTTCTGTAGAATAAATCTGGAACAAATCATAACTACCAAAGAAAAAGGGTATGAATAACAGCCAACACGGGTGTGTTGAGTCATGCCAAAACAGATCAATTTCTTGCCACGATAATTTAACAGGTGTAGGAATGACAAGTGGTAGGCATCACGCATCTTGATATTTACATGGCTTTGATATTTTTTCATATAACATTCTTAGAAACAAGCCAAGGAAATGGGGTCTTGATGAAAATATAAGGCAAGTACTACAGAAGTAGAATGAGGTTA